>NW_024736650.1:5784152-5799152 GCF_018991925.1 Homarus americanus
CCTATAACTTCCAAACTTTCATCATGATAATATTTTAGTTTTTCAGCTCCTTACTACTGTCTCTTCCCACACGGTGAGCAAGAGAAAGGAACGTGTATTTAACTTTCTTTCTCTCTCTCTCTCTCTCTCTCTCTCTCTCTCTCTCTCTCTCTCTCTCTCTCTCTCTCTCTCTCTCTCTCTCTCTCGTCTTCTTCACAACATTTTTAGAGTTATTCCTTCATTCATTTCTACAACAGGGTAAAATGCTATCCTTATTTTCACCTTTCCATCTCCTTCTTCTTCTCCTCTCCCTCCATTTATCCACCTCTGTACTATACGCTCGTTTTATCAATGTTTCTTCTTCTTCCCCTTTCTCTCATTAGGTTCATAACACCATATTCTTAACATTGATTTCTGCCCAACACTTTTTTTCTTTTATATCTTCATTTTCTCATTATTTCTGTAATTTCTGTTTCTCTCTGTGCCTTCGATTCTCCCCCATGTATTATTCTCATCTATGTTATTTCTGTCCCCTTTTCCTCCTTCTCTTATTCCTACATTCTATTGCCATTCATCCATTCACTTCTCTGTTTCCCTTCACTGCCTACACTTCCTCCCTTCCATCTCCCTTCACTGCCTACACTTCCTCCCTTCCATCTCCCTTCACTGCCTACACTTCTCTTCCTCCCTTCCATCTCCTTCACTGCCTTTCTACTTCTATTCCTCCTTCGCATCTCCCTTCACTGCTACACTTATCCCTTCCATCTCCCTTCTGCCTACACTTCCTCCTTCCTTCTCCTTCACCTACACTTCCCTTCCTTCCATCTCCCTTCACTGCCTACACTTCTCTTCCTCCTTCCATCTGCCTTCACTGCCTACTTCTCTTCCTCCTTCCATCTCCTTCTGCCTACACTTCCTCCCTTCCATCTCCCTTACTGCCTACATATCTTCCTCCCTTCTCCCTTCTGCCTACCTTCCTCCCTTCTCCCTTCACTGCACTACACTTCCCTCCCCTTCCATCTCCTTCACTGCCTACACTTCCTCCTTCCTTCTCCTTCACTGCCTACCTTCTCCTTCCATCCTTCACTGCCTACACTTCTATTCCTCCCCATCTCCTTCCTGCCTACACTTCCTCCCTTCCATCTCCTTCTGCCTACACTTCTCTTCCTCCTTCTTCTCCTTCACCTACACTTCCTCCTTCAATCTCCATCACTGCCTACACTTCCTTCCTCCTTCCATCTCCAACCGCCTACACTTCCTCCTTCATCTCCCTTCCTGCCTTCTCTTCCTCCTTCCTTCTCCTTCCCCACTGCCTCACTTCCTCCTTCATCTCCTTCACTGCCTACACTTCTATTCCTCCCTTCCATCTCCCTTCACTGCCTACACTTCCTCTCTTTCCATCTCCCTTCTGCCTACACTTCCTCCCTTCCATCTCCCTTCCTGCCTACACTTCTATTCCTCCTTCATCTCCCTTCACTGCCTACACTCCTCCTTCCATCTCCTTCACTGCCTACACTTCCTCCTTCCATCTCCCTTCACCTTCCTCCTTCCATCTCCCTTTGCCTACACTTCCTCCTTCCATCTCCCTTCACTGCCTACACTTCCTCCCATGCTCTCCTTCCTACTGCCTACTTCCATCACTTCCATCTCCCTTCACTGCCTACACTTCCTCCTTCATCTCCCTTCTGCCTACTTCCTCCCTTCATCTCCATTCCTGCCTACACTTCCTCCCTTCCATCTCTCCCTTCACTGCCTACACTTCTCTTCCTCATGTCTCCTTCATTGCCTACACTTCTCTTCACTCCTTCATCTCCCTTCATTGCCTACACTTCTCTTCCTCCCTTCCATCTCATCACTGCCTACACTTCTTTACACTCCTTCCATCTCCTTCATTGCCTACCTTCTCTTCCTCCTTCCAGCTCCCATGTGCCTACGCTATATTTCTCCTTCATCTCCCTTTATATACCATCTCTTCCTCCTTCCATCTCCTTCATTGCCTACACTTCTCTTCCTCCCTTCCATCTCCATTCTGCCCTACCAACTATATTTCCCTCCCTTCCATCTCCTTCATTGCCTACACTTCCTCCTTCCATCTCCCTTCATTGCCTACACTTCTCTTCCTCCTTCCATCTCCCTTCATTGCCTACACTTCTCTTCACTCCTTCATCTCCCTTCCCTGCCTACACTTCCCTCCCTTCATCTCCATTCACTGCCTACACTTCCTCCTTCCATCTCCCTTCACTGCCTACACTTCCTCCTTCCCTTCTGCCTACACTTCCCTCCCTTCCATCTCCTTCACCTACCTTCTCCCTTCCTTCTCCCTTCCTGCCTACACTTCCCTTCCATCTCCTTCACTGCTACATCCTCCCTTCCATCTCTTGCCTAAAACTTCCTCCCTTCCATCTCCCTTCACTGCCTACACTTCCTCCTTCCATCTCCCTTCTGCCTACACTTCCTCCTTCCATCTCCCTTCACTGCCTACACTTCCTCCTTCCATCTCCCTTCACCTTACCTTCCTCCTTCCATCTCCCTTCACTGCCTACACTTCCTCCCTTCTGCATCTCCCTTCCTTTCACACTTCCTCCCTTCCATCTCCCTTCACTGCCTACACTTCTCCTTCCTTCTCCCTTCCTGCCTACACTTCCTCCTTCCATCTCCTTCTGCCTACACTTCTCTCTTCCTCCCTTCCATCTGCCTTCACTGCCTACACTTCTCTTCCTCCCTTCCATCTCCCTTCCTGCCTACCTTCCTCCTTCATCTCCTTCACTGCCTACTTCTCTTCTCCTTCTCCTTCACTGCCTACACTTCCTCCTTCCTTCTCCTTCACCTACACTTGCTCCCTTCATCTCTGCCTACCTTCCTCCTTCAATCTCCCTTCTGCCTACACTTCTATTCCTCCCTTCATCTCCCTTCACTGCCTACACTTCCTCCCTTCAGCCCCTTCTGCCTTTCTACACTTCTCTTCCTCCTTCCTTCTCCCTTCCTACTTCCTCCTTCCATCTCCTTCACTGCCTACACTTCTATTCCTCCTTCCATCTCCATTCCTGCCTACACTTCCTCCTTCCATCTCCTTCACTGCCTCTGCTCTCTTTCCCCTCCTTCCTTCTCCCTTCACTGCACTTCCTCCTTCCATCTCCCTTCTGCCTACCTTCCTCCCTTCCATCTCCCTTCACTGCCTACACTTCCTCCCTTCATCTCCTTCACTGCCTACACTTCCTCCCTTCCATCTCCCTTCCTGCCTACACTTCTATTCCTCCCTTCCATCTCCCTTCACTGCCTACTTCCTCCTTCATCTCCTTCACTGCCTACACTTCACTCCTTCCATCTCCTTCACTGCCTTTCTGCTTCCTCCTTCCATCTCCCTGCCTTTACTTCCTCCTTCCATCTCCTTCACTGCCTACACTTCCTCCCTTCGCTCTCCTTCCACACCTACTTCCTCCCTTCCATCTCCCTTCACTTCCCCACTTCCTCCTTCCATCTCCCTTCCTGCCTACGCTTCCTCCCTTCCATCTCCATTCACTGCCACACTTCCTCCCTTCCATCTCCTTCACTGCCTACACTTCTCTTCCTCCCTTCCATCTCCTTCATTGCCTACACTTCTCTTCCTTCATCTCCCTTCATTGCCTACACTTCTCTTCCTCCTTCCATCTCCCTTCCTGCCTACACTTCTCTTCCTCCTTCCATCTCCTTCATTGCCTACACTTCTCTTCCTCCCTTCCATCTCCCTTCATTACTACACTTCTCCTCCTTCCATCTCCCTTCACTGCCTACACTTCTTCCTCCCTTCCATCCTTCATTGCCTACTTCTCTTCCTCCTTCATCCCTTCACTGCCTACACTTCTCTTCCTCCCTTCCATCTCCCTTCATTGCCTACACTTCCTCCTTCCATCCCTTCATTGCCTACGCTTCTCTTCCTCCTTCCATCTCCCTTCATTGCCTACACTTCTCTTCCTCCTTCCATCTCCCTTCACTGCCTACACTTCCTCCCTTCCATCTCCAGTTCACTGCCTACCCTTCCTCCCTTCCATCTCCCTTCACTGCCTACACTTCCTCCTTCCACCTCCCTTCACTGCCTACACTTCTCCCTTCATCTCCTTCACTGCCTACCCCTTCCTCCCTTCCATCTCCCTTCACTGCCTACACTTCCTCCCTTCCATCTCCCTTCACTGCCTACACTTCCTCCTTCCATCTCCCTTCACTGCCTAAACTTCCTCCCTTCCATCTCCCTTCCTGCCTACTTCCTCCTTCCATCTCCTTCACTGCCTACACTTCCTCCCTTCCATCTCCCTTCACTGCCTACACTTCCTCCTTCCATCTCCCTTCCTGCCTACACTTCCTCCTTCCATCTTCCCCTTCCTGCCTACACTTCCTCCCTTCATCTCCCTTCCTGCCTACTTCCTCCTTCCATCTCCCTTCACCTACCTACACTTCTCCCTTCCATCTCCATGCTGCTACACTTCTCTTCCTCCCTTCCATCTCCCTTCATTGCCTACACTTCTCTTCCTCCCTTCCATCTCCCTTCATTGCCTACTGCTTCTCTTCCTCCCTTCCATCTCCTTCATTGCCTACAGCTTCCTCCATTGTCTCCCTTCATTTGCCTACACTTCTCTTCTCCCTTCCATCTCCTTCATTGCCCTACTTCTCTTCCTCCTTCATCTTCCTCCTTCCATCTCCATTCACTGCCTACACTTCCTCCTTCCATCTCCTTCCTCTTATTCTCCTTCCTCCTTCACTGCTACTTCCTCCCTTCCATCTCCTTCACTGCCTACTTCTCTTCATCCCTTCCACCTCCCTTCACTGCCTACTGCTTCTATTCCTCCCTTCATCTCCTTCCTGCCTACTTCATAAAATTCCCTCCTTCCTGCCCTACACTTCCTCCTTCCATCTCCCTTCACTGCCTACACTTCATATTTCATCTCCTTCACACCTACACTTCCTCCTTCATCTTCCCTTCACTGCCTACACTTCCTCCATGTCCATCACTGCCTACACTTCTATTTCTCCCTTCCATCTCCTTCTGCCTACACTTCCTCCCTTCCACCTCCTTCACTGCCTACACTTCCTCCTTCATCTCCCTTCTGCCTACACTTCCTCACTTCCACCTCCTTCCTGCCTACACTTCCTCCCTTCCATCTCTTCATATTTCTTCGCCTTTCTTCTCCTTCATCTCCTTCACCATACTTCCTCCCTTCCATCTTCTCTTACATGCTCATTCCTCCTTCACTGCCTACACTTCCTCCCTTCCATCTCCACTTCCTGCCTACACTTCCTCCTTCCATCTCCCTTCACTACCACCTACACTTCCTCCCTTCCATCTCCTTCACTACTACACTTCCTCCTTCCATCTCCTTCCTTGCCTACAGCTGCATCATGATGCTCATGCTGCTGCCCTTCTCTTCCTCGGCTTGTCTTTCCATGTATTCTTCTCATTCTGTTCTTATTATGTCTTTCTGGCTTCTCCTTCACGTCTCATTCATAGCCTACATACATCTTCATCATTCTCCTTCACTTAACTCCATGCATCATTTGCCCTCCTTCATAGCCTGCATACCATCGGCCTATCATTCACTGCCTGCACTTCACTCCCTTCATCTCCTTCATAACATACTTCTATGCTTCATGTCCTTCTGCCTACACTTCTATTATCATTCTCATTATCATTATTGCTTTCATCATTCAAATGTCTTCTTCTTCCTCCATTCTTCTGCCTACACTTCCTCCCTTCCATCTCCTTCACTGCCTACACTTCCTCCTTTCATCTCCCATACTGCCTACACTTCTCTTCCTCCTTCCATCTCCCTTCATTGCCTACTTCTATTCCTCCCTTCCATCTCCCTTCACCTACATTCCTCCTTCCATCTCCTTCACTGCCTTCCTCCTTCCATCTCCTTCACTGCCTACCTTCCTCCCTTCCATCTCCCTTCACCTACACTTCCTCCTTCCACCTCCCTTCACTGCCTACACTTCCCTCCCTTCACCTCCCTTCACTGCCTACACTTCCTCCCTTCCATCTCCTTCACTTGCCTACCTTCTCTTCCCTCCTTCCATCTCCCTTCATTGCCTACACTTCTCTTCCCCTCCTTCCATCTCCTTCACTACCACTTCCTCCCTTCCATCTCCCTTCACTACCTACACTTCTCCTTCCATCTCCCATACTGCCTGCTTCTATTCCTCCCTTCATCTCCCTTCTGCCTACTTCCTCTCTTCATCTCCCTTCTGCCTACTTCCTCCCTTCCATCTCCCTTCACTGCCTACTTCCTCCCCATCTCCCTTCACTGCCCTGTCTTCTCCCTTCATCCCTTCACTACCTACACTTCCTCCTTCCATCTCCCTTCCACTGCCTACACTTCTATTCCTCCCTTCCACCTCCCTTCACTGCCTACACTTCTCTTCCTCCCTTCACACTAATCATCATATATCCATGGTTCCCTCCTTTATTTAGTAACACCATTCTGCTTTTCATCACATTGACTATGGTAACTTTCTATAAACAAATTGCGCATATGTAAACTATCTCTATAAATAAATACTGAATAACCTACTGTATGTTACACGAATAAATGACACTAATTGCAACATTGTTTACCATAGTGTCTCAGTGTGGTTTACAATTGTTTACTTTGTTGATATTTAGATTACTGATAGATTACACCCCCTCTCGTTTACGGGGTTATTTCACCATAAAATTTAACCTACCATAACCTAACGCTAATCTAACCTAACATAATCTAAACTAACCTAATTTAACCTACCATAACCTAACGCTAATCTAACCTAACATAATCTAAACTAACATAATTTAACCTACCATAACCTAACGCTAATCTAACCTAACATAACCTAAACTAACCTAATTTAACCTACCATAACCTAACGCTAATCTAACCTAACATAATCTGAACTAACCTACTCTAACCTACCATAACCTAACGCTAATCTAACCTAACATAATCTAAACTAACCTAATTTAACCTACCATAACCTAACGCTAATCTAACCTAACATAATCTGAACTAACCTACTCTAACCTAACCAAACCTAATATAAGACTCTGCCTCAACTACACTGAGAGCTGTCAACTTTCAACTGTTTCACATTAACTAACTGTGTTAAAGAAACAGACTGTGATTTTTTTCTTTACACTCAATCAAGAAACCACATTAAGCAACAATTAATATACTTTTAGATCGTTAACAAGCTATTATGTTAATAAACAAGATAAGAAAGAACAGAACAAGAAGTTTTGGACAAGTTCTGCTCATGGTGTGATGATATTTTTAAATACTGTTGGGTCGTGAGGGAGTTAGCTTGGAGTAGTGTGGAAGCTGGGATGAAGCCTTTGGCATACACTACAGGGCAGGTACTGAGGCTAGGCTTGGCTCGGAGATACCATGACACCCTTCAGTTAATGTAACTTCTAAATCTAATATCACAAAAATCTTCACTAAACGAACAATTGGTGTGGATGAATTATACATTTAATAAAATCATAGTTAGTCAGGAGTTGATTAATGGTTTAAATCCAATTACAATAGGTAATTTGGACAGGTGAGCAGCAGCCACACTCAACAGCTGCCATGGACAGTAGACCTGGAGGGATGGCCTAAGGAGAGGAGCCACACACAGGCACAAAGTACTACACCCTTGATCATTATTATTAATTAAATTCCTAATTCTAAACACCAAAAGCCAAACTCACTCAACCAGTCGATTTTTACGAAATAAAATAAAACCACACAAAACTACACGACATATTGTGAAAATTGTAAATATAAATCAGAAAATAACAAAAAATCAATCACAACCAGAATTATATATCAGACAAATATTAGTTCTTCATAAAAATCACATAAATAATATTACTTAAGCCTTAATCTCGTGACCACGGGATTAGAACAAAGTCAACCAATCTCACCTGACAACCTGCAGTTAAATGGACCAAAAGAAAATTTTACGGCGAAAGCGACCCTGATAATAAAGGTTCCACACACACACACACACACACACACACACACACACACACACACACACACAGCTTACATCAATTCAATTAGCGTGTATTGAGGATTTTTCCCTCGTATAAAAAATGATCACCTAAAGAGTATAGCCCCCAGTGTATTACACCTGAAGGCGTTAGGTTAGGTTAGGTTACGGTAGGTTAGGTTACGGTAGGTTAGGTTAGGATGCGGTAGGTTAGGTTAGGTTAGGTTGCGGTAGGTTACGTTAGGTTAGGTTCCGTTAGGTTACGTTACGTTACGTTACGTTAGGTTAGGTTAGGTTAGTGTTACGTTACGTTACGTTACGTTAGGGTATTTAGTCCTCAGGTGAAATAAGTTGTATGCCTAATCTTCAGGTGATCGTTAAAATCACTTAATTATTTTCCTTGTGGAGATCATGTTAGTTAAAGCCAGAGTTCATCAAGTAAGGTTGATAAAAGATAAATACTTGTGTTTATACAGTTTTTACCCGGTCTACAAGTGTCAAGAGTTAAGACTTAATGACAGGTGGTCAAATATAATCACTAAGTAGGTCACAGCCGCACTGTAATCGAGCCAGGACACTCTACATGTTCTTTAAACTGAATCATTAACAGTGTTCACCTCATATCCGATTTCTAAGCCAAGATAAAATGTTGACATTTTAGCTATTACAAAAAAAAAAATCAATAATAGAACTAAGGTCGAATATGTTCAGTCATGTTAACTGAGACCAATTTTATTACTTAATCCAGTTGACGTCAATGTTTAATGTAATTTGATAAGATAAAAAATGAGCAAATTTTATATTATACGCTTGTCAACAATAGTTTTTTGTTTTATATTTTCACATCATAACAGGAACCTCTTATTGTGAACCTGTTGTAATGCCAAACATACGAACACTCAATGTCGCTGAAACACACATGGGGAAAAAACAGGGTGTCCTTGAGATTATAAAACACGAATAAATTTAACCAAGACGCTGTCATATTTAAACATAATACCTCACTTTACACACTGCCAGGGTTTTCAATCAACAACTTTACAAACTTTTTAGTCCGTGTTATACAGCTAATTATTATTTTTCTATAATTATTGCCGAAAAGTTGTTTCTCTTACGTTACATAATTACAGTATTGCCAAATAGTTGTTCTCTTACGTTATATAATTATTGCCAAATAGTTGTTACTCTTACGTTACATAATTATTGCCAAATAGTTGTTACTCTTACGTTACATAATTATTGCCAAAAAGTTGTTACTGTTACGTTACATGATTATTGCCAAATAGTTGTTACTGTTACGTTACATGATTATTGCCAAATAGTTGTTACTCTTACGTTACATGATTATTGCCAAATAGTTGTTACTCTTACGTTACATAATTATTGCCAAATAGTTGTTACTCTTACGTTACATGATTATTGCCAAATAGTTGTTACTCTTACGTTACATAATAATTGCCAAAAAGCTGTTACTCTCACGTTACATAATTATTGCCAAAAAACTGTTACTCTTACGTTACATAATTATTGCCAAATAGTTGTTACTGTTACGTTACAATAAGAATAATACTTCATGACGACGTTACAAAGTACAAAAATAAACCTACATAATGAAGAGGACAAATCTACAAGTAAATTATCTATCAGTTAGTTAATTCTGAGGCCACGGACATACATACATACATACATACATACATACATACATACATACATACATACATACATACATACATACATACAGCAACCATCGAGGGTCCCTCTTACCTCGACTTTGGTCCACAGCGATCCACTCACAATCAATTAATATTACAACTAAGCAATTATTGAAAGTAATGTACTCGGTAAAAAAAAGTACCTTGGGTTGGTAGGCGTGATTGTGAGATATTTCCTATCTATTATTGTAGGCCTAAATTAGTTGGTTGCATTATGATTGGTGAATAACAGTACAATATGCCTCTAGGCCTTTATCCAAAAGCTTCGTTCGTGCTGCCATTTTGTTTCGTACAAGAATTTTACAGGATAGTTTTTTTTTACCGATTGGACAGTACATAATAATAATAATAATAATAATAATAATAATAATAATAATAATAATAATAATAATAATAATAATAATAATAATAATAATAATAATAATGTAATAATAATAATAATACTGTAATAATGATAATAATAATAATAATAATAATAATAATAATAATAATAATAATAATGATAATAATAATATTAATAATAATAATAATAATAATAATAATAATAATAATAATAATAATATGTAATACAGTAATATTAATAAATTAATAATAATAATAATAATAATAATAATAATAATAATAATAATAATAATAATAATAATAATAATAATAATAATAATAATAATAATAATAATAATAATAATAATAATAATAATAATGTCAAAATTATAATAGGAAAATTACTCAAAAAACAAAACTCAAAATTCGACCTTGAGTACAGTACATGAGAAGCGACTCTTGACTCGTCTTATCCCAATACAATAAATATTTGGCACACTCTTGACTGTCTGGACGACCACATTATACATAGAGAGTTTTTTTATTACAAACTATTATACTGTCTGGGTGGGAACTTGTTGGGCAGCAATGACGTCTCCAGGAATATGATTAAAGTAGCCTGGCAACAAGACGAGACAAGAGTACTACACATAAATGGAAACTAGAAATTGTTATGATGTTCAGGATTTTTAACATGTTTGTCCAACTAGGAAGTCTCTCTCTCTCTCTCTCTCTCTCTCTCTCTCTCTCTCTCTCTCTCTGCCTAACGCCATACCCTCTCTCTCTCTCTCTACTCTCTCTCTCTCTCTCTCTCTCTCTCTCTCTCTCTCTCTCTCTGCCTACTCTCTCTCTCTCTCTCTCTCTCTCTCCCCTCCTCTCTCTCTCTCTCTCTCTCTCTCTCTCTCTCTCTCTCTCTCTCTCTCTCTCTCTCTCTCTCTCTCTATCTCTCTCTCTCTCTCTCTCTCTATCTCTCTCTCTCTCTCTCTCTCTCTCTCTCTCTCTCTCTCTCTCTCTCTCTCTCTCACTGCTGTTCTTAAACTATAACACGAATCCAAAACACGAGACAGGGATAAGATTGGACATTTCTATCCGTGATATTGACTAATTTAAGCTCTTCTACCTCGGATCATTTTAAAGCTTCACTATACAGGAGGAGTTAAGTGTATTAAAGAGTTTTGCTGCCAGCTGTGTCTCGAGAAGCTTCAGACGACCACCAGACTTGTTTTGTGTTACAGTAAGTCGTAAAATAACAGATCTCTAGTGAAGTAATGTTTATGAAAAAGGTATAACCGAGAAGGGGGTGGTGCGGTGGGGGAGTGGATACAGCTCTCGTCTCCTGTTCTTATGGTCGTTGGTTCATGCCCGCGGTACCCTTAGTCCACCCAGCTGCAAATGGGTACCTAACGTTACAGTTTGGATAAGTGAAGGACAAGAGTGACACTGGACATTAGTTGCACACTTCTTGTCGGTTCTTTCTTTAATGGAGTGAAACCACAGGCGCCTTCTTCCACACACCTGGCCGTTTATGGTGTGCCTGGCAGGTTTGGTAACGTTAAATAAGCAGGTGTGCTGATTGGCGGCATCCTCTCATAACAGTCTTGGACGGATATTAAGGAGATGATCTATAAATATATTTTTTATAGTTGTTTAATGCCGCATCCGACAACTAATATGTGTTGAACAAGGCGGGTGTACGAGGCTGCCTCTCTCTCTCTCTCTCGCTCTGGGGCTGTACAATGAGCTGCCAACATGTTAGTCGTTCTCGGTTGTACACTGTAAAGGTCCCATCCTGTCGGCTTACTGGTGGAACTGTGTCCACTGGTAGATGGTGAAGGATTACTGAGTGTTGTGAATAAAGTAAGTCGAGGCTTATCGGGCGGACAGATACAGTCACATTGTCTCTCACGATGGCCGGGACTTGAGAAACCTAACCTAACCTAACCTAAACTAACCTAAACCTAACCTAACCTAAACTAACCTAACCTAAACCTAACCTAACCTAAACTAACCTAAACTAACCTAACCTAAACCTAACCTAAACCTATTCTACTCTAACCTAACCGAATCTAACCTAACCTAATCTAACTTAACCTCGAGAGAGACAATGTGACGAAGGCAAATTGTTAGTCAACGCGATAGACAACGTGACGAGTTTTGTACTTTATATTATCCACGATGTAATAAAGTAACCCAGAGCAGTATAATGATTGTATATAACCAAAACAAATGAGAAACATAAACGGGAGATCATAACACAAGAAGTGGTTTCATTAACTCTTACCTAAAGGAGAATAACTTAATCCAAAATCCTTAAACATTTTTTTTTAACCGTAAATTAAAATATAACAACGGATACCTCAGTCACTTCAACAGGTAAAGTCATGAACGGACAAAAACTTCAAAAGAAAAAATCCCGAGGAACATGATATTTCTAATACCTACAAAACTGTCACGTGATATCAATGTTGTCCCCTATCACTCAAGGTTCTGACAACAGGTGTCATTAAACGAGTCAAAGATGCAGCAACAGGTAAATGACAACACATCAATATGCATCATTAAAGAAGTGATCCCATTAACGATACCTGTTCTTCCTATATGTATACAATTCACCCTTTATAATGGTATTTTGTTCAGTTAAATTAGATATAAAAAAAAATCCTATATTATTGTCAGTTGGTAAAGGTGTTCCCCTTCCCCTCTCCCAAAGGCCTAACCCTCCGTTTCAGTCCTCCAATTTATAAGTGAAATAATAGAGGTGGCGACATGTATCAGACCCGAGTTCATCTGTAGTAAAATAAGAACATCACTACAGAATCCAAGTTTGGTTTTAGAGAGAGAATGTCAAGCGATTACGTTCTTTTATCTGTCACCGGCGATATGTTGAATCGTTCTGATGACGACCAGTACAAAGTTGGATTGTTTGCAGACCTCACAAAAAGCCTTCAACACCTCACACCACAACATATTACTGTTAAAACTAGATCATTTAAGGCGTTACAGACTTAATCAACAAGCGGTCCTCGTCTAAACTGATAACAAAGAGACAGTATTTTTACCTCAGTGGCTATCCAATTGATCCTTGTCCCTTATCACACAGTGTTCCACAAGGCGCTTTCCTTGGGCCAATGCCGTTTATGATGTCCATAAAAGAGATCATCGTGTACTTTTGCACACTTGTGAAACACATTTTATTTACAAACATTTCGAATTAGTATATATGCCAGCCACATAATTCCTCTGTCGAACGTTACTAATCATCATGAACCGCAAATTAACTAATATCAAGAACTGGGTGTGTGTATTAACTGACCCTCAACCTTCTAAAAAAAATATTGTATAATTTTCCACTGAAGAAAACCATTGCGCTCTTCTTAGTTCTCTTGTTTCTTGGAAATAAGTTTTAAGCAGCAACACTACACGAGAATCCAAGTGATAATTACTGATATCTGATGAAGATTGAATAAACACATTCAGTATATTGAAAATAAAATCAAGAGATAAGAAGGCAGGTTATACTTCACTCGCCACTTGCCCAACGTAAGAGGATAAAAACATGTTTATGATATTTTACCCAAACTTTATTTACCGTCTTGCGCTATGAGTGACTACAGCGTCCGTCTACTGTTCCAAGGGTCACACGTTCGATCCCGGGCACAAACTGGTGTACTGTACTGTACCTTATTCTACAGTTGGGGAAGTGAAAACCGTCGAGTACAGGGCCGGCCGTGCTGCAGCCCTGTGTACCGAAGGCTTAGTATACAGTGAGTCTCTAATGGTAGTCAGGGCTATGACAGGTACTACTGAGGTGGTTACTGTCCCCCCAAAAGTCTACTAACAAACATACATTTGGAAAAGACTGACGTTAACTTGAATCAGTTAATGGTAAAAAAAAAATCATGATTATTTGTTATGCCAAGTGTTTTGTTAGATCAGTTATACACCGGAGATAAAATGATAATATTCGGCCATAAATAAACGAGAACCACCATTTAAGAGAGTGATTTAGTGAGGCCGCCCTCCTTGTCTTCATCACAGTTCCCAAACCTTCTTAAAATACCAGGGAGTGAAGGTGTGGTACAAGACACCTTCATCCATTAAAGGTAAACCTACACTCCCAACCTTTAAATCATACCTGTTGCCTAAGTACTGAAGTGGTTGTCGTTGGATATTTTCCTAGTGTGTATATTAATCAATGTTTAGAGCGCTCTGTTGTTGCCTTTACAATCGTTTCTTGTTGTCTAGTTCAGCATAATATGGTAATTTATAATGTAGTTCTTTTTTTTTTTTTGTAATGTTCGTAACATAAATAGCAATTTCTTTAAAATCACAAACACTCACAAGGTACACGAGACACAGGTGTGGTCGTCACAAGAGGAACACAAGGTACACACGAGACACAGGCGTGGTCGTCACAAGAGGAACACAAGGTGTTTACGAGACTCCAGTGTGGAGTCGTCTGAAAGACACAAAGGTACCTGAGGACTCAGGTGTAGTCGTCACAAAGAGGAACACAAAGTACACGAGACTCCGTTAATAGTCGTCACAAGAGAACACAAAGATTACACAGACTCAGGTATGGTCGTCACAAGGAACACAAGGTACACGGAGCTCAGATGTGAGTCGTCACAAGAGGAACATAAGGTGCACGAGACTCAGGTGTGGTACGTCACAAAGAGGAACACAAGGTACACGAGACACAGGTGTGGTCGTCACAAGAGGAACACAAGGTACACGAGACTCAGGTGTGGTCGTCACAAGAGGAACACAAGGTGCACGAGACTCAGGTGTGGTCGTCACAAGAGGAACACAAGGTACACGAGACTCAGGTGTGGTCGTCACAAGAGGAACACAAGGTACACGAGACTCAGGTGTGGTCGTCACAAGAGGAACACAAGGTTACCAGAGACTCAGGTGTGAGGTCGTCACAAGAAGACACAAATTTGAGACTCAGGTGTGGTCGTCACAAGAGGAACACAAGGTACACGAGACTCAGGTGTGGTCG
>NW_024736650.1:5801652-5804152 GCF_018991925.1 Homarus americanus
CCTGATTACTGGGGGGGGGGGGACTTTTGTCGTCGACCGGATGTTGATTCCTATTGTCCAATAACTTATACATAATTATAATACACATCGACCCACTCCCACGTTAATGTATGTGTGTGTGTGTGTGTGTGTGTGTATGTGTGTGTGTGTGTGTAATAATAATAATAATAATAATAATAATAATAATAATAATAATAATAATAATAATAATAATAATAAAATAATAATAATAATAATAATAATAATTAACGTTTCATTGAATGAGCATGGCAGCCGGAAGGCTGGAAATATACAGTTACATAATTGGGGAATGGGTCTCTTGATTTACAAATAATATACAAGCAACATAAGTGATACAACTATAATATATAATAACTAGGTGGGGAAGAGCTCAAACTACAGGGCATTTTTCATTTAGTGACAGTGCAAAAAGTAAGATTGACTGGGAGTGAATACCCTGGTTGATTACAAGTTATTGATAATTTTTACAATGGTTGGGACTGGGCTGCTCTTATAGCGATCAATTCGTGCTTGTATGGGCTGGATGCGGTTGTGGTGTCGAACAGCAATTCTCGGGCAAAGGATCTTGGGTGGTAGTAGGAGCCGGTGTCGAGGATGGTGCATAAGCTTCTCACTATATTTGCAGATGAGGTCATGGTGATGGTCAGTGAGAGCCGAGAGGGTCAGTGCTTTGAGCGCTTCTTGATATGTGGAGTAGGAAGGGGAGAGAATAATCTTGCATGCCCTCTTTTGCACTTTTTCTAGGTGTTTACGTTGTGTGGCATTTAGAGAGGAAGACTAGGAGGCATAGGTGAGCTTGGGAAGTATGAATGTTGAGTAAACACTGAGGAGCTCGTGTGCAGGAACTCCGAGGGACTTGAGTCGGCGGAGGAGGTGGAGACGAAAACTGGAGGATTTGACAACTTCACTGACGTGTGGTTTCCAATTTAGTTTGTTGTCTATGGTGACGCCGAGGAGCTTAGTGGAATCTACAACCTGGAGTGTGTTGGGACCTAAAGTAATGGAAGGGGGTGGGACAACGTCGGAGGAGAGGTTGATGTGCATTAGGGGGCAGGGAAAAAACACTTTTATTTGAGTTGCAGGCTGCACTTTTCAGGCATCGTTTGTATGGTTGTAACAAACACCTGTGCAAAATTTCATGCCATTTCATGCATACTTACCCTGCCGCATCGCGAATGACTTTTTGTCAACTTTTAGTGTATACCAAAAATTAGGTGTCATTTAATGTTTTCCAGGATAATGATAAATTTTACATGGGTGACATCGATTTAATTCACATGTTATTTTACAGGTACACCGTATAGAAAATCATTACAAGTTCATATTGAAATTCTTTTTTGTGGGGAACCTTGGCATCATTTTCCTAGACAATAATCTTTGCCTAATATATCCATCTCTCGATTCGTATCCCGTCACTTCAGTGCAAGCTTCAGTCATCACTTTTATGCCTCTCTCGACCGCTTGAGTGCTGTTTGGCCACTTGGGCACCACTAATGGTGTCTCAAGAATGTCATTAACCTGTAGATTTGACAGAGAAGCAATGTAAGGAGGCTCAGTCTTGAGTTCATTCCTCCAGTTAATCATGGAATGATAGTTTTTTGCTTGCCACTTTAGTTTCGGAGTCACCATCTTTCTCATGTTGACTACAGGAGGCACATCCTCATTCCCATCTCCATCTTTACCCTCCTCATCAGTATAGTTTAACAAATTCTCGTCAACAGCAGCATCAGAATCTTCCTCCTCCTCTTCAGATCTGCCAGTGCATTCTTCCTTTTGCTGATTCTCCTCTCTAATTTTTCTTATCATTGAGACAGCTTTTCTCTAACAGTCATGTCCTCATCTGCACACATACCAAGAAGAAGTTGATCTGTGTGGGCGAAGTATGCATTTCTCTGGACAGCCTTCTTCACTATCGTCTCCTCCTCACTATTCAGGTGTTTCATATATAGCAGGGACTGGAATACGTTCCTTGAGCCGTGTGTTACGTAAGGGTGTATCTTGATGTAAAACCACATTGGAGCACTGAACTTATTATTGTAATGACAATTCTTTTCAACTCATGGCTGGGTCTTGATGTTGCTACATACAGCCTGAGGATTCTACTCCATAAGGTGTTCCACCTTGACACACAGGGAGGACCTGGCTCAATAGCAGCCAAGTCATCTTCAACAACACCTGTGATAACTCCTTTACAAATCCTATACAGGTATTTCTGATCCCAGGACAGATCTTTCTCCACTTCATCATTAAACACAGGGAAATCAGGGAAACTGACTGGCTGGAAGGCAACAACTGGAAGCTCAGACAAAGACTCCTTGATCTGCTTTCCAATGGGACCACGCCAATGCTCAGGACCACTTGGTTTGCCATCATAGTGATAAAAAACTGCGCGGAAAGGCAGCTCATTTCCGTGAAGCTGACATATGAAATAATGGAGCGGGTGACCAAGTAACATTTCAAGATGATGAATGACTCCATT
>NW_024736650.1:5809152-6079152 GCF_018991925.1 Homarus americanus
TATATAGCTCTTATCCATATATTCTTGACGAGGCATAAAATCTCCCTTGTTCAAATTTTCACCTGACACTGTTAAAGTTCCCCGGGATATATAAAAAAGTGTGACAATTCATTTCTCTCCCATACAATTGCACAACTATACGTTATATATGTATATGTGATGAAATACATGTCTTGAATTTACATACATCTCTTTTAGTGCATGAATATAATATGTACTTTGTGTTTACTGTTAACTAGGTGGTATTATAAGTCATTTCTAAACACAAATGTGAAAATATGTTAATCAGCGACTTTTTTTTTCAGTTCACTCCAGCTGTTAGAAGGTTCACCTGCACGTTACTGTATAAAATGAACTAACTCTATATGTGATAATCTGTGTCTTGGGTCACATTCTACTGATGAGTGTGAGAAGGTTTAAACAGGGAGAGTATTTCTACCCATTGATGAGGAAGTAATATTAAGAAAATACCCCCTTCCTCCTTCTCTACCTACCTCAGTCCCTCCCTCCTTCCCTACCTACCTCAGTCCCTCCCTCTCTCAGTCCCTTTAGTTGTATATGTTGATGTTAGTACGAAAATATCGCCCCACTTTCCCTCCACCCTCTCCCCAAGCAGCTGTATTAAGGGGCATTCACCTCCCCTGTTTCCACACCTCCACCCAGTGACTACGGAGGAGGAGGGGTATGACAGCATGGGGGAACACCTCCCTCCATCCCTACCACCTCCAAAGACAGAGGGAGAATAGATAGGAGGGGTGGAGAGAGATGAGAAGGGGGAGATGGTGAGAGGGGGAGAAGAGACAGGAAAAAGAGGGAGGGGAGGCAATAAGAGGGAGACAGTGCTGGTAGAGAGGGTATAGGGAGGTAGGAGGGGTGTGGAGGAAGGTAGGGGTAGCGGGAGGAGAGAGAGGGGAGAGGGGGGGGGTGGCAGGGCAGCTGAAGGGGGGCGAGTAACAATGGGGTGGTCAGTCAGATCGGCCCCAGTTTCACCCAAAACCCGAGTGACCGACGACTCACATTAGTACACCATCACCAAGATTAGTCTATTTCTGCCGCTTTATGGTCGTCATACTTTGTTCTTCAGCGTCCAGGGTTTATTTTTTCTCTCTCTCTTTTAAGATTTGCTTTATTAGTTGTTTATTGTGGTGGATGTTTGGTGGTGGATGTTTGGTGGTGGATGTTTGGTGGTGGATGTTTAGTGGTGGATGTTTATAATGGTGGATGTTTATTGTGGTGGATGTTTATAATGGTGGATGTTGAGGTGATGTTTATAATGGTGGATGTTTATTGTGGTGGATGTTTATAATGGTGGATGTTTATAATGGTGGATGTTTATTGTGGTGGATGTTTGGTGGTGGATGTTTGATGGTGGATGTTTGGTAGATGTTTACTGATGGATGTTTATTGGTGGATGTTTAGTGGGACGTTTGTGGTGATGTTTATTGTGGTGATGTTTGATGGTGATGTTTGGTGATGTTTATTGTGGTGATGTTTATAGGTGGATGTTTATAGTGGTGATGTTTGGGTGGATGTGTAATGGTGGATGTTTGATGGTGATGTTTGGTGGATGTTTATTGGTGATGTTGATGGTGATATAGTGGTGGATGTTTATGTGTGTGATGTTTATAGGTGATGTTTGGTGATGTTTATAGTGGTGATGTTTGATGGTGGATGTTTAGTGGTGAAGTTTATAATGGGATGTTTGATGTGGATGTTTGGTGGATGTTTATTGTGGTGATGTTTATTGTGGTGATGTTTATTGTGGCGATGTTTATTGCTGGATGTCTGGTGATGTTTATTGTGGTGATGTTTGATGGTGATGTTTATTGTGGTGGATGTTTAGTGGTGATGTTTATAGTGGTATTGCTGATGGTGGATGTTTTATTGGTGGAGTTTTATGGTGATGTTTATTGTGGTGATGTTTATTGTGGTGATGTTCATTGTGGTGGATGTTTGATGGTGATGTTTGGTGGATGTTTAGTGGTGGATGTTTAGTGGTGATGTTTATTGTGGTGTGATGTTTGATGGTGATGTTTTGGTGGTGGATGTTTATATTGGGAAAGTTTATTGTGGTGATGTTTATTGTGGTGATGTTTATTGTGGTGATGTTTATTGTGGTGATGTTCATGGTGGATGCTTGATGGTGGATGTTTGGTGGATGTTTAGTGGTGATGTTTAGTGGTGGATGTTTATTGTGGTGGATGTTTGATGGTGATGTTTGGTGTGGTGGATGTTTTGTGATGTTAGTGGTGGATGTTTCTTGTGTGGATGTTATTGTGGTGGATGTTTATAATGGTGGATGTTTATTGTGGTGATGTTTAGTGGCAGATGTTTAGTGGTGATGTCTTTTGTGGTTGATGTTTTTGTGGTGGATGTTTATAATGGTGATGTTTATTGTTGTGATGTTTATGGTGGGTGTTTGGTGATGTTTATAGTGGTGGATGTTTATAGTGGTGATGTTTGATGGTGGATGTTTATTGTGATGTTTAGTGGTGATGTTTATTGTGGTGATGTTTGATGGTGATGTTTATTGTGTGGATGTGATGTTTATTGTGGTGATGTTTGGCGTGATGTTTATTGTGGTGGATGTTTGATGGTGATGCTTGATGGTGGATGTTTGGTGGATGTTTGGTGGTGATGTTTAGTGGTGGATGTTTGTAGATGTTTATTGGTGGATGTTTAGTGGTGGATGTTTCTTGTGGTGTGTTTTTGTGGTGGATGTTTATAATGGTGGATGTTTATTGTGGTGATGTTTGATGATGGGTGTTTGGTGGATGTTTATAGTGGTGATGTTAGGTGATGCTTGATGGTGGATGGTGGATGTTCAGTGGTGATAGTGGTGAGATGTTTATTGTGGTGATGCTTAGTGGTGGATGTTTGTGATGTTTAGTGGTGATGTTTATTGTGGTGGATGTTTGATGGTGGGTGCTTGGTGGATGTTTATAGGTGGATGTTTATTGTGTGATGTTTGGTGGATGTTTATAGTGGTGGATGTTTATTGTGGTGGATGTTCAGTGGTGGATGTTTGGTGGATGTTCAGTGGTGGATTTTTATAGTGGTGGATGTTTATTGTGGTGGATGCTTAGTGGTGGATGTTTGGTGGATGTTTATTGTATTGGATGTTTGGGGGATGTTTAGTGGTGGATGTACGGTGAATGTTTATTATAGTGGATGTTTGGTGGATGTTTAGTGGTGGATGTTTATTGTGCTAGATGTTGAGTATGAATGTGTGGTGGGGGGCCTGGGGGGCGAAAATATAATTATAATAATAATAATAATAATAATAATAATAATAATAATAAAAATTATTAATAAAAAAAATAATAATAATGATAATAACTAGAAATAAATATAAAAATATATCAAGAGTGAGGAACAATATATGTATGTTGTGTTGTCAATAGTAAGAGAAACAATTGAGACCCTGCAACTGTGTGTAAATGAGGCAGAAAGCCAGATGAGCAACCTGGGACTTGGTCACAATTTTCGTGATGCCATATGGCAGCAGGGTCTACCATTAGACAACACATTATGCTTCCAATATCTTCCCAGGCGGTAGTACCTCCCTGTTTGGTAGCTGCCTACTACCTACTACCTAGTGGTATTGTGGTAGATATTTGGTGGATGTTCACTGTATACTGTGGTGGATGTTGAGTGTGGATGTTTAGTGGACGTTTAGTCTTCCATTCAAGGACACAATATTTTTTGTTGTTTTTTTTTCGATACAATAATATGTATATACAGTGTTCATGTCTAATGAGTAGAGAGAGAGAGAACAGTCATATATATATATATATATATATATATATATAAATATATATATATATATATATATATATATATATATATATATATATATACATTTATATATATATGTATATATATATATATATATATATATATATATATATATATATTTATATATATATATATATATATATATATAAATAAATATATATATATATATACATATACATATATATATATATATATTTATTTATATATATATATATTTATATATATATGTATATATATATATATATATATATATATATATATATATATATATATATATATATATATATATATATATATATATATATATATATATATATATACACAGTCTGCGTAAGTCACTCATTTCTAGGGTATTAATGTTTTATAGCCGCTGTCACGACTGGTACTCTGTACAGTGTACACTGTCATGACTGATAGACTGTATTATACTGGCTGGCATGATTGGTAGACTGTATACTGTCATGACTGGTAGTCTGTATACTGTCATGACTGGTAGACTGTATACTGTCATGACTGGTAGACTGTACACTGTCATGACTGGTAGACTGTACACTGTCATGACTGGTAGACTGTATTATACTGCCATGATTGGTAGACTGTATGCTGTCATGACTGGTAGACTGTATACTGTCATGAATGGTAGACTGTATACTGTCATGACTGGTAGACTGCATACTGTCATGACTGGTAGACTGTATACTGTCATGACTGGTAGAGTGTACACTAACCTTTGCACTCCCATGACTGGTAACCTTTGCACTTTCATGACTGGCACTCTGCATACTTAAACAAATGACATGAGTGACAGCCTGTACACTTAACACTATAACATGACTGACAGCTCGTAACCTGTGTGTGTTATGTCAGGTTTGAATCCCAAGCACAGACACGCTATAGACATGTCAGTTGTATTGTCGAGTTCAAGCAGTTGTTCATTGTTCAGTGAGTGAAGCCCACCTCTCCGATATAATATTCCATTATAACATTCATGGTGTTTGGCCTTCCTTGCAACAATAATAATAATAATAATAATAATAATAATAATAATAATAATAATAATAATAATAATAATAATAATAATAATAATAATAATAATAATAATAATAATAATAAAGCTGTAATAATAATAAGAAAATAATAATAATAATAATAATAATAATAATAATAATAATAATAATAATAATAATAATAATAATAATAATAATAATAATAATAATAATTAAGCTGTAATAATAATAAGAAAATAATAATAATAATAATAAAAATAATAATAATAATAATAATAATAATAATTAAGCTGTAATAATAATAAGAAAATAATAATAATAATAATAATAATAATAATAATAATAATAAATGGTTTATTAAAGAATACAACCAACCAAAGGCTAATCTTATCCAAAAGATAAAAATGGTAAACGATAAAGTTTTCAGTATAAAGTGGAGAAAATTCATGAAGTGAATATGCAAGTGTGTGTGTGTGTGTGTGTGTTAAATACTTAGTGAACTCTTAGTTCTGTGGAGCTCGCCCAAAGAAAAACACAGTCTTGTACCTCTCAATTACTGTTCATTATATGTTCATAAATAACTTTTCCTAGATACAGGATAATCAACGGCTTAATTTTTCACAGGTGTATCGAAGGATTTTCTACGACAGCCTAATTGTGTTAGTGATTCACCTTTTTTCTGACATTTGATTAATCTACCATTAGTACCCGAGATGGGAGGTGGGGGGGGGGGGGAGGGTACACAGGTAATTTAGATGAAGGTAATTAGGGAGGGCGTGGCATTTACCTGTGATGAGGGAGATGGCGGCCCCCTCCTGCTGGTGGTGGTCACCTTTAACCCCCCCCCACCTGGATACTGTCTCTTTGGTAGTACAGTATACAACATGCTTACCCCTGACCCAAAAGAGGTCAGCATATTCACCTGGCTGGAGTAACTTTATGCTGTAACAGTAACATGCTGACCAGGTGTTCTTTTCTTTCCATGCTAAGGAGGTACTGTACGACCACACCTGAGCCAAGAAGTCAACATAATCCCCTCACCTGTTGCAACATTATGCAACATTCTCATTCAAAATATTCCCCTCACCTCTTACAACATTATGCTAAATACTCAAACCAAACCAGTTCTCAGCATTTTCTCCCAGCTGTCCTGTTGCTTTATGCAAGGTATGCCACAAACTCACACCAGATAAGCGCTCAGCATATTTACAATACCAATAAAGTTGATCAGTTATCTGGTAATGATGTATATAATGGTAGACATTCTTGGTGGCTTGCTCGGGAGGACACTGTTATCTGAGAGCTAAATGTGTCTCATTTATTATTACTATTATTATCTTCATTATTGTTATAATTATTAATTATTTTTATTATTATTATTATCGTCATCTTTAATATTATTTTATCATTAACATCATTATTATTATTATTACAATTATTATTATTATTATCTTCATTATTAGTACTACTAGTAGAGCCATAACTGTATTACTGAACATAAATATATACCTCTGTAAATATATACCTGTGTTGTGTTGGAGGTATACTGTGTTGGAGGTATGCTGCGTTGGAGGTATACTGTGTTGGAGGTATACTGCGTTGGAGGTATACTGTGTTGGAGGTATACTGTGTTGAAGGTATGCTGTGTTGGAGGTATGCTGTGTTGGAGGTATACTGTGTTGGTGGTATACTGTGTTGGAGGTATACTGTGTTGGAGGTATGCTGTGTTGGAGGTATGCTGCGTTGGAGGTATACTGTGTTGGAGGTATACTGTGTTGGTGGTATACTGTGTTGGAGGTATACTGTGTTGGAGGTATGCTGTGTTAGAGGTATGTCAGTTGGAGGTATGCTGCGTTGGAGGTATACTGTGTTGGAGGTATACTGTGTTGGTGGTATACTGTGTTGGAGGTATACTGTGTTGGAGGTATGCTGTGTTGGAGGTATGCTGCTGTCTTCGGTATGCTGTGGCAAAGTCGTACACAAGAGTGACATATATAGTTAATCTTGTTGTGGCGGCGACTGTGATGATAGCAGTGGTGATGGCGGCTTGGTGGTGGTGATGTTGGTGGTGGTGGTGAAGGCGGTGATGGTGGTGGTGATGTTGGTGGTTGGTGGTGGTGGTGATGGCGGCGATGGTGGTGGTGACGACGATGGTGTTTGTGGTGTTGGCGGCTGGTGGTGGTGGTGATGGCTGCTTTGGTGGTGGTGGTGGTGATGGCGGCTTTGGTGGTGGTGGTGGTTTTGATGGTGGTGGTGATGGTGGCTTTGGTGGTGGTAATGGCGGCGATGGTGGTGGTGTTGATGACGGCTTGGTGGTGGTGATGCTGGTGGTGGTGGGGGGATTGATGGTGATGGTGATGGCGACAATGGTGGTGATGGCGTCTTTGGTGGTGGTGGTGACGGCGGCTTTGGTGGTGGTGGTGATAGCGGCTTTAGTGGTGGTGGTGATTGTTGCTTGATAGTTGTGGTAGTGGTAGTTTTGATGGTGGTGGTAATGGCGGCGGTAGTGTTGGTGGCGGTGACGGCGGCGATGGTGGTAATGGCGGCGATGGTGGTGGTGTTGATGTGGTGGTGGTGGTGATGCTGGTGGTGGGGGTGATGGCGGCGATGGTGGTGATGGTGATGGCGACAATGGTGGTGATGGCGGCTTTGGTGGTGGTGGTGGCTTTGGTGGTGGTGGTGATAGCGGCTTTAGTGGTGGTGGTGATTGTTGCTTTGATAGTTGTGGTAGTGGTAGTTTGATGGTGGTGGTAATGGCGGCGGTGGTAGTGTTGGTGGTGGTGACGGCGGCGATGGTGGTGGTAATGACGGCGATGGTAGTGTTGGTGTTGGTGGTGGCGGCGATGGTGGTGGTGATGGCGGCGATGGTCGGTGGTGGTGACGGCCGCGATGGCCGTGGTGGTGGTGATGGCGGCGGTGGTGGTGATGGCGGCGATGGTGGTGATGGCGGTGATGGTGGTGGTGATGGCGATGGTGGTGGTGGTGGTGGTGGTGGCGATGGCGGTGGTGGTGGTGATGGGGTGATGGGATGGTATGATGGTGGTGGTGGTGGTGTGATGGTGGTGATGCGGTGATGGTGGTGGTGATGGCGATGGTGGTGGTGGTGGTGGTGGCGGCGATGGTGGTGGTGGTGGCGCGGCGATGGTGGTGGTGGTGGCGGCGATGGTGGTGGTGATGGCGGGATGGCGGCGATGGTGGTGGTGATGGCGGCGATGGTGGTGGTGATGGCGGCGATGATGGTGGTGGTGGTGGTGGTGGTGGTGATGGTGGTGGTGGTGATGGTGACGATGGTGGTGGTGGTGATGGCGGCGATGATGGTGGTGGTGGTGATGGTGGTGGTGGTGATGGCGACGATGGTGGTGGTGATGGCAGCGATGGTGGTGGTGATGGCGGCGATGATGGTGGTGGTGGTGATGGTGGTGGTGGTGGCGGCGATGGTGGTGATGGCGGCGATGGTGATGGTGGTGGTGGTGATGGCGACGATGGTGGTGGTGATGGCGGCGATGGTGGTGGTGGTGGCGATGTGTGTGGTGGTGATGGCGGCGATGGTGGTGGTGGTGGTTGCGGATGGTGGTGGTGATGGCGGCGATGGTGGTGGTGGTGATGGTGGTGATGGCGATGGTGGTGGTGATGGCATGGTGATGGGCGATGGTGGTGGTGGTGATGGCAGCGGCGATGGTGGTGGCGGCGATGGTGGTGGTGATGGTGGCGATGGTGGTGGATGGCGGCGATGGTGGTGGTGTGGTGGTGATGGCGGCGATGGTCGTCGGTGATACCGGCTTTGGTGGTGGTGGTGATGACGGCGATGGTGGTGGTGATGAAGGCGGCTATGGTGATGGTGGTGGTGGTGGTGGGGTGGTGGTGGCGGCGGTGGTGGTGGTGGTGGTGATGGTGGCGATGGTGGTGGTGGGTGGTGACAATGGTGGTGATGGTGGTGATGGCGACGATGGTCGTGGCGATGATACCGGCGATGGTCGTGGTGATGGTGATGGGGTAGTGGTGATGGCGACGATAGTGGTGGTGATGATGGTGACGATGGTCGTGGTGGCGATGGCGGTGATACGACATTGGTGATGGCGTTGGTGGTGATGGTGATGGCGGCGATGGCGATGGTGGTGTTTGATGGCGCTATGATGGTGGTGGAGATGGCGGCATGATGGTGGTGGAGATGGCGGCCATGATGGTGGTGGAGATGGCGGCCATGATGGTGGTGGATGGCGACGATGATGGTTGTGGTAATGCCGGCGTTGGTGCTGGTGGTGAGGGCGACGTTGGTGGTGGTAATGGTGGCAACGGTGGTGATGGTGGCGATGGTGGTGGTGGTGATGGTGGCGATGTTCATGGCGGTGATGGCAGCGTTGGTGTTGTTAATGGTGGATGCTTTGCGAAGAATTATCGACGATGGCAACGAGTGTTATGGTGTGGTAGTGGTGAGGGCTGGCAGGACGGTTCAACAGATATAAAACTTGTAATTTACGGTATTAAATTGAAACGGCCCAGCCATGAACTGATGCTCACTATTGTACCGAATCCCCCTCCCCCAGCCCGCCATAACCCGCTATTTCACACCGAGGACAGTACATGAGCGACTTTGTGATGCCAGAAATACAATGTCGTCTACTTTCCAAGGCTCAAGCATCTCGGGACTTCAAGTCGAGCCTCTGTGGATCCCACCAATTGTCCTTAAAGGTTTAATCACAGAGAGGCACACAAGTGACCTCTTATTCTTAGTGCTAAATTGACACGTTAGTGATTGTTTTTATCGATGCTATGTGGAGAGCGGAGTTGGAGGGTGTGGGAGGGAGGAGCAGTAGAGTACGTGGTGCGTGTGTGTTCTCATCTGCAGGTTGGTTGGAGCTGAGGTCACGGGGGCCCGTGGTGGTGAGCGAGGCAGGCGGCAGCGGTCACTCTCAGGCCCAGCTCAGTCGTCGCCCAGCCGTGAGGGGAGACACACGAGTAGCTCCGCCGTGCCTCGCCCGCTCGCTGGCTTCCTCGCACTGCCATCACTACCGCGCCCGCGCTACCTGACACTAGTGACTTTATCTATCTACCTACCTAGGTGCTCATGGATTGTTTTTAATCGTATGTACAAGAAAAGTACCAGTGTGACATTATTGACAACATGGTGAGGTGTGTGTGATAGACTGGTGCCCCACGGAGTCTACCCTCAAGGATTACCTAACTCTGGTAAGTTAATGTTCATCATCCTGGCCTTCATTAAACATATTTTTCATCACCTGTTTATCAGTTCAAATCATTTATAAAAGAAGGAAATAGGGAAGTGTTGCCTCTTTACTAGAAATTACCGTTGCATATTTCCGTGACACCACCGGACATTCCGTTTGCTTAATAGATACCTTGTAAGCGATGAAAGTTGTTAATGAAGTAAGTTTACAAAACGCACTTATCTTCTAGGGTGATCCAAGAGATATTGCGTTTTATATAGCTCAATAAACTGTAACAAAGAATTAGGTCTCACTAGACTAGAAATAGGTTTATATCCCTGAAAGTGGATCAACAATGTATCACTTTCTGCATAAAACTCAGAGCAGTACAAAGGTGTGAGGGGAGGGGGGAGTATACTGTAGGTGGGACGGATGTTTATGGGTGCCTCGGGGTGACTCAGCCAGGACTACTGGTGCCTCCGCGGTCACCAGGGCGTCACCGCTCTTAACTACACCGCGAGGGTCATTACACAAACTCGAGCAGGTTAATTTTCCCGGAGTTGTGAAGGAGAGAGCGAGGATGTGGCGGTGAGAGACGTCAGGAGCGCACCAAGGCGGAGGTCAGGTCAGGGCTGTACTGAAGGACTGAGAAGGGGCCTCTTTATGTCTGGTTTTGTGTAGTTGTCCTACACAATGCACTAATAACCGAGAATTAGTTTCGAAATTATTATTTTACTCATAAACATAATAACTTACATAGTTGAGGAGTGTCACATAGATGTCGCCACCAATAACGTGAGGCAAGCGGAGTGGTGGCGAGTCGCCCCTCCACCTCGCCCCCTCCTAAGTATCCATATATTTGTTGATGTTATTACAACAATGATCACACAAGTGCCAAAAGTTTCAGCACCACGCGCTCACCAACTCTCATCGCTATATATGCTTCTCTATATCTGTTCTGTTTGTGAACCTTGCAACAATTTTTGAAAGCCGAGAGACATAATTTGTGCAAAAAACAAAACAAATATCGTATAATACTTTGGGGTAAGAGTACAGTATATGATAGCGGCGGTCTTGTACTTTACTAAACACTGGTGCCGCCGGTCTAGTCACCCTCCACTCGGCACATATCAGTACACATGTTTCAACTGTATAAATTAATTTGACGCGATTATGATGCAGGAGACAGCGGGTACTTATCTTTTGAATGATTTGTTAGCGTGTCTCGATCATCCCAGGTGAATGCGCCTAGTTGTGCGTGTTGACCGTTCTGTTGGTGGCGATACAACTGAGGTGCATGTAGTGTATATGATGGACCCACACCAAGGTCCCTCCCCGGGCTGCACGCTCATAAAACCCGCGGAAGGTGCGCTGTAAAATGTCTTAATCTTGTCTCAGTGAATCCAACGGTAAATATGGAAGTAGTGTAACACAGTGAGCCTTCCCCTGTGAGGCGGGGAACTAAGCACCCACTGTCACCACACACTCGTTACCTGTGTGGTGGCGGGGAGCAGTGCTCCTCCTCAACGACAAGAGTGACGACACCCATTTTGACCTGTCGACTCCGGAGTTAATTCCGCGCGCAGTGTCTCCATTTATCTTGAGCTGTAATTATCCAGGGCAAGATTTTGCCGTTATCAGTGATTCCATCCACGACCTCGTTACCCACACGTTTATGGTGGCGGTGCTCAGTGGTCGCCTCCCTGGACCTCCTTGTTATTCGCTCCACGTTTCCTTATTTTCATTGGAGAGGATATCTGTTTTTCGCCGCAAATTATTTACGAGGAAACTTATTTTTCCTCTTATTTTAGCAGTGAGAAAGTTTGGGAGGATGGTTGAGCGTGAGTGAGGGCACACCCGCTGGTGTTCACGCTGTCATCAAGATAAGTGGACTATAAACTTTATCATGGTGACTTGCAACGTCCGCCCGCCGGCTGCCCGAACTCTTCCTTCGACGCATCTAAATTTCCAGCACCGTACAGCACTCTCCCACCACGGCCACCATCAATGTTACTATAATGTTACATTACACATTATACCCGCACAGTGATGTATTATAATTATATCACCGTCTCAAATACTGAAGAAGTAATTCCAACTTCCGTGTGATCAATGATTATATGAATATAACACCAAGGCGGCCCTGCTGACCCTTCCCCTTGTGGTAAATTGTTGCATCACCTCCAGTAGTAACACGACCAATTAGTGACAGGCAGTGTTACCAGTAATGCACTATAATAATTTTCATACTACCAGGAACGCACTGTGTGCTTCAGCGGCACTGGCAGTATTATAGTATGACCGAGCTGGGGTGATATAACCCTAGTTACTGATACTCCTTCCAAAATTTCAATAACTTATTCGTGACCAAGTTACCACGGTCCCTAAAGTAGCGCTTAGACACCCCCAGCAGTGCCATGATGTGCGATATGACAGTATTAAAATTATGGGAACGCCATTACACCTCCGAGAGTATGATGGGGTGCGTCGTGAGTGACACTGATACATAACGTATCATTAGGGAGTGCGTGATGAGTGTACGTATCAGGGGAACACTATGACTTCTCTAATATTATAAGGGAGTGCGTTATGACAGCGTATAGGGGAAGGGCGCTATGACACATACAGTACCATTAGGAAGTGCATTATGGCAGCCAAGTATCAGGGAGTGCGTTATGGCAGCCAAGTATCAGGGAGTGCGTTATGACAGACAAGTATCAGGGAGTGCGTTATGACAGACAAGTATCAGGGAGTGCGCTATGACAGCCAAGTATCAGGGAGTGCGTTACGACAGCCAAGTATCAGGGAGTGCGTTACGACAGCCAAGTATCAGGGAGTGCGTTACGACAGCCAAGTATCAGGGGGTGCGTTATGACATCATTGATAATAATAATGCCACGTTATAACAACCATAACAACGACCGATTCAGTAAAAATATCTCCCGCCCTCTCAGGTCACATCACAGCCTATAGTGATTTAATAACACACATACAGTACTAAAATTCCCTAAATATTTCACGAGGTGCAATGTGTGAAAATTTTAACTTAATTTTAGAGTAAGAATTTTCTAGCGGAACTGAGTGGCTTGTTTACTATAGTGAGGATAACCCTTTAAGTATGAACAAATATGTGTACTGAAGTATAAGAAATATTACGTGTACAACGGTGAAAATAAATACTGTATTACCGATAATGAATTGTATTTATCCATGAATGTAAAGTATCATTTTTGTACCGGTAATACAATATTATTTATCTCGTATGTATACTTTTGACTGCAATGATTCAGCGCATCCTAATTCCCGCCTGTCCTGACCTGATTTTTTATTTTTATTTTTTTGTCGCTAGAGGGGGCATTATTTTCTCTAGTGTCGTGTGTCGGTATGTTTAAAAATTGTTGCCGTAGTTTAACATCGTGTTGTCACAGGTAACAATAAAATAGCCTCCTGTAACACACTGTCAGTAAGGTATGAACAGAATACATTTACCGTCATGTTAGCGTGTCTTTAAGCCAGTATAAAGATGGCCTCCGGATATAGTATTGTCGCGTTTACAAAATTCCTCAGTGGTAATAATATTAAACTCCTATTGTTCTCTCGCGCAATAAAGCTTAACACTACTGCATAGCCAAGTGTTGGTTATAATGCGGACAGATGGCTGTTATATATCACAGTAGAGCGTGAATTTGGGAACATAAAAGGCGTCCTATTAATTATTGGCCGGAGTACAGCCAGTCCTCAGAGACTCCCCAAACACTACTGACCCGAAATACTGTACAAGAAATACTCAGGAAAGGGGGAAATAATGTGAACTAAGGAATATGGCGACTCCAGTCTGTACGGGAACAGCACTAAACCATTATGGCGGCAGTATATTTATGGGGGGGGGTAGAAATTATGTTCTTTCAGGCAATTTAACGTACAGCTTATATCATCTTCAAGCAGGTCCTTATCCACAATGAAGTGATTACAGCACCGTCGAGAGCCCAACAGTGAGGCGTGCATGAATTGAGGGTTCAGTCAATGCTTAGCAGCCATCTTGACATATTCCCCCCAGCCCCCGGCTTCCTCATACAGAATAATATATATCCTAACGTTAGGCTTCACCTAACTGAATTTAAACGGAAGTTCTCCTTAACCTCCACGATGAGTCTAACCTTAGCCTAGCCTTCTTATCTTGTATTTTCTCCTCGATAAAAATATTTTTCAGAGATAACGGAAGGTACTGTACACGACAGATTTGTACGAGGAAACTAGGAGCCACGGGAAGCAAATGTCAGGCAAAAAAACCTCGACGGAGTCCTAGCGTTAGGCCCCGTCGATGATGCTGTAACCATTTCCTTTACGTCTGGGACAGTACTCCTACACCCCAGGGGCCGGGCATCTCCAAGCTGTGATTAATAGACCGCTGAGGGGTGTCACTCGTTTAATTATTAATATAATGTGGGGGTAATGAGAGCGACAAATCATGACTGATTTTACAGTAACACAATGCACTCTTAACGTAACATTTTTAACTGTTGGTGTTTTGTCTTTCTACGAGAGACGTGTATTTTCCGAAGTTATTACTGTTCACAAACATGCAGATGATGACACGAACGTTATCTGTTGTTGTGGTTCATCTCGGCAATAAACTACATTTTTGTTGGTGGATGTGTACAGAGAGCAGAGATAGGGGGTGGGGGAGGGGGGGGGGTTCTGTTTTGTCATGAACAGTACATTCCCGCTTTACCCCTTTATTCCTTGTTTTATCCCATTATCTTCTGGCCCATAAACATGACTGCCGATTACCTGTGATAGTTGTACGATACTTACTGCTATATGTGCAAATGTTTTCCTGGTGCGTGAGTCAAGGTGGAGGGCGGGCTGACAGGTAGTAATGAGCGGGTCAGCTACTACCCTCCCACCTGCTTTTCCTCGCCATCATTACTCACGTGGTTTACTTCGCTAGTAAAGTCGACGATGTCAACATTAAATCTCAGATTAAAACAAACGTGTCGGCCTCACCTTAACGTCATGCAACACCTGTACAGCAGCGTTTATGCACAGCTGACATATGAGTGTGGGAGGGTGCACCCCCACCTTGATTGTGTGGTGTAGTGTGGGACTGCCGATTACTTCCTGGGTAGAATACAACTAAGTTACCACGCGAAAATGTTACTTTAAACCAAACAAAACTGTAGTTCCTCCGAGGTCCTGTTTTATTACTTTAATAAAAATACTAAAGATATTTTCTTTTAAATTGTCTACACAAAACCGAACAGGGAATAATGTACCCACTCTGATTCAGACCTTACTTAAGCTAGCCAATGATCTGTTTGACTGATCAATAGTGTTTTTTAGTAAATGAGGATGGGTGTTCATCCTGAGAAGTCTGCAGTGATCGTGGCCCCCGCTCGTTACCATCAAGGGGTGGCTGGACTAAGGTTACCTATCACAACACACACCGTCTTTACTGTTCTTGTAGGAACTCTTGTTCCTCACAACTGTCACACATCCGTGTACGTACACTAAATTTTAGGGTAAACTTACAGTAATGTGGTGAAGGTTGCATAATATATATATATATATATATATATATATATATATATATATATATATATATATATATATATATATATATATATAATGTTTCATGTAGATCCACAATGAAAACGTGGATAAGATAAATCTTGATAAAATCACAGTTGCCTCTGAAGATGTCTTGAATAAAGACGAAAGCTAAGGTGCTCCGTTGTTTCCTTTTTCCCGTGTGATTTTATCAAGATATATATATATATATATATATATATATATATATATATATATATATATATATATATATATAATATATATATATATATTTCTTGTTTTAGGAAACTTTTGACTGGCCATAGACGATCATGTATATAATCATAATACTCATCAATGAATAGATTAATAGTTTCATAGAAAACCTAACTTAACCTACTGTACTTTAGGTATAAATTAGCTCTCTTGTGATGGTAAACGACGTCTTAAATGAAACTGTTTATTTTCTTATATGCAAATTAATTTCCAATAAGTTATAACAATTAAAACCAATATATATATATATATATATATATATATATATATATATATATATATATATATATATATATATATATATATATATATATATATATATATATATATATATATATATATTACTATAGAATGATGGCACACGGAAGCAACAATGTCAGTATAACGTGGCCAGGTTGTGAGCGATCTTCATTATACTTAACGTAATAGTAAGTGTTGCTGGACCTGTTTTTCTCTCTACAGTTGTACGCACCGAACAGATACAATACTGTACCATGTGGATCTTCACTATCAAGTAGCACAAGTGTTCCCGCACCTCGGTGTATACTACACAGTTATTCAATGAATAACAAAATAACCTTGACAGCTATATGAAAACACCTGCCAACAGTGACGATGCTAGGTAGTGATATAGGCAGTTGTGGTAACGTGGCTCTGTTGATATTCGTAGAGATGTGCGATTACTAGGAGAAGGGCGTAGTGAGAAGGCTGTGGCCGGCGGAAGAGAGGTGTAGGGGAGGCTTCTGGTCGACTGGGGGAAGGCAGGGGAGGCTTCTGGCCGACGGGTAACACTAGCACGCGCAGGTCGCCACGTGCTCGTCCCGGGCGACAAGGGCATACGATGCCTCCCCACAATACCCACCACGACAAAGAACACTTTATTGGGTACGTAAAATGATGGTCACGAATTTGTGGCGGCGTCAAGAATATAGTTGTGTATTGGTGTACTGGCTACACCACGCCAGTGCTGGAACACTGTGGGAGAAACGCGGTATCGTCTGTTGTGCAAACTAAGATATAGTAAATGTTGCGTTGTCACCCAAGCAACTGGTCAACTAAGTTATGGCCAACAAAACCCTACAAGGATCTGAGCTCCTTTATACAACACAGTGACACTCCCTGGCCAACCTCTTACCGTAGCAACTTCCGGCACCAACACTACACTGTTTTACTGCACCACCGTCCTCCATCCCTCTCTCCCTAGGGCACGACTCCCCCTCCCCGGCCATAGTCTTGTCACCCTCCCATGGGTGGGGGAGGTAGATGGCCCCCCTGCCTTCCCCTCTCTTGGTGATCTTGGCTTGTCACCCTCCTGGGGGGAAGCGGCCCCCTGCCTCCCCTGGCCTGGGTTACGACTTTCAACCAGTGGTAACATTTATAAATGCGGCCCTTCATATCCCATTCTTTTTTTCTTCTTTTTCTGTATCCCGTCCGGCCATTTTTCGTGTGAGGGCATTATGTGTCCCGTGCGGGCCCCGCTACCTGGCCCCACGTGCCCCGCTCCTCCCTGCTGCGCCTGGTTTAAAAGGTTCAGCTTGGTATATTTCCGACTTTTTCCCATAAATGTCCTGAAAGACCGTCACAGAGGCTCTCACAGAACCTCTATCATCTCCCCGAACTTTATCTTAAAACATTATTATTAATTCCGTAAAAGAAATTATACCAAACAATAACATACAATAAACGAATGATTCCAAAGACAATTTAACGTTAATCAACAACACCACACACAACAATGAATGCTCGCTCCAGCTCATTTCACCTAAAAATTAACCACCCTGATGTTAGCTTAACCTTATAGCTCAGGTTCTCAACTGGCTCAGCCATGTTAATATTGTTTGTTTCAATCAATCAAACTTAAAACTTTTGGTGAAATAAGCTGGAGGAGCGGGACGAATCTTCAGGTGATCCCCAATATGAGTACAAGTCAGTCTATCCTGTGACGTAAACCATTCTAGACAACATGTGAGGTAATAATAACAAGAGAAGCGATCGTGTGTAGTAGTCTTGGTGGGGGGCGCTGCACACTCACCCCATCTAACAACTTCTACGTTTCTTCAGTTGTTGTTTTTTCGTCTGATCACTAAATTTCGTGTAGAAATGTTAGACAAGTGAAGTAAAATAAATGAAATGAGAAAACTCCAAAACATATTAAATTCTGTCTTGTACCACTCATGGCCCTCCCTCCATCTTGTACCGCTCATGGCCCTCCCTCCCTCAACCTTGTACCACTCATGGCCCTCCCTCCATCTTGTACCGCTCATGGCCCTCCCTCCCTCAACCTTGTACCACTCATGGCCCTCCTCCATCTTGTACCGCTCATGGCCCCTCCCCCTCAACCTTGTACCCACTCATGGCCCTCCCTCCCTCAACCTTGTACCCTCATGGCCCTCCCTCCTTCAACCTTGTACCACTCATGGCCCTCCCTCCTTCAACCTTTGTACCACTCATGGCCCTCCCTCTCAACCTTGTACCACTCATGGCCTCCCTCCAGTACCACTCTCCCTCCCTCCCTCAACCTTGTACCACTCATGGCCTCCCTCCATCTTGTACCACTCATGGCCCTCCCTCCCTCAACCTTGTACCACTCATGGCCCTCCCTCCATCTTGTACCGCTCATGGCCTTCCCTCCCTCAACCTTGTACCACTCATGGCCCCTCCCTCCATCTTGTGCCACTCATGGCCCTCCCTCCATCTTGTACCGCTCATGGCCCTCCCTCCCTCAACCTTGTACCACTCATGGCCCTCCCTCCATCTTGTGCCACTCATGGTCCCAACATTCACATTTATCTCCCAGTCTTACGACACTCATGACTGTTTATAGACACGTCCTCTACCTTCCCAAGTATTTCACAATTCCCACATAAGTTACTGATCTTATCCTAAAATCACTACGGTACCTTCTGAAGAATTATATACATGATATTATATTCTCACGCGTCAGGAATTGTTAGGTTAGGTTAGGTTAGGAGCACTCCGTATAAACTTCAGCAGCTTGGCACCATTCTCCGAGCAGGTCACAAACACTACAGAGTCTAAGGCGCTTTGTTCTCCGTTCACCTTCTCACTAAATGTTGACAGATTGTGAGATAATATCCAGAATGAGTTACTAGCCACGAAAACCACATTCTTGAAGTGAGACGTTATGGATACCTAATGATTCACAAGGTGTTGATATATTTACACTCTACTGTATACTCTTTTACATAGGAATTATAATAACGTACGATTTCCCTCTTAAAATGTGAGGTGAAAATGTTTTGAATTAGGGGTATAAAGGTAGATCACAAAATGGCGGCCAATACACTAATAATATTGTACAGGGACTCCCCGAGTTAGTTAGGGGGGCGGGGGGGAATGACTGCGAGCATCCGGGTGGTGGAGGGACGGGTGTGGGGCGCCTCACACAGTATTCGAACACTTGCGTCAACTGTACTGTACTGTATCTATCCTTATATAAACATGAAGGTCTTTTACTCACGTATTGATTTATCATTCTTGGTATTTACTCAATTTAGTTTAATATTTCGGTCCTTTCCACTTTCATTTATTTATTATTTATTTACTTACTTTAGCGTGGATATGATGGTTGAGTAGAGTTTTATAAGTTAGGCACTTGACCGTCTAGTACTTTACTGGACCACCTGAAGAATCTCCAACCCAGCTTTATCACACCTGTGTACTTGTGTTATACCGGTTAGTTATTGTGCTGGTTTCATTTTCTGCTCCCTGTTTGGCCGTGTTAGCCACTCAACTTATTAATACCACCAATTTTACTTTCCTGGTTGTGTATATATTTAATTTCCTGATAATTTTAGCTTATGAACTAACTTTAAAGGGATAATATTAGTTCATTTATACGTATGGTTAATTAGTTTTAATTATTATCATTAAACAATATAATTCAGTAATTTATCTTGGGGTTTACTAGGTGCCGACATTTCCCGCGTCGTTCACTAACAGAGAATGTTGTATTCTAAACGTTAACACTAAATGTTAGCTTTAATTTTACCTTGTCTATAAATTTATTTCTTAATTATCTATTTTGTTTTTATAATTTCGTGAACTTTATAATTACAAACAATTCTCCCCGCGCCCCGAGTCACTAATGCCATGGCTCGCCTTTCATCCTCGCTGTAACTCTCCAGATAAAAAACATCAAAATCCTTGAGACTGTAATTCTCGGCTACAAGTTAGTCGAATCTGATTTAACGCGAGTAAATAATCCCCGGATAACCAAATCCCATCCTATAAACCCACGAAGAATAATCCATGAAAGATAAATCCGCGAATCCTGGGTTCAGGATGAGGGTGAGCGAGGGAGGGAGAATGGTGGGCAGGACAAGAGGGTGTAGGCCTATGGTGCGGGTGTGGCGGTAGTAGTGGTGGCGCGTGGCGGTGTGTGGCAGCCCCCGCGGGCACCCAGGATCGCCACCCCCGTTTTTAGGCGGACATAAAAACACCCATTTATAGCACGCGTCCGCGAACCCCTATATGGCGACCCCGACTCCTTAAATGCACTCCTAAGAGGCAAGACAAGAACTTCGTTGACTTTGAGGTGGTGGATGAAGACGCTTCGCTGTTGTACATGACATGACACAAGATCTATCACCAGTTTGTGGGTGACATGCAGGGTGTGTGGTGGTAGTGTCAAGGGTGCAATAAAGGGAGCGTGTGGGCCAGGGAGGGAGGGGGCAGGCCTTGCTCTCCTCCTCTTGCTGCTGTCATTATTGCTGTTTATGGCTGCACCCACCCCCTCCCTCCCTCCTTACCTCCCTACCTACCTACCCCCTCCTCCTTCCCTCCCATCCACTCCCTCCTTTCCTCCCTCCCACTCATAAAGGTGTTGATTAATATAAACTGCTGGACATTACTACTCTATGTTGTATGATGGTCACTGTTGTATACTGTATGATGGTCACTGTTGTATACTGTATGATGGTCACTGTTGTATACTGTATGATGGGTCACTGTTGTATACTGTATGACGGGTCACTTTAATGTGTATACTGTATGATGGTCACTGTTGTATACTGTATGGCGGAGTCACTGTTGTATGATGGTCACTGTTGTACTTGTATATGATCACTGTTGTATACTGTATGACGGGTCACTGTTGTATACTGTATGATGGTCACTGTTACTGCATCATTGGTCACTGTTGTATACTGTATGATGGTCACTGTTGTATACTGTATGACGGTCACTGTTGTATGTTGTATGATGGTCACTGTTGTATACTGTATGATGGTCACTGTTGTATACTGTATGATGTTCACTGTTGTATACTGTATGACGGGTCACTGTTGTATACTGTATGATGGTCACTGTTGTATACTGTATGATGGTCACTGTTGTATACTGTATGATGGTCACTGTTGTATACTGTATGATGGTCACTGTTGTATACTGTATGACGGTCGCTGTTGTATACTGTATGATGGTCGCTGTTGTATACTGTATGACGGGTCACTGTTGTATATACTGTATGATGGCCACTGTTATATACTGTATGATGGTCGCTGTTGTATACTGTATGATGGCCTGTTGTATACTGTATGACGGTTCACTGTTGTATACTGTATGACGGTTCACTGTTGTGTACTGTATGATGGTCACTGTTGTATACTGTATGATGGTCCTGTTGTATACTGTATGATGGTCACTGTTGTATACTGTATGATGGTCACTGTTGTATACTGTATGATGGTCACTGTTGTATACTGTATGACGGTCGCTGTTGTATACTGTATGATGGTCGCTGTTGTATACTGTATGATGGTCTCTGTTGTATACTGTATGACGGTCGCTGTTGTATACTGTATGATGGTCTCTGTTATACTGTATGACGGTTCACTGTTGTACTGTATGATGGTCGCTGTTGTATACTGTATGATGGTCGCTGTTGTATACTGTATGATGGTCACTGTTGTATACTGTGTATGATGGTCGCTGTTGTATACTGTATGATGGTCACTGTTGTATACGTATGATGGTCTCTGTTGTATGCTGTATGACGGTCGCTGTTGTATACTGTATGACGGTCACTGTTGTATACTGTATGATGGTCACTGTTGTATACTGTATGATGGTCGCTGTTGTATACTGTATGATGTCGCTGTTGTATACTGTATGACGGTCGCTGTTGTATACTGATGACGGTTCACTGTTGTATACTGTGACGGGTCCTTTGTATACTGTATGACGGTTCACTGTTGTATACTGTATGACGGGTCACTGTTATACTGTATGATGCATGTTGTATACTGTATGATGGTCGCTGTTGTATACTGTATGATGGTCACTGTTGTATACTGTATGAGTAGTGCTGTTGTATACTGTATGATGGTCACTGTTGTATACTGTATGATGGTCACTGTTGTATACTGTATGATGGTCACTGTTGTATACTGTATGATGGCCACTTTTCTATACTGTATGATGGTCACTGTTGTATACTGTATGATGGTCACTGTTGTATACTGTATGACGGGTCACTGTTGTATACTGTATGATGGTCACTGTTGTATACTGTATGATGGTCACTGTTGTATACTGTATGATGGTCACTGTTGTATACTGTATGATGGTCGCTGTTGTATACTGTATGACGGGTCACTGTTGTATACTGTATGATGGTACTTGTATACGATGGTCACTTTGTATACTGTATGACGGTCTTTGTATATGACGTCACTGTTGTATACTGTATGATGGTCACTGTTGTATACTGTATGATGGTCACTGTTGTATACTGTATGACGGGTCACTGTTGTATACTGTATGATGGTCACTGTTGTATACTGTATGATGGTCACTGTTGTATACTGTATGACGGTTCACTGTTGTATACTGTATGATGGTCGCTGTTGTATACTGTATGACGGGTACTGTTGTATACTGTATGATGGTCACTGTTGTATACTGTATGATGGTCACTGTTGTATACTGTATGATGGTCACTTGTATGATGGTCACTGTTGTATACTGTATGATGGTCACTGTTGCGTATGAGGGTCACTGTTGTATACTGTATGATGGTCACTGTTGTATACTGTATGGCGGGTCACTGTTGTATACTGTATGATGGTCACTGTTGTATACTGTATGTATACTGTATGACGGGTCACTGTTGTATACTGTATGAGGGATGGTCACTGTTATGTACTGTATGAGGGTCACTGTTGTATACTGTATGACGGGTCACTGTTGTATACTGTAGGATGGTCACTGTTGTATACTGTATGACGGGTCACTGTTGTATACTGTATGATGGTCACTGTTGTATACTGTATGATGGTCACTGTTGTATACGTATGCGGGCATGTACTGTATGAGGTCACTGTTGTATATGTCTGTTGTATACTGGATGGTCACGTTGTTATACTGTATGACGGGTCACTGTTGTATACTGTATGATGGTCACTGTTGTATACTGTATGATGGTCACTGTTGTATACTGTATGATGGTCACTGTATACTGTATGATGGTCACTGTTGTATACTGTATGATGGTCACTGTTGTATACTGTATGATGGTCACTGTTATATACTGTATGATGGTCTCGTCGTTGTATACTGTATGATGGTCCTGTTGTATACTGTATGATGGTCTTACTATATACAACTGTTGTATACTGTATGATGGTCACTGTTGTATACTGTATGATGGTCACTGTTGTTGTATACGTATGATGTATACTGTACGAGGTCCTGTTGTATACTGTATGAGGTATTTCGATTGTATACTGTATGATGGTCCTGTTGTATACTGTATGAGGGTCACTGTTATATACGTATGATGGTCACTGTTGTATACTGTATGAGGGTCTGTTGTATACTGTATGATGGTCAATACTGTATGACGGGTCACTGTTGTATACTGTATGACGGGTCTGTTGTATACTGTATGACGGGTCACTGTTATATACTGTATGATGGTCCTGTTGTATACTGCATGAGTCATTGTATACTGTATGACGGGTCATTTATACTGTATGATGGTCTGTTGTATACTGTATGACAGGTCTGTTATATACTGTATGATGGTCCTGTTGTATACTGTATGATGGTCATTGTTGTATATGACGGGTCACTGTTGTATACTGTATGATGGTCATGTTGTATACTGTAGGATGGTCACTGTTGTATACTGTATGATGGTCTTGTTATACTGTATGACGGGTCACTGTTGTATACTGTATGATGGTCACAGGTTGTATACTGTATGACGGGTCACTGTTGTATACTGTATGATGGTCACTGTTGTATACTGTATGATGGGTCTGTTGTATACTGTATGAAGGTCACTGTTGTATGCTGTATGATGGTCGCTGTTGTATATTATACGTGGTCACTGTTGTATACTGTATGATGGTCACTGTTATATACTGTATGATGGTCACTGTTGTATACTGTATGATGGTCACTGTTGTATACTATGATGGTCACTGTTGTATGCTGTATGATGGTCCTGTTGTATACTGTATGATGGTCCTGTTGTATACTGTATAGGTCTGTTGTATATGAGGTCTGTTGTATACTGTATGATGGTCTGTTATATACTGTATGATGGTCACTGTTGTATACTGTATGATGGTCACTGTTGTATACTGTATGATGGTACTGTTGTATACTGTATGATGGTCCTGTTGTATACTGTATGATGGTCCTGTTGTATACTGTATGACGGGTCCTGTTGTATACTGTATGATGGTCCTGTTGTATACTGTATGATGGTCTGTTATATACTGTATGATGGTCACTGTGTATATTGTATGATGGTCTGTTGTATACTGTATGATGGTACTGTTGTATACTGTATGACGGGTCACTGTTGTATACTGTATGACGGGTCACTGTTGTATACTGTATGACGGGTCACTGTTATATACTGTATGATGGTCTATTGTATACTGTATGATGGTCTGTTGTATACTGTATGACGGGTCCTGTTGTATACTGTATGATGGTCTGTTGTATACTGTATGACGGGTCTGTTATATACTGTATGATGGTCACTGTTGTATACTGTATGACAGGTCTATTGTATACTGTATGACGGGTCACTTTTGTATATGTGACAGGTCTGATTGTATACTGTATGACGGGTCTATTGTATACTGTATGACGGGTCTATTGTATACTGTATGACGGTTGTGTATACTGTATGACGGGTCTATTGTATACTGTATGACGGGTCTATTGTATACTGTATGACGGGTCTATTGTGTACTGTATGACGGGTCTGTGTATACTGTATGACGGGTCTATTGTATACTGTATAATGGGTCTATTGTGCTGTATGACGGGTCTATTGTATACTGTATGACGGGTCTATTGTATACTGTATGACGGGTCTATTGTATATGTATGACGGGTCTGTTGTGTACTGTATGGGGTCTATTGTATACTGTATGGGGTCTATTGTATACTGTTATGACGGGTCTATTGTATACTGTATGACGGGTCTATTGTATACTGTATGACAGGTCTGTGTACACTGTATGACGGGTCTGTTTCATGCTGTATGACGGGTCTGTGTACTGTATGACGGGTCTATTGTATACTGTATGACAGGTCTGTGTATACTGTATGACGGGTCTTTGTACACTGTATGACGGGTCTTTGTACACTGTAACAGGTCTTTGTATCTGTATGACGGGTCTGTGTACACTGTATGACGGGTCTATTGTATACTGTATGACGGGTCTATTGTATACTGTATGACGAGGTTTATTGTATACTGTATGACGGGTCTATTGTATACTGTATGACGGGTCTATTGTACACTGTATGACGGGTCTATTGTATACTGTATGACGGTCTATTGTATACTGTATGACGGGTCTGTTGTATACTGTATGACGGGTCTATTGTATACTGTATGACGGGTCTATTGTATCTGTATGACGGGTCTGTTGTATCTGTATGACGGGTCTATTGTATACTGTATGACGGGTCCTATTGTATACTGTATGACGGGTCTATTGTATACTGTATGACGGGTCTATTGTACACTGTATGACGGTCTATTGTATACTGTATGACGGTCTATTGTATACTGTATGACGGGTCTATTGTATACTGTATGACGGGTCTATTGTACTACTGTATGACGGCGTCTGTTGTATACTGTATGACGGGTCTGTTGTATACTGTATGACGGGTCTATTGTATACTGTATGACGGGTCTATTGTATACTGTATGATGGGTCTATTGTATACTGTATGACGGGTCTATTGTATACTGTATGACGGGTCTATTGGTATACTCGTATGACGGGTCTATTGTATACTGTATGACGGTCTGTTGTATACTGTATGACGGTCTATTGTATACTGTATGACGGGTCTATTGTATACTGTATGACGGGTCTGTTGTATACTGTATGACGGGTCTATTGTATACTGTATGACGGGTCTATTGTATACTGTATGACGGGTCATTGTATACTGTATGAGAGGTCTATTGTATACTGATGACGGTCTCTGCAGATTGGTTCCACGATACTGATATATAAATTTTGATTTGTTTTTGGCGGCGGGGGTACTGTCAATCAAGCCCCTTATCTGGACGTCACAAAACTGGTTCCAACTAACTCCTGGACGAACTTCCCCCCGTGAGACATAATGCATTAGTGCTCATTATACACCGCAACCGTCAGGCATTCCCAGGATAGGTCATGGATAGGTGGTGGTAAGAGGTCATGGATAGGTGGTGGTAAGTTGTGTGTTAGTTGTGTCTCCATTAACACCAATGATGTAGTTCTAAGCAGGGAACCCTCGACCTAGGAGCCTGTTACAATTCTGTCTGTGGATACATTAAAGAGGGGTGGCAAAATTAGCGCTACCACACAAATGGGGAATGTGGCAAAATTAGCGCTACCACATGAATGAAGAATGTGGCAAAACACCGCTACCACATGAATGAGGAATGTGGCAAAAACACCGCTACCACACGAATGGGGAATGTGGCAAAACAGCGCTACCAATAATAAGAAATGTGGCAAAACGCCGCTACCACACAAACAAGTTATGTGGCAAAACAGCGCTACCACACGAATGAAGAATTAATGAGACCTATTATTCCATACTACCATACCGCAGATGCTGTAAAGAAGTCACACAGTACATGGTGAAGTGTACTGTACTATATGCTGTGATTAAGGCGGAGCTCAAACACATGTTCTGGGTTCCTAACATCACAGTTCCTCTCGCCCACCTTGTATGTTGTATGAAAGGTCACTGCATTATATTGTATGACAGGTCACTGTTGTTTGTTGTATGACAGGTTACTGCTGTTTGTTGTATGACAGGTCACTGCTGTATGTTGTACGACAGGTCATTGCTGTATGTTGTATGACAGGTCACTGTTGTTTGTTGTATGACAGGTTACTGCTGTTTGTTGTATGACATGCTCATTGCTGTAGGTTGTATGACATGCTCATTGCTGTAGGTTGTATGACAGGTCACTGCTGTATGTTGTATGACAGGTCACTGTTGTTTGTTGTAGGACAGGTCACTGAAGTATATTGTATGACGGGTCACTGCTGTTTGTTGTATGACAGGTCACTGCTGTAGGTTGTATGACGGGTCACTGCTGTTTGTTGTATGACGGGTCACTGCTGTATGTTGTATGACAGTAAACGTTAGGAAACAATTGTAAACAAATACTGTCATTGACCTAGCAGTGTAAACGCCTCCCCGAGTATTGCTGTCCTTTTTGCATGATGATGCGTCGAGTTGTTCCTCGTTATGTTATCGGGGAGCAGGTGTGGTCTGAGCAAGCAGGTGTGGTGTTGACGTGGGGTATGATTGAGTTCTACGAATTTACCTGTGGTATTATTTATTTATTGTTGCCGTGTAACAGGTGTGCTGGTACTGTATGTTTCTACGTGCTTATAAATCATTATCACTTATCAGGTGGTACACCGTGGTTAGCAAGACAGGTGAGTTCATTCACTGTAGGGCACTAAGGATTAATACTTTGCAGTTTGTGTATCTCGTACTTGCTGAAATGTTGCCTTAAAATAACTAAGTCCATTTCACTACGAATATGCAATGCATTTTAATGTATTGCATATTCAGTAAAATTGATATTCAGTAAAATCGCCATACAAGTTTACTTTGATTCTGTGTATATAAACCATGTATGTATACAATTACATAGACAGTGCAGGTACACAATATACATACAGTACGGGTATATATTCAGATACTTTTGGGGGCTTCAGTGTACAATATGTTTACTTACCATTGTTTACCGGTCATTACCCTATGAAACAGTTGTACTCTCCCGTATAATTACACTTCTCTGCCATCTCCCTAGTAAATCTGCAGGTGATCACAGAATACAGGTGCAGTACAACTATACCTACCATTGTTTACCGGTCATTACCCTATGAAACAGTTGTACTCTCCCGTATAATTACACTTCTCTGCCATCTCCATAGTAAATCTGCAGGTGATCACAGAATACAGGTGCAGTACAACTATACCTACCATTGTTTACCGGTCATTACCCTATGAAACAGTTGTACTCTCCCGTATAATTACAATTCTCTGCCATCTCCCCAGTAAATCTGCAGGTGTTCACAGAATACAGGTGCAGTACAGTACATCAATATACTATATAACTCACAGTATTACTTCGGGTAAGAAAAGAGCAAGTGCTACCCTCCCACACTCCTCTTTAGTCATGATTATTTTTTAAACTAACTTACACAGTTTATCAGAACCATGAATGTTTGCGGTACTCGCTCTTCATTGTGGTGCTACGTTAAGTCAAGGGGGGTGTGACGTGAATCTTTTACCAGCTACAACATACTCCATCACTCATAACCTCCACCAACACCCACTGCTTCCACCAACACCACGCTACCCCCAAAACCACAACCCTTAATATTCTCTAACACCCACCACCCCCAACAACCACAGCCCCCCCCAACACCTGCAAGCCTTACCTGGCCTTAGCACCCCTACCCCCCCCCATTTTGTTTAATTTTCCACCAACACAAATGTACAGTAAATGTGGTTCTAGCAACAAATTGGGTACATGCTTAATAACTATACAGTACTGTACTAAGTAAGTAAACAACCCACAAACTACCGCCACTCCATTCCGTCGTTACTTATTCTGACACCGGAAGTAAGAATCTATATGCCCCCCATATGAGCGAACTGACTGTGTCCGATAATGTTAAAGAGCGTCCGTCCGTCCGTCCGTCCGTACAGTGTGGTTAAGATTATGATTCACTGACACGATGACGCAAATGTCTCGGTAGATAACGAAGGTCGTCTCTGCCCGACTTACAGCTTAACGACGACGAGGAGGAGGAGGAACACAAGGTTTTGAGTGTTGAACATGAGATAAACGCGAGGAAAATATAAACTGGATAATAAAGAGAATTATTTTAGCAAACTAAACAGTACGGTTAGAAAATTCGGTGTGTGTGTGTGTGTGTGTGTGTGTGTGTGTGTGTGTGTGTGTGTCGCTGATGATGAAGAGATATAGTAGTTGTGGAGAGCGTAGTACAGTATTTGTAATACTGTACAATACTGTACAGTATATGATATAGCGGGGGTCTGGCCGCCCTCCCCACCGGCCTCACCGAGGATTAAATGGAGAACTCGAGGGGGAGCCTGAGGTGCCACCTAACAATTATTTGCAAGGTTATTTTATTTACCAGAACTTTTTACTGTTGTTATACTCCAAACATCAAACATCGGATATTTTTTTTTATAATTATTAATTGTCTTCGATATTTTGTTAAATTAACAAAATAACAATGTTTGTTGAGAGCGAGTTAAGTGTGAGTCACAGCGGACGAGGGGGGGGAGGGTCTCGCAGGAGGGGGGGGGGCTGAGGCTTTTTCAGCCAATCAGAAAAATGCAATTACAAAAAAGATAGAGGGGAGATGTATGTGCTGCCAGAAGGCTGGTGAACCTCCATACTATGGAGGGAGGTGTGTTTTCGCTTGAGGTACCGATAATGTTTACTTTCGGTGCATTTTTCTATTTTTGTCGTATATTGAGTGTTGTTCGGCGTCAATAAATGCTAAGAGTAAACAGCTTAGTAAAGAAGTGTTGTGAGCTTGGCGAGGTGCGTGGGCTGCAGGAGTGAGAGTGACCACTGTATTTAGACTGAAGTGATTCTCTCAGGAGGCCCCGACGGCTTCTCAATCAAGGGAATTAAATGGCAGGAGGGAGGAGCGAATCCATTTGTAGTGTCCCAGCCACCTCGCTCTCTTCTCTTCTTTGCCATTATTTATGATCGGTTAGTTTCCTTTATTCTTTATTCCATAATTGATTGGCCATATTTCTTAGGCCTATGTATAGGGTGATGTCAATACACTTTTAAGTTCTACGCCACAATTATACTTAACTGAACGCAGCTTTTATTGATATATTAAATACTATGTGATAATTACCTTATCCTATGTATGAATGACTGACAATTCTCTATTATAACCCAGTAATCTGTCCGTCCATAAACATCTGCTTTGGAATACAGCATTTGAGGAATATACGACTGATTTTTTTTTTCCTCTGCACACCAATTGTCATTAACCACTAATAATTATTCAGTTTAAAAAGCTAATGTTTTAATTGGTTCTCTCATGTGTGAATGAGTGTATTTGTGTGTTTCATTCTCAAGACCTCCTGTTCCACCTTACACACACACACACACACACACACACGTGGTAAATTCAGGACCATTAAGCACGCGCGGGGACTCCAGTATTGACCGGTCGTCTCACCACTACATATTTCGGCCCGCGACGTAAGTAGATTTTGATGTATCCATGGCAACAGCTGCAGAATAATTGCATGTGACGTGTGTAGGGACGAGCTGACGTGCATCGCAGAGACAGCGGGGAGGGGAAGCGGGGAGGGAGAGATGGAGGAGACGAAGATATAGCAGGGGGCGAAAACACAAGATTTTTACATTTCTTCCTAAAGGCCGGGAAGGAGGCGGCATTGGAGATTGAATAGCCACACTGGAAGTTCTTAGAAGAAATGTGCCACAATTTTAACTACTGTTTTCCTTCCCTGGCGTAGCTGTGCGGTGGTCAGATATAAGGAAATCATTTTATCTTACTCTCGGTGTTTACTCTGAACAACTCCAGCGTTCGGAAACAAGTGTGCAACAGGTGTACAGGTGCTTGTAAACATCAGGTTATGTCCCCACTGTTTCTCTGTATTTCTCTCTATCTTATTATTTATATGTGGAAACGTCTTCAAGGGCTTGTTGTCTCCTCCCAACTCACTTGCGTTCGACATCTGTTTCTCGGGTTGGGTGGTCCCAGATCATGGTCAAAATCTACAGCCGTGTCGGTGCTGCCGTGTAACTAAAGGTCAATGCTTTTTGTTGTTGTCCCATTTACTGTGTCGTTGCTCCTATATTGACTTTTTATTGCGGAGTTGTTGCTGTTTTTGTTATGACTCGTCGCTTTTGTTGTGGCTGCTTCGTAGTACAGCTGTTCCTGCTGCCACGTAGTCCCTTCCGTGGCTGTTGTGTTGCTACTGCTGCATACATCACTCCTGCTGTGTCGCTACTGCTGCATGCATCACTCCTGCTGTGTCGCTACTGCTGCATGCATCTCTCCTGTGTCGCTACTGCTGCATACATCACTCCTGTGTCGCTACTGCTGCATGCACCACCCCTACTGCTGCATGCACCACCCCTACTGCTGCATGCATCTCTCCTGTGTCGCTACTGCTGCATGCATCACTCCTGCTGTGTCGCTACTGCTGCATGCACCACCCCTACTGCTGCATGCACCACCCCTACCGCATGCATCTCTCTGTGTCGCTACTGCTGCATGCATCTCTCCTGTGTGTACTGCTGCATGCATCTCTCCTGTGCGATCATCCTCCTGTGTCGCTGCTGCATACATCCTCCTGTGTCGCTACTGCTGCGCTATGTATCACTCCTGTGTCGCTACTGCTGCATGCATCTCTCCTGTGTCGCTACTGCTGTGCATCTCTCCTGTGTCCCTTCTGCTGCATGTATCTCCTGTGTCGCTACTGCTGCATGTATCACTCTGTGTCGCTACTGCTGCATACATCTCTCCTGTGTCGCTACTGCTGCATGTATCTCTCCTGTGTCGCTACTGCTGCATGTATCTCTGTGTTACTGCTGCATACATCTCTCCTGTGTCACTTCCTGCTGCATGTATCTCTCCTGTGTCGCTGCTGCATGCATCACTCCTGTGTCGCTACTGCTGCATGTATCTCTCCTGTGTCATACTGCTGCATGTATCACTCCTGTGTCGCTACTGCTGCATGCATCACCCTGTGTCGCTACTGCTGCATGCATCTCTCCTGTGTCGCTACTGCTGCATGCATCTCCTGTGTCGCACTGCTGCATCTGCTGCATGTATCACTCTGTGTCTAGTACTGCTGCATGCATCTCCCTGTGTCGCTACTGCTGCATGTATCACTCCTGTGTCGCTTCTACTGCATGTATCACTCCTGTGTCGCTACTGCTGCATACATCACTCCTGTGTCGCTACTGCTGCATGCATCACTCTGTGTCGCTTCTGCTGCATACATCACTCCCTGTCCTGCTGCATACATCACTCCTGTGTGCTACTGCTGCATGCATCACTGCCATGTATCACCTCCTGTGTCCTACTGCTGCATGCATCACTCCCTACTGCTACATGCATCTCTCCTGTGTCTACTGCTGCATGTATCACTCTGTGTCGCGCATGCACCACCCCCTGCTGCATACATCACTCTGTGTCGCTACTGCTGCTGCATGTGTCCTACCGTGTCGCTGCATACATCACTCCTGTGTCAGCTGCTGCATGCATGCACTCCTGTGTCGCTACTGCTGCATACATCACTGCCGCATGTATCACTCCTGTGTCGCTACTGCTGCATGCACCACCCCTACTGCTGCATGCATCTCTCCTGTGTCGCTGCATACATCACTCCTGTGTCGCCACTGCTACTTGCTCCACCCCTGCTGCATGCATCTCTCCTGTGTCACCCTCTGTGTCTGCATACATCACTCCTGTGCTACGCTACATCACTCCTGCCATACTGCATCACTACTGTGTCGCTACTGCTGCATGCACCACATAAACTGCTGCACTGCATGCTCTCTGCTGTCGCTGCGTTTACTGCTGCATGTATCCACTCTGTGTCGTACTACTGCCGCACTGTGTCGCTGCTGCATGTATCACCCTGTGTCGCTACTGCTGCATCACCCTGTACCTTCTGCATGCATGTATTTGCTGCATGTATCTTGTGTCACTGCTGCATGTATACTCACTCCTGTGTCGCTACTGCATATCCTCCTGTGTCTCTGCTGCATCACTCCTGTGTCACTTCTGCTGCATGTATTGCCGTCGCATGCATGTGTCGCTACTGCTGCATGCATCACTCCTGTGTCGCTACTGCTGCATGTATCACTTCTGTGTCCTGCTGCATGCGTGTCCACTGCTGCATACTGCACTGCTGTGCATCACTCCTGTGTCGCTACTGCTGCATGTATCACTTGCCACTTCGTGTCACTACTGCATGTATCACTCCTGTCGCTTCTGCTGCATGCATCACTCCTGTGTCGCTACCATGCATCACTCCTGTGTCACTTCTGCTGTGTGTTCTGTGTCACTACTGCTGCATGTATCACTCCTGTGTCGCTACTGCTGCATGTATCACTCCTGTGTCGCTACTGCTGCATGTATCACTTCTGTGTCGCTACTGCTGCATGTATCACTCTGTGTACTGCTGCATATCACTTCCTGTGTCCTTCTGCTGCATGCATCACTTCTGTGTCACCTACTATGTATCGCGCTACTGCTGCATGCATCACTCCTGTGTCGCTACTGCTGCATGTATCACTTCTGTGTCTGCTTCTGCTGCATGTATCACTCTGTGTCGCTACTGCTGCATGTATCACTCCTGTGTCGCTACTGCTGCATGTATCACTTCTGTGTCATGTATCTACTCTGCTGCATGTATCACTTCCTGTGTCGCTACTGCTGCATATCACTCCTGTCCTTCTGCTGCATCACTCCTGTGTCGCTACTGCTACTGCTGCATGTATCACTCTACTTGTTGTGTCGCTACTGCTGCATACATCACTCCTGTGTCGCTACTGCTGCATGTATCACTCCTGTGTCGCTACTGCTGCATGTATCACTCCTGTGTCGCTACTGCTGCATGTATCACTCCTGTGTCACTACTGCTGCATACATCACTCCTGTGTCGCTACTGCTACATGTATCACTCCTACTGTCACTACTGCTGTAACGCTTGTCAGTGCTGTGTCCCTATTGCTGCATCGCTACCGCTGATTGTGTCCTTACTGCTGTCTTCGTGATACTATCTGCTGCTGTTCCCCTCAGGTTGTTGTGTTGTCTCCATAGATGTAAGAAACATTTTGTCTTTCATTACTAATCTGACTCATCCCCTTTCACCTTGTTATGTTCTTACTTATTTATATATTTACGCATTAATTTATCTATTTATGGATGTGAACCGTTGACCCTATAAAAATGGGTCAAGTACCGTATCCACTCGGCCGTAGTTATAATAAGCATGGGTGCCTAATCCGGTTAAATAATCTTCAGGTAAAATAAGCTGGGATGGTTAATCTTTCGGTTAAATAAGCTGGGATACGTAATCTTCAGGTAAAATAAGCTGGGATGGTTAATCTTCCAGTTTAAATAAGCTGGGGTGCCTAATCTTCAGGTGACCCCAAAAGTCTGGTCCACCGACACGCTCCAAGACCCGAATCCCGAGAAGTTATTATTATTATTTACTTACAAGTCACGTCACTCACTCACTCACTACCCGTCTATCTTTGATTTGGTTCTCCTTCTCCTGTGAGGCAGACGGATCCTTTGTTTAAGATACATGTACCCCAATATGGACTTAAATTATTTCTAGCTCCGAGACTTCCCATCGCTTCATCTACAGTACAGCACAAGACAGTCACGCACAACGAGACCACAACACACACACACACACACACACACACACACACACACACACACACGCGATGAAAATTACAAATCTAAGTTCCTTTTGTGTTTATTCAATATAACTGTTAAAAAAAATTACATTATATAAAATCTATTACAGTTACGATAAATAATGTAATTAATTAAGTCAGCTACAACCATACCTGAGTCTGGGAGGAATTATGATAATACAGGTGATATAAATGTAGTGAAAATATATTTATGAAGGGAAGGTTGTCATAGGTGTTGCTGGCGTGGACAGTGTGTCAGGTCCAATCACTGACCGTCTCATGAATCAGTACTGACAGTCTTATGAATCACTGACCGTCTCATGAATCACTACTGACAGTCTCGTGTATCACTGACCGTCTCATGAATCACCGACTGTCTCCTGAATCACCGTCCGTCTCATGAATCACTACTGACAGTCTCGTGAATCACCGACCGTCTCGTGAATCACCGACCGTCTCATGAATCACTACTGACAGTCTCGTGAATCGCCGTCCGTCTCATGAATCACTACTGACAGTCTCGTGTATCACCGACCGTCTCGTGAATTACTACTGACAGTCTCGTGTATCACTGACCGTCTCGGCGAATCACCGACCGTCTCATGAATCACCGTCCATCTCCGTGAATCACCGTCCGTCTCTGAATTACCAACCGTCTCATAAATCACCGTCCAGTCTCATGAATCACCATCCGTCTCATGAATCACCGACCGTTCTGAATCACCGAATGAATCACCATCCGTCTCATGAATCACCATCCGTCTCATGAATCACCATCCGTCTCTGAATCACCGACCGTCTCCATGAATCAAAACTGTCTCATGAATCACAGACCGTCTCATAATCACCATCCGTGAATCACCGTCCGTAATCACCGTCCATCTCATGAATCACCATCAGTCTCATGAATCACCGACCGTTTCGTGAATCATCGTTACGATATCCCTGTTCTTTATATAGAGTAATATTCTTATTGGGCCTAATGAACTGTGTCAAATAGTGAGTCACCTGAAGAATCTCCAGCCCAGCTTATTTCACCTAAAGATTACTCACCTTAACACTATTGGGGGAGGTTAGGTTAGTGCTAGGATGGTTAGGTTAGATTAGGTTATGATAAGTTAGCCTAGTGTCAGGTTAGGTTGTTATAGGTTATGATTGGTTAGGCTAGCGTTAGGTTCTGATTGGTTAGGCTAGCGTTAGGTTATGATTGGTTAGGCTAGCGTGAGGTTCTGATTGGTTAGGCTAGCGTTAGGTTCTGATTGGTTAGGCTAGCGTTAGGTTATGATTGGTTAGGTAGCGTAAGTCTAGGTTAGGTAGTGTTAGGTTATGATTGGTTAGGCTAGCGTTAGGTTCTGATTGGTTAGGCTAGCGTGAGGTTATGATTGGTTAGGCTAGCGTGAGGTTCTGATTGGTTAGGCTAGCGTTAGGTTATGATTGGTTAGGCTAGCGTGAGGTTATGATTGGTTAGGCTAGCGTGAGGTTCTGATTGGTTAGGCTAGCGTGAGGTTCTGATTGGTTAGGCTAGCGTGAGGTTCTGATTGGTTAGGCTAGCGTGAGGTTCTGATTGGTTAGGCTAGCGTTAGGTTATGATTGGTTAGGCTAGCGTGAGGTTCTGATTGGTTAGGCTAGCGTGAGGTTCTGATTGGTTAGGCTAGCGTTAGGTTAGGTTATGATGTGTTAGGCTAGCGTTAGGATGGTTAAGTTAGGTTTTAGGTTATAAGAGGTTAGGTTAAGTTAGGTTATAATAGATTAAACTAACGTGAGGATGGCTAATTTTAATCAAACACGGAAACAACCTTGTCAAAATTATTCAAGTATCTGGTATTGTTTTTCTTTATGATTCTCTTCCATGATAAGATATTCACACTATAACACATAGCGGTAATAATAATCTTACCATTAATGTTGTTTTATTTATATTACTTAAAATAATAATATCACGGTTGTTTGTTCACTTTGACTACCACAAACGAATGAAATACTTCGCGCAGTTACCAGGTCTACTACCACCTGATGCAAATCTTTATATTTTGACACTTTCTTATAGTTGTTTACAGTTCGATATTATCACGTCCCAAGTGTAAACAATAGTTATATCCCTAATAAATAGATACAAGGATGTCAAACTATTATACCTGTTAAAAAATACTTTAAATATCCAATTACCTTCACCACATTTGTTCATATAACACCAACTAGTATAATGTTTATTGTATTGTACTCTGGCATCCCTGTGTAGTGAGGGGGGGGGGTGACGTGTCCGTGTTAGCTGTACTCATGCACCAGGACGGACGAATTTGTTATACGAAACAGCGAAGCCTGGAGAATTGGCGTTGAAATCACATTTACTATAAGACATTATATTGCATCTCTCTCTCTCTTTCTGGTATTATTTGCTTTTATCGCATGTTTTCTATCACCTTTGGAGCCGTGTTTCTTGGTTGGTAACTGTCTTGTTATCTTGTTATCTGTGTGTAGCGGGTGTGTGTGTATGTGGGGGAGGGAGGCGCTATCTACCTTGCCTTCAAGAACACCACCACCACCTCCTGCCTGCTCTTACCTCTGCCTCACTGGTCCTGACCACCACCTTTGACCTGACTCACTTTACACGTGATAATTCTTCTTGTATACCTTAAGGGTGACTGATCAAATGGGCCCGTCCTAATACGCTCCAGTTGAACCTTTAGGATTGGGGACAGTCCCAATAGGTCCCCCATTTTAATGAATAGGTTATAGGATGGAGCTTATTAGAACTTAGGGACATTTAAGCTGAGGCTCACACACCTTATCATCACCCGGGCTGAGAAGACAATGTTGTGTATTTTTCCAGACTCTGTTCATCACACACACCAACATGCTCAAATATTCCTCAGGTAGTTTTCTCCTCACTGTAGACGAGAAAACACAGATAATTACGAGTGTCTAAATGTCACATCAATGTTACATGTGCCGCCTTCGTTGTGTCTTGTAATAAGTTCCCCTCTTTCATGTGTTTTTAAATTACCAATTACAGAGTCAGGAAAACTTAAAAATACAAATCTTTAAGACTCTGGTGCTGGTGGATGAATACAGCTGACAGAGTGTACGCCCCCCCCCCCCTTCCTCTCTTCAGTTAGCACCAGGGCCGCTGGTAACAAGAAATATTTGTAGCGTTATCGTGGGTTGGTGGGGGGGCTGGCCTATCACACGCACCTTTAAGAACAAATAAACAGAGCGATTACCTTATCCTACCAAACCTGTCACGCTGATCCAACACGAAAAACATATTGGCACGACACAGCTACCTCCCCTCCTCCCTCCGGGTCAGACACCCACCGCTGTGTCACCCCCACCCCCTTCACCAATGAGTGGCTCTCATCTAAAAGTGCTCGGACGTTTACGGCTGTCCAATCTGTACTGTACTACAGGACAAAATTGTCATCATAGATGCACCCAGTCAAATTTTATGTTTCTAGAACCAAGGGTGAAGTAGTCCACATACCACGTGATCAGATCTGCCACCCACATAAAGCTGAGGAGTTACCAACCGCGGCTTGTACGCTGATAGACGATGAAAAGGATAAGTAAATCGATAAGAGGAACCTGCTGCCTCCAGTGACGACTGAGAGGTAGAGGTAGACGAGGCAGTTTCCTCTGTGCAGCACCGTAGCCGGGAGTTTCCTCTTTACAGAGAACTGTTTCCTTTAAATTAATTCTTAATGCCAACAGTCATAACACCTTTGTTCGCCCACCGCTGTTTGGATAACCTACACTAAACTCTTAGCAAATCCTGTCTATGTATCTGAGAATTTTCAGTGAGTTTTGTGGACAAAATTTAAATTTAGTAGATATGTATATGGCAAATATTAAAATAAAAACCCTGATCAAAATGCATCAGTTAACACTAATATTCCAAATAAATCTAACCGTGGCCGAGGGAGGGGCGCCACACCCTTCTCCCCCCCAGCGTGGTCCACCAGTTTTTGAGTTCTTCTCCTCAACCTTATAATTTTATAGACTTGTCCCTGATTAACCAATGAATCCATGAATTATTATTACTGTTTACGGTTGACTGGTGTGGTGGTGAGTGATAATACTACGCTTGTTAATACATTTTTCTTGCTGTTATTAGATTTGTCTGGTCATATTAGAAACCTATTACAATGATGCCAATGCGCGTGTACTAACGTCTTTCAATTCTGTATTAGGTACACTTCTATGTGTGTGTGGGTAAGTACGTACTTAGGTCTCAGAAATTTCCTAGATCCACCCGTACATTCCATACAGGTAGTTGTCATGAGAGAAACGTTATGGGCGGAGGGGGTTGAGCAAGGTGGACGGCGGAGGAGGTGCTTCTCGGTGCATACATTCCTGTTGTTTATAACTTCACTGTCCGTGTTTGGTGGGAGATACGGGTGTTTGTTTGTTTTAAGGGAAGTTGTTGTCTGTGGACCGCTGGCCGCCAGGAGCCTGCTCTCACGTGTCCGGGTATATGTGCCTTATGCCTTTCATGAGGTGGCTAGCTACCTGTACTGTCAACGCATCACCCTTTAAAGGAAAACATCGGCTTATACCTGTTGGAAACACCTCGCCTCCGCCATCTGGATGACGGCTTAATTTCAGTCCCGCTCACTACATACTGTATATCATTCTCATTGGCATCAGTCATCACGTATAACCAGTTGTGTACAGTTTGCGTCATGTCAGTACCTCTGTTAACCCGTCAAGAGGCTCTAGGGTGCGCGGTTATCTCCCTCAATCCGCTGTCCGTTACGGCGTGGTCAGCCGGTGTTGTTTGTCAGTAAGGAAGGGTTGTGGCTCGTCCCGGCCTACTTCACCTGTGTGTGGCCCCCGGGGGTAAGACCTTCTCCGCGTGACCTGGTTTTCGGGTCCTCAGCTATCCTGTTTTCCAGTTATTGAGGTATTGTGTCAATTCACGCAAAACCGTGACAGGACGTGAGCTTCTACCTTGTGTGGCGGGGACATAAGGTTTAGTGTAATCCTTGCCTAGAGACTCCTCGGGGTCCCTACGGTGCTTTGGTTCCTTCATGTACCTTCTACCCCTTGTATATAAGATTTATTTTCCATTACTTGCGCAACTTTCCCAGTACCCTACTGTAGCGTGGAGAGGTAGCTAGTCGCCCATTGGTGGGTTAGTCCTTCTATCGGGTGTTGCCATTGGCTGGCGGCCGCGGGAAAGTAGGTCGCATCAGGTAACTAACCAGTGTCGCTTCACCACCACTGCTTTTTTTTCTGAATTCCATCTACTGTATACCGACAAGACTGTTCATGGTTTTTTCCCTGGCAAAGACTAGTTGATTCTGTACGTCAGTGACAAAAATAATTATGGTTTGAAGGAAGAGAGAAAAAGTCAAGTGCCATGGAGGCCGCTCGGTAACTTGTTTGTGGGGGGTTGTTTACTTGTCCCGTTTCCCTCCCCCCACCACCTTCCCTCGTGTTACCTCATTCACCTTACACTTGTTATCGTTACCAACTTTTCCTTCTACAGGTTCAAAAGTTTTAGAGGAATATCGACCAGAATATAAATCACGGGAGAATATTCTGACATATGATGGGTGAAACCAATACAAGCATGGCGGGCTGTGAGCAGGTTATAAAAAGAGGATTTGTGTGCTAGTGGTCGAGGCAGCAGAACACCTCCCCCCCCCCTTCCCCCACACCCTCGCTTTATCCCGGCATCCCACACGTGTTTGTTCCTCCACCTGTTACGCCAAAATATCACATTTCAAGGTTATATACTGTATATAGTTTGTACCCATTATGACAAGTAGCACAGTCAGTGTACGTTCATTAATCCATACTAATGTGTTATTGGCAATAAAAACTAAATTAACTTGAATAATTCAGTTGGGTCTTATTGAAGGACTCGGTTTTTTTTTTTTAAGTTTCTTATAGGTCGATGATTTTTTCTTGCCGTATTTCAGAGGTTAAGACACTGCTGGGAAGGGAAAGTGTTGCCTCCACACCCAGAATAGTGACGTAGGTGGCCGCCCAGACACCACCACCTACCTCACCATCACTTGTTTCCCATAAATCACACCTCGGACAGCCCAGCGCTATAAGGCAACTACGCTATTATCACTAATTTTATATTTTCATGCTGAGTTTACGACCTATACATACATCTCTTTTACTAACAAGTTACGCATCACCTGAACATCAACACCCCCCAGATTATTTCACCTTGAGATTATCCACCCTACCGCAAGCTTAACCTAACCTAACCACCAGGTAAGCATATGGGTGTTTAATGATCAGGTGAAATACGCTTGGAGGATAATCTTAAGGTGATCCCATATTAATTGATCCGTGCGATTGTTTTTAATGTGTATAAATTTTATACACATTAAAAACAAATATTATTTTGTTTCCTCTGCATAATTAAAGGTAATTCATACATATCGTTTATGTTGTTTGAGTACCGGGGTGAGTGACGCACCACGAGGGTGAGGGACAGGACGAGGGACCTATGGTAACCTGGGTACACAAGCTGGAGGGGGTGGGGGTGGGAAGGGGTGAGTGCTTGGGGTTGGGGGGTGGGTGTGGTGGGGGGGGTAGTTACAACAGGTGAGGTAAGCGCAGGTAACAAGCACCGCTAGTCTCCCAGGCCGCGCCGTGGGGGCTGGACCTCCTCATTTCGATGGATTTTGTTTAACAGTGAACTCTCTCTCGAGAGAGAAAAAAGTACGTTGTTGTTGTAAAATGTAGAAACAAAGCAAGTGGTGGTGTGTGGCGACGGTGTGTGAAGCTGCCTGTCTGTGCTTTGTGTTCAAGCTTTCTTTTTTTTTGCTAAACAAGTTTATTCTTTTCAAATCTTTGTATGCGAGGCTCCTCGACAACGACGGAGAGTTTTCACATTTTTTTTTGTATAAATCGATGAGAGTTTATCAGGCTTAAGGTATATATTAGACTATTTGCAGTTAAGTGATCTTAGATTTTATATTCAGAGTTTTAAAGTTGTGTGATTCCTGCGGTCCAGGAGAGTGAGCCTGCACAGTGGACCAGCACTCCGCCCCCTGCCTTACACAAAACTATCCTGGCTACTCACTCTGTACTCTACATTTATTTATCCATTTTAGGATCATTAACGGATTTTAAGTTACTCTTTATATCAGGAGAGTTGGTTGTCCTTTACACTGGTATTAATAAATGCACTGTCAGCATTCTCAGAGCTGACTTTACCACTAAAGGCCGAGATAAACAATGGTGAACTTCTTGTTACTCCAGAGTAAACTGACCTGAGATGACTCTCCCGCTGACTCATACACTCAACCAATCTATGTCCACGTTAACCCATATATTTTTTTTCCTGAATATTATTAACATTATCACGTTTGCACTGCGTCATGTTAAATTGTTTTCATGTCCGGTGTACTGTACATTAGTTAGTTCTGTATTTATCATAAACTGTAGGAAGAAAACCAATGTTTAATTTTCTGTACGTAATGTTTAAAGTCAATTTTGATCCGATCGTTGCCAGTTTATATGCATACACGTGTACCAATAATCCAGTCCTGACATATTATTAGTACATAGGAGCCAGATCCGAGGACATGGCTAGAACACAACACAGTCAACCTATTTTTTAATACTCGAGCGATGAATGTCGGTAGCGGCGTGGAAGCCAATGAGCGATATAATACGTTGTAAAGTAGTCTACGGCCCCCACACTCCTCGTCCCAACCTACCGCCTTTTACAGTGTACAACTCGTTCCCTCTCCCATCCGTTAAATAGTCATCTTATTGAACACCAAAACTTACAGAGATAAACTTGATATGATATAAATAATCTTCCGAACGAATTATGAAAACAGATTAGGTCCTTGAGTATAAACCTTGAAGTGTCTTGGTTGGTGAGTTTCAACTAGTTTTACCAGCATCAACACGACACCTCAATCAATAGGGAAATATCTCGGGTGTAAGAAGTTCGCCTCAATAAAAACCTTAAGAGGAGTTGCTAAGTGGGCTGTGTGTGTGTGTGTGTGTGACCTTTGCTACGACAGTACGAGTCACTTCAGTGTATTTTGTGAGAAATGTTACCGCTGGCCAGTCATGTGAGGAATGTCGGGCTCGTGGTGGTGAGAGTCAACGTCCACAGGTAGATCTTTACCACTATCACATACACCTGATCCAATTAATACGTGTTTTATTATACTTAACTTTTATAGCTAAATCTGGGTTGACTGATAGAAGAGAACTCTACTGAGACTACCTGAAGAATCTCCACCCCCAACCTGTTTCACTTCAAGATTAAACCTCCCTAACGCTACTTAACCTAACCTCATCCCTCATATAGTGTTAGGGTGGTTAATCTTCAGGTGAAATAAGCTGGGGAGGAGATTCTTCAGGTGATGCTTTTATTTACTCTCGTGCGCATTTATTGTTCGTGTGTTCATATGAATTTTCTTATCGTTGATTTTCTTTTTTTTTTATTAATAATCAATTAAGTCTGTAAAACAACATCTATACTTGATAATTATGTTCAGGTTATAATCATCCGAGTTGGATTAATTATGTATAAGTGTTGATTTGATTAAGTTCAAGTTGTGATTGGCTCAGTTGACTTAGTAATGTAGAGGTTATGATAGAACGAGTTAATCTGATCGGTCGTCTTCAGTTAAGATTGGTTGATACAAATATTTTCCTGAGCCTCCAGAATGGTCACACGGGAGGCGACACACACACACACACACACACACCAGGTCACACGGGAGGGGACACACACACCTGATTTATGTACTGTACAGCATACCATTATATCTAAATCACATCTACAGTAAGTTCGTGTATTTACAGCCACCGGCTGCAACTCTATTAATAAACCGTTTAATATTATTATTTTACACCAGATCACACGGGAAGGGACACACACACCAGGTCACACGGGAAGGGGGTGACCGGATAAAACCCCAACCCGTCTCATATATAAAATATAAAATAAAACACTTTTATGTTTAGGTTAGGTTAGTGTTGACAAATAACAACCCTGTTGGGGTTTTGTCAAGGAACCCGGGAAGGGACACACCAGGTCACACGGGAGAACACACACACACACACCAGGTCACACGGGAGAACACACACACACCCACACCAGGTCACACGGGAGAACACACACACACCCACACCAGGTCACAGAAGGGTCGATTATCATAATACGTAGGTACACTGTATATGGCTTTTTAGATTAGTTTGATATCAATAAACAGTTCATAGCGTGTGTGGCTGTATGCAAATGCGTGTGTATGCATACATGTGCTGGCGTTATCTGTGCGCGCGTGTGTGTGTGTGCGCGTGTGTGTGTGCGTGTGTGTGTGTGTGTGGACAGAAGCACATACAGACCTGAACCAGTAGCCACTACCAGCAGGAGGGAATGTAAGTGTGGGATAGGGGAAGAGGTGGAGGGAGGGAGGGGAGCCACAGGTCACGTGACGTCGGGGCGGCGCGCGGTATTTTTCCGCTTGACCGCTCCGGCCTCTGATGCTGTGTACGCGACCCGTCACTATTTTAACAGCTTTGTACCCCCGCCCCTCACCCCCATCCCCCTGTCACCCTGTCCTGGATGTATCTATGTTTGTTGGCGATGGAGACACGTGCTGGGGAGTACCACAACGGCTGACCCCTCTCCACCACCCAGGGAAACATACACGCTGTTGGCTGTGCTTCAGAGAGGAGTTAGTTTAGTGAAATATTCTCTTAAATAACTCTCTTACAATGGTGAGATCATATATACATTCCGACATAACGTATTTTTTTTAATTCAATAAATCTTATTAGTTAATTTACTGTACATTTCAATGACTGGACTTTGGTATAAAACATTGGACAGTAAGTCTACCCGTTAGCATGCAAGCCACCGCCACTACAAGTGTTCACGTCAGGGAGGAAGCCGTTGACTTGTTAAGGATCCCCGCCATGTTTCCTGATAATCTTGTCCAGGGTTATTTTAAAGCCCAGCGCGGTTCTTGTTTACACGGCTTCTGTTGAAAGGTTACACTGTTCCTAAGGTCGCGTCGGGTCACTTGAAGATTGACCCCCCTCCACATCTTATTTCACCTGAAGATTAACCACCCAAACGCTAAGTTAAGCCTCCAGGTGGTGTTAAGGTAATTAAGCTGGGGCGAATCTTCAGTTGATTCCATAGGTCGACCACGCTCTGCTTGATGTACTTCCTTATAATCGTTGAGATGGCGAATTAGTATGAATGCATGACGTGTCTTGTTGATAACCTTATCAGACTGTTACGTTATACTATACAAATGTTTCAATCCCGACTTAAATATATGAATTTTTAACATCAAGAAATAGCATGTAGTTCTTGTTGAAATATTCAACTGTATACCTAAGGTGTTACTTTTCAAAGAGATAATATAATGAATATGTTACTGTCAAACGTTGTGCTAAGAGTGGTGTTACGGTTGAGATGTGATGACCAATGACACAAACAGCTTACCGTCACCACACTCCTCCCGTCACGCCGCTAAAGAAAACGTCCGGGGATGGGGGGTGGGGGGGTGACATTGATACCCCACATCATCTCATCTTGTCGCTAACTACAAGTCACCAATCCCTCAAAACTTAAACTAGAAATACTCACCATATTACACCGTGCGATACTAGTGTGGTGGCGGGTCAAGTGAGTCACCAACAGGAAGATGTTATTATGGTGAGCGAGGGAGGGGGGGTGACAGGAACACCTGGACCCCAAATAGTAACGTCCACAACACAAATAATGACGGCTGGAGGCTCGCACACAATAAGGTTTACGTCGCTTTTAGTAACACTTTCACGGGACGTCGGGGCAGTGAGGGCTTGTTTACGTGTTGTGTCCAGGCGAGCGTGCTGGTCCAGGCTTACCCTCGCTGCTCATCACCACCTCCCGACATAATTATCTAATGCAAGTTATCTTAAAATATTGAACTTTATTGCAATGCTGAAATAAATTAAAGCGTTATACGCGTAATATACTGTACAACAGATCGTCTCCTGGTCCGTTTAGGAGGATCTCTTGTTACCGCGAGTGGCAAACAAATGCAGTGGTCAAATAGTACTGTTCTCTCGGGTAACAAGGATCCCTTCTCTGAACCACCCTGGAAATATTGTAACTGTCTTAATTCAAAATCTACTTGACGCTGACTAAGACAGGATGATAATATAATAACTATTCTGACGGTACATTAATATATTGTCATTCTGATGTAGTATTAAGTAAGATTTTAATATAAATTTCAAGATATAGTTTTATGAACATTTCTAAGTTAGATTTCAAGTAATAACTTTAGATCTGGTAAAAATTCGGCACCCTAGCTTATTTTCCCTGATGATTAAACACCCTAATGTTATTCGGAGGTTGGCGTTAGGGTGGTTATTCTTAAGTGAAATAAGCTCGGGTGCTTAACCTTAACATGATCCGTAACTTTATGTATATCATTAAGTTTTAAGATGTTATAAAGTGTGGAGGACGAAGTAGTGACAGTATTTTTACGTGTTACAGGAGTGAGGAGCGCCTGCCGTCCCGCCTCATGCTGCAGCAGTCACCCATCGCTGACCACTTCCCCGCCCGCTCCCCCACCATGTCTGCTGAGTGTGAGGCTGTTCCACCTCAGTCGCTCGCTGCTAATCCCATGCCCACCGCCTCGCCCATGACCACCGCTGCCAAGCCCACAGAACGGCACGGCTCCGCGGGCATCAGCTACGAGGGGCGTGTCTCTCTTATCCCGCCGCTGGCCGGCTACGAGGCTACAATGCGTGCAGCCATGGAGATGGACCGTACACACACCAGGGACCACCAAATGCCTATGGACACGGCACATGTCCACAACGAACGCCACTACGGCACCGTGCAAATGCAGCAAGACCTCCGCCGCTTGTACGAGCAACGGGCGAGGATGCACGAGGTCAGTCAACTGTATTCACACCGTGAGGAACAATTAAGACAAGCTTATCCTCAATCTCAGGAGACTTGTACACTTAAAGAGGAGCCCATTAACACCTCCAGTGAGCAAGAAAATGATGCCAACGACATCCAAATGCATGACAGTACTCACCTCTTTCCTCAGTCTCACCAATCATCTGGAGAAAGCAGTTACACCTCGGCTGACCAGTCTCCAAAACCAGGCCAGTCTCAGGAGGTGACCATCAAGGAAGAGCCTCAGCAGATAGATGAACAGCAGGCAGAGGCTCCGGAGCGTGAGAAGGACCACGCTCACAACGAGTCCGATACAGTGCTACGCTTTGCGAGACCCGAACATCAAGCTGAATCAACGAGATCACCAATTGAGAAGGCTGGAGAATCACCAGACCTGCCCACAGACTCTGCGAGAACTCAGTCCACCGAAGAGCAGCAGCAGTCTTTCCGTGCATATGATCCATCTTTCAAAAACAATGATAGCATAGAAAGAATGTCTCCTTTTGATGAGAATTATCATGGTAGTGAGGAACACATGCCATCCAGTGTAGAACCCGATGGTGAGGACACTATGGACTCCTCCATGAACCCTAACGAAGGTGACATGGACCATCTCTCCCGCCTACAACACGCTATGCAACTGTCCGGTGTCATGTCAGATAAAGACGGCGACTCAGGAGATAAGCCTCAGGTGTTCCAGTGCCACATCTGTTCATACTCTGGAACTTCTCGCTTTCATTTCAACACTCACCTAAACACTCACTATGATCACAAGTGTATGAAGTGTGAGTTCACAACCCACGCCGAGGCCAAGCTGAGAGACCACATGCTGGACGCTCACGGAATCAGCCTGGACGCCAACGAGGATCTGGAGAGTATACGTGTGCCTCGGGTGAACGCACAGGGCAAAGTGAAAACTTTCAAGTGCAAACAGTGTGAGTATGTGGCTATAACCAAAAGTGACTTCTGGGAGCATGCACGCTCGCACATAAAGAGCGAGAAACTTCTTACCTGTCCAAAATGTCCTTTTGTGACAGAATATAAACATCACTTGGAATATCACCTAAGGAACCATTTTGGATCAAAACCTTTCAAATGTAATAAGTGCAATTACTCTTGTGTAAACAAATCAATGCTGAACTCGCACATGAAATCTCATAGTAATATATATCAGTATCGGTGTTCAGACTGTACCTATGCCACTAAGTACTGTCATTCCCTTAAACTTCACCTACGCAAGTATGGCCACAACCCTGCCATGGTGCTTAACCCAGATGGAACTCCCAACCCGATTCCTATTATTGATGTGTATGGAACACGGAGGGGACCAAAACTGAAGAAAGATGACAAAGGAATGCCAATTCTCCCGCCTCATTATCAAATTCAAGCTCAAATCCTAAAGGCACAGATGCATGCATCTGGAAAGATTGCTCCGTCACCCTCCTCGCCCCTTGACAGCCCACAACCCCCGAACCCGAGGCAACCAACACCTCTCCCGCCAACATCACAGACCGGGCCTCCTCACTCACCATTCCCAATACCTTACCCAGGTATGATGGAAAACTTCCAAAACTCTTCGCCCATCCTGTCTCGCGCTCTGAAATCCTCGGAAGAACCTCGGGAACAACTGCGAGAACTCTTACGTGAGAGAGAACGCACTGCACATATAAATCCCTTGTCACCAAAGGATGTCTTACGGTGCTCTCTCTGTGATTTTGTCACAGATCGTCGAGATATGTTTTCTCAGCATATGATGATTATTCATGCAACTGCTGAACGTCGAGAAGACAGTGATGACACACCTCGTTCTCCACAACCCATTGAACGTTCAAGTACTCCAGAGCATCGTTCCATCTCTCCAGTGCGCCCTCCCATCTTTCAACATCAACCACCACCACTCACACCCAATGAGACAGGTCCACTGTACTCACCATTAGCAGCAGCTCATAATCTGAAAGAATATCTGACCTGTGCCATGAACCCCTTCTTTTACCAACGTATGATGAGTGGACAGATTCACCCAGCATTTGGCTTGCAGCAACACCTGCAGCGCTTTACTCACCCAGTACTGCAGGGACCACGACCCATCCAACCAGAGGAAGACCACCGTCAGCCCTCGCCTCAAATTTCCCTTCACCAGACTCTCTTGCCCAACACTGATGGTGTCCTGGACTTAAGTAAGGAACAAACACCGCTTCAGCAGCTTGCCATGGCCACAGAACACACGCCACCTCAACCAATAAGAGACACCAGCAAAGAACCACCGCCAATCCAACAAAGGACAGAGTCTCGAGCATCTCTTTCTCCAAACCATTCATCTCCTCAGTCATCATCACCGCCTCGCTCCGAGACATCAACGCCACCCTCAAAAAATCGTCGAAAGGGTCGTGCTTTCAAGTTGGAGCGTATTGCCCTACGTCTGAGTGAAAGTGCTGAGGGTGAGAGCAGCGGTCACGATGAAGACATGCGACGTGAGGATGATGAGAGCCAACCCAAGGCATCTGAGAACCGTATGCCACCACTCATGCCCATGGAGCAGCTTGATGACCCGCCTGAGGGTCAGGAAGCCTGGCAGAGTGCCCATCAGTGTCAGTTTTGTGACATGGCTTTCAAGGATGTTGTTATGTACACTATGCACATGGGCTACCATGGTTATCGCAACCCTTTCACCTGCAACATGTGCGGTCATCAGGCCACAGATAAAGTGGCCTTTTTCCTCCACATTGCTCGTTCTTCACACTCGTGAGCTGCAATGCTCCCGCATACACACCTAACACTTAAATTTAATAATCTCACTCATGATGTGAGATGTGATCTCAATGAAGAATCGTTGATCTCGCTGGCTGGTGCTGGGCTCATAAGTCAGTGAGCACTGCTAGAGCCCGGATAACCAGCTGCTACTGCTGCATGTGTGCTACCCTGGTGCAGGTGGCACACCAACTCAACCCAGTTCCCTCTCATGGGTGCTTATAGGCTAATGGTCGTGGTTCACTGAACTGCAGTAACACGTAGGCTCTAGTCAGCTGTAGAACTTGTACTGTATATATGAGAGTTTATTCAGTGTAAATTCATATTTCATGTGATAACTTCAATCAGAAATGATCGTTACAGAATTTCATTTGTGAAATGGATCATTTAAGTAAATTTTATCTTTAAACTTAAAAATTTTAATTCAGAAAAGTTAAATTCAGTAACTAATATTTAGTCTGATTCTATTGAACATTTTGTCACAGTATTAGTTTGGACTTATGCGGGTATTAGTTTGTAGTGATTTAAGTTTAAATTGTGCAGTGATAATTTGTTCCAGAAATCCATTAGGTCCCCTTCTCCACCATATATTAAGTTAAGAAGGATGATTATAATGGATCTTGTAAGGCTGTCTGTCTCTTGATGCTGTCCACTGTAGATGTAACTTTGAAGAGTCTAGATATATCCACTTGACACCGCTGACGTCTTCAGAGACGGAACACAGCTCTTGATGGTGTACTGTACTTGCGTGTGATGGACTCCAGCTATGTACATGTAAGCGTAACACCCATAGAGTCATATTAATATTATATTTTAAAAATTATATATTATCTGTATAATATTGGGTCAGTAACACTTAAAGATACCTTTAAGTGTTACTGCAATTAATAATACTGTAATAATAATGATACTGTATAAAAATTGTCAACAGCGCCCAGTTAATTTTTTTTAATGCTAGATATTATGAAGACGTTCCTTTTCGTAACTTTGTACTCAGGGATAAAACGAGTGAGAGACGGGGCCCTCATAACATATCTTGTGGGCGTGTCTGCCACAACACTCTTACCAGAACGCTTGTATCCCAAATCCTATAGCCACCTCACACTCTCTAATAAACTGTTCTCTTTGCATTTATCCAAAAGCCACATTTTCAAATGAAGGCTATTATTAACACAGCGATAATATAGTCGCAAACACGACGAGTAAAATTAAAGACTTAATTTTCAAGTAAAACAATGAATGGGATAACAAAAGATGAAATCATAACTACCATCTTCACATGTAACACTGAGAGTATGCCACCAGCGACTGAGGTAGGTGGCTAGCCACCAAGTGTCAGTATCTTCCTTAGCGAGTGGGACCCTGGCCACGCAGTGTGAGTAGACTGGCCGTAACCCTGGCCACTTACCCAAAGCACTGGCATCAATTTGGTTACTTGTAGTCGAGGATGAGAGATTCACTTAGAAAAATGTATAATAGTAGCCATGAGCACATTTCAATTTTCGTGTACAGGGACTAATATGTTCCTTCCAGTGTTCTCCGTGTCCCGGGGCAGTGGCTTTATATGTGTAGTCTGTGGTCATGTAGGGTTTGCCTTGTGTTCAGGTACAATGTCATATCAAATATTAAATCAATTACTGCTATGCATGTATTTCCTTCCCCTTCATATTCCCCATGTTGTTTACGACGTGTGTGATGAAAGCTCCAGTTAAAATAAAAACTCTGGTATTCAGGAATGGTAACAAATACTAATACTATGCGATAGAAATAAAAGTTAACACGTTGTCTACAAGTTATCTGTGTTGCTTGCACAAAAGGTGGTGACAGTGGGTGTGAAGAGAGAACACAGCAGCTAAAGGTAATGTATGGCGCGCCATGACACCTGGACGCAAAACAGGATGACCAACAATAAGTCATATACCAACACACCCGAGTCTTTCGTTATCTACAATAAATTTTAACTCAATAAAATAAAGTAAAAATCTTTTAAGATATGATTCTGGCTCGAAAAAATCAAAAGAACGGAAATATAACTAAAATAAAAGTGAAATTATTGAATATACAGTATGACTAAAACATATATACACACTGCCTTATATATTTTCTTGGAGATCGCTTGAATGTCTGTACTAAAAAGGCAACATTGCCCTCGCCTGTGGGAGGCCTCCCACTCCTACAACATGTGAGGACAATGTTGCTGTTGCAATACAACCATTCATGCGATCTGCACGAAAATCTGTACGGTAATGTGTATACATTTTTCCGAGACACAATTCGAAAAACGAGTAAACTGGACTTAACAGGAGCCAGTACAAATATGACACCACGAGGACATGAAACACTAGTCCGTCAGTGGGGGAGGAAGAAGGTGGATGAGCGCCGTAGAAGGGGGGGGGGGGCTGTAGTAAGAACCCCCAACGCCCTTCACACAACTACAGTAAAGAGATTTTCTTAAACTAAAAATGGGTGAAATTGGACTCAGTTTATATGTTTCCTGTGTACAGTATTAATCGACTTATTTTCCTCAATTACATATAAAGTTTCGAAACAAAATTCACTTCTGACTAACAATTTTTGTACATGAAATAAGAAGTTTCAATTTGATACATAAATCAATGATAATTAAGTAAATATACAGAATATGTATAAAAAACCCACTGAATATTAGTGTGACAAATGTGACTAACATCAAATAACAGGAAACATAAGCTAACAAGGAACTATAAAAAAAACGCCCAATGATAAAAAATTCGATAATTAACAGTATAGAGAGCGGCCGCTGTGTTAAAAGATATGGCTGACTGCTCCTAGCCAATAACGAAGCTTAAAAAGAATCTAGCCAATCAGAGCTATTGATTTAAGAAGTGGAGGACACGCTTCATAAAACAAAAAGACATTCCCTAACTGCCTGTGCTGTAGGTGCAGTGCCAGTGTAGTTCGCGTGTATGTGATATTGCCTGATTTTATTATACTAACAATAGGCTTTTATGGCCTTAAAAACAAAGTCAGTCCTGGAAAAACCTGACGTCATTGATATTGTTCAGCACTTGACTGCTTAAATACTTTGCGATGGCGAACTAACCGAGAATGTTTTTTTTCCTTTTGTTTTTTCAACAAGTCTTTATAGGACTCCAACGCTGCAGGGCGTAAGGCGAGAATTAAGCCAATCAGGTATGACCATTTTTTTTCTCTGAACATAAAACTTATAAAAGAAAAAAATGGGGGTAATTTAACCTAAATGATATTAAAAAAGGCTTACGTCAATGATTGTTGTACCCTGAAAAAAATAAAGACTAATGAAGGAGTAGTAATGAAGAAAAAAATTATAGCCACTATGATGAGAAAAGATAACTTAGAGAACACAATGATCAGGATAACCTAAAGAGCAGTGATGCGTTAAGCTCCTTCACCGAGGGCTGCACAAAACCACACACACGACACCACAAATATAAATACAAGAACAGATGCACACATAATACTAACATACTCAATCATGTACGTAAACCACTACAGGTGTGTCACACATTCATAATTACACATAAATATAAACACGTGGATAACATGACCTCATCACTTTCAAAGTCTAATCAAATGAGGATCTATCAGATGACCTTGTCTCACACCTCTTCATGTTCAAAACTAAATACACGTAGTGTACCTTTATACAGTTTCTATCCACGAAATACAAGGGCAAATCGGTACAAATAATATTAATAAGACCTTAAAAATCACTCTACAATATCCAGTCACACAAAATCTAATAGATTGTGTAAAAGTCCACACAACCAACCACCTGTCCTCGTGCATTGGTCATTAATACCTCCTCTGCCTCCCTACACTCCGCCTGAACCTCACGTGCACTCTCAACTCTCGTAAGAGTCATAAACAGTACTAAACACTGTCGTCATACGCCGAGGAAACAATAACATCGATATAACAGTCTTCTAGAAACCATGTACTAATTGTTTCAGGACAGCAAGACCACTCTTCTTTAACAACAGTGATTCCTCGTCCCAAGTCAACCTTCCCAGGCAGCTTAAAAGAGTTCCTTGAATTTAACACATGAATCTACCAAAAAATGCATTAAAAGTGTGTAACCTCTCGTATATATGTCCCCCCCCCCCCTACTAATCGCTACTATATTTCTTCTTTCTTATGACACAGCCTTTACAAAAGCCGTGTCTTCAGTGGGAATATTACTCTTATGACTAGAGGTGTTACACAATCCTCCTCGACTGTTAGAATACCTAGGATAAATGCTACACTCTTCAACAGTGGCCCTGACTCCCTGTCCTCCACCCATCTATGACCGTCGCTCACTGTCTAATACCCTCAGTGATGGTCAGTCCTCTAGTGAAGTTGACCCCCGTCACCCCCACCATACCGGGCGGTTTATCCATCCACTCAGCACTACAATACTCGTCATCGACTCACTGCAGGAAAAATTACTTACAGTACATAAATCTTCCGCTAGACTGTGGGATCTACACATCTTTCCTTCCTTACAAAACCCGTAGTATTTTTCTTCAAATTATTCGACAAAAAGAGACACTTCCTTACCTGCATAAACTAATAACGAGTACCATAGTCCCAATAATTACGTCTAAGCTTGGTTATTTTATTTTGAAAAAGGTTAATCACTCACGTCCAAATTCAGTGTCAATAGTTATTCCCAATAAAGTTTCATCAATCAAGTTAATATCAACTGAACATGTTCCCAAAAAGTACAGTACTCTGTATGCACTAATGGGACGACGGCACCTGATTGGTTAACCAGAGACGCGGAAAAAATATCATTTGGATGTACAATCTATTTTAATTTGAATCAAAATTAAATTTAACAAAAATTATGTACTCGTTTAGATAAAGCCTAAAGTAAATAGCGGTATTTATAGTGCTAAATTCGTTGTGTAATAAATTATTAATATATACTTTACTGTATATGAATAGGGATAATACTACAGTATTTGTGCGTCAGCCAGGGCTGTGGAGTCGAAGACAAAACCTTCGACTCCGACTCCTCAAATTTTTATGCTTCCGAATCCGACTCCGACTCCGACTCCTTGGCCTATTTGTAACAACTATTTCTACACGCAGGATGGCAACTGTTCCTGCAGTTGACTAAATAAAACCAGAAGTTTTTATTTTTTTTCTATCAACCCTCTTATAGTGGGCTGAAGGGATTTAATATAATTAAATAATGGAGGGAAATACTCAGATACTAATACTATTACTAAGCTCGTGAAGAAAATGGCAATTCAGTGCAATCAAGATTCAGCTGGAGTCGGAGTCTGGACAATTTTACCGACTCCGACTCCGACTCCACAAGCCGAAATTTCCTCCGACTCCTCGACTCCGACTCCGACTCCGACTCCACAGCCCTGGGCCGTCAGCTAGCGCGATTTGTTCACTAACACGGCGTAATATACGCTTTGTGAGACATTAAAAATTATACAATATTACCAGATAATTTTTGTTTATCGTCGCCAAAAATTTTTTTAATTCTATCACACGTTCTATATTAATCAGCTAATCGAGGTGTCGTTATCTACTCGTAAGTTAAAGCTGTTGGCTATGAACTTGATAAGGTTCCACCAATTATCCTTGACAGTTCCATTAGTTATTCTTTAAGAAGTTCCTCAATTATTCTTGACAGAGTTCCATCAATAATCTTGACTAGGTTCCATCAATTACTCCTAATGAAGTTCCATCGATCATTCTTGACAAAATTCCATCAATTAATCCTATGAAGTTCCAGCAATTATACCTGACTAGTTCCATCAATTATTCTTGACAAGTTCCATGTTTCCCAGTAGATCGAGAACAATGATATTTTTAGCGGTACCCTTGTACTGATAAATTCTTAGGCTAGGATTCCATATATGCGTTTGCAGTGCGTTTGCGTTAAATTGCCTTGGAAAACGGACACCCCTGTTTCCATTTGCAGTTGCATATTCTGTCTTAGCGATAGCAAAGCAGGAAAAATGGCGCCCAGTATATCGAAGATACGACGCTATTAATAATCTTGAGTTTGTGTAAGATCTTGCGTGATACAAAGGGAAAACGGTCAAGGAAATATAGATGGTGGATGCACAAACTACTGCTGAATCGGTCCAAATTTGGAGATTACAATACTTTGGTAAAAGAGCTAAGCTTGGGTGAAGAAAAAATCTGAGAATACCTTGCTGGGTGAGGAGAGCAAGTATACGAAACAGGAACTAGTGACGTCACAGTGTGGAATTCCTTCGTCCATTTCCACGCAGTTGCGTTTTCAATCACCACAGGGACCGATTGAAATGTACTGCAAACGCACAACACTAACGCTACCGCTCCAATGGAAACAACCGTGTACATTTCAATATGATCTATTTTTGGTAATACCGCTACCGCATGAATGGAATCCTAGCTTTACCATGTTTCAGATAAATACACAAAATGCACGGCACTTTTGACGCCAATATCCTTTGGTGTAAACTAAACTGTCCGAGCGGCTACGCTGAACATTATATATATATATATATATATATATATATATATATATATATATATATATATATATATATATATATATATATATATATATATGCAAGTAAATCACTGTAGGCAAGGTGATTTAGTATATGATAATTATGAGACAGTATTTCAGTTGTACTACAGCTCAGGTGAGTACAGACCGTACCAAATTCTGAAGATGTGAATTACACGAAAGCGCTTGGGGAACTTTTGCAAAGCTTTCCTTGTGGTTATATATATATATATATATATATATATATATATATATATATATATATATATATATATATATATATATATATATATATATATATATATATATATATATATATATATATATATATATATATATATATATATATATATATATATATATATATATATATATATATATATATATATACGATTTAGTAAATGATATACAGCAAATTAAGTTTCGACCACATGGCCAGGAAAACAATAAAAAAAATACTTCAAATGCCAGTGAGAGCACCAAAGATCTCTTCTAGAGCAATGTATTGGGGTCCCTTACATAAGAACAATATTTTGATTGGCCACACTGTCCAGACAAATAATTAATATAGTTACATTTTAAATTCGTGTTGTTCTCATTCTATAAGCAAATCCCGGCACGTGCAAATTACAGACTTCTCATTTTACCATTATGACTACCCCTAATGTTCCTTCAAACTCGTGCTTGGTCCTAAACTAGTACCCGTACTTGCCAGCCCTCACATGATACCCTGGCAGGGCGCGCCAATGCTTCAAGAACCTACGATTACATCTTTTTTTATTTTACAAAATATTTAACATAGACCAAAAACATTCACGAAATCTTGTAATAATCCCCCAAGGAAGAATGTCTACACTAATTTCTGTTGTTATTTCCTTCTAATATAATTTTCCGGTTCACTGTTATGTAGCAACTGAAGAGGGGCGCACCACGCATTATTAGGATACAGTTACGCATGTGGTTAGGTGTTAATGCAAAATATTGATGTACTGAACCAAGTATGAGTAGAGTAACAAGAAAATTTGAAAATTAGTTTGGTGTGTTCAGTAGAGACGATTTAAAAGAATAAAGTGAAATTGAATGAGTTGAGGAAAGCGTGCCCCGAAAATAAAAAGCTCAATGAGACGTCATTCCTTATATTATGCAGTTTGTTCCTCTTTCTATGAAGCCTTTTAATGACTGGTGAGAACGCTTGCCCTCGTGCCTGTGAATTAGTTCTGCACTGTCCTCGTTCAGTTTAACTATCACCGGCAGATAGCAGGAAAAATTAAAGTGGTTTCAATGTGTACTGGAGACATGAAAGCAGAGAGCCACAGTTAACGAGAACATCACGATATAACTATGATGTTAAACACGGAGTGAAGCAAAGAACCTGGCATTGGTGACCCCTGATCTTTATGCTGGCGTCGCGTATTGGATATGTAAATATTGTACTAAAGAGACTGAGTGTGGAGTGCTGCAGGACCTGCCTCAACAGGAAAATGGCCAATGAATTGCAAAGACTTTCAAGGATGTTAGTCACTGGTCATGTGCTGAAAATATTGAACCAAACAGGGTATATAAAGAGAAAACGTCAGTGATGAGAGATATAGATACAAGATGGGGAGGCATGGTAGAAATCCAGGAGCCTGTCAACATGGAGAAACCGTCGTAGCATTATACAAGGACGTTGTCTTCTAAATCCTGCATGACGAAATGAAACTGAAAATAAAATTTCAGCATACAAAATTGTCTGACTGCTCTCAAAGGAGACCATTCTTATTAACTCCTCTGATTGTTATCGCTGTTTCCTTAGACGGACGTCTAATTATGCGGTAGAGAGTGTGCTCTACATGTCACCTGTGGGAGGTACAACTTTTTACGAGGTTTGGGCTACTCTACGCGGCCACTGAGTACTGTATACACGAGTTTGCTACACGATTTTTCTGGCAAGTCGCGGTGGGCCGCCTTCACAAGTCGCGGCAACAGGCCAAATAATAGTCCAATTTTAAACAAAAGCAAATATCTGTTATAAACAGGGCTTGCAATTACCCCCCAGAGCAAAATGATTTTATTTTTCCTTTTTTTTTGCCATTTTCTAATTATCATAATGAACAATACCAAAATACAGGTAATTTGCTGTCTGCTATTCCTTTAAGAACTTTATATAAGTGTGCTTTAGTTGACACTTGTTACTTATATGTTCTGAAGGGAAAGAATGGCCATTGGCATTTGTATTGTGAACAACAAACAAGTGTGCTGGAGAAATTAAACACCATGCTAGTTTGAAGGTGGGAAAAGTCGTTGTTTAATAAAAATTATCATTTTAGATACAAATGAATCTTGTATTTTTAATGCATTGAAATAATTTCAGCTAGAAGAAAAATAACAGAAATAAAAATTTTTATTTACACAAAATTCCTTATACCACTGAATTAAACCAATCCATCCTGGCTAAGTTGCTGCCACTCTTTTAACCATTTTCCGAAACAAATAATCCGTATATTTTCATTGCATCAAAATAATTTCATCTCGAAAAAATAACAATAAATCTTATTATTAACCAAAACAATTTCATGTCATTGAATTAAACCAATCCAGGGTGGGTTGGTTACTACCGCTGTTTCTTGGCCTACTTGTTTACTTCTTAAGTGTTTATATATTTTTACAAGTTTTTCAGCTTTATCTTTGCCCAAATTGTTCTTCATTTTGCTGCACACTAATCCAAATGAGGAAAGAGTCTTTCGATGGAAGCCAAGCTTGATGGACAAGAATGTAATGAGGTCAGAAATGTGCAAAATCCAGCACGTAATCTCTTTCCACTTGTTTTTCTTTTGTTTCATATCAATTACCTGCCACCATTTGCCAGGTGATATGCCTTTAGTGATTGAAGATTCAAACATGTGGGCTGGGAAAATCTGGGCTTCCTTGAGCTTGAATTCAAACAATCCAACCACATATTCTGGATGAATTTCACCCAATCAATTTTCTACTTCTCGCAGCTGAAGGGGTTGTTATTATTATTAAGAGCGTTTTAACTAGTTTAGGTGCATTATCTTGCCAGTATGTACAATAAATCAACTAATCTTATAAGCAAATACTAGGTAGTCATTTACCCTTTTATGAAATGAATCATCAACTTGAGCAATGGCTTTTTTTTTGCTAAGTCAGCACAGTATTCTGCAGTCTTCTTGGTCAAACCTGGATCATTTACTGTCAGGAAATAGGTCGTTGTGCCATTGTGCAAGCAGTGAGCAATAATTGAATCATTTTTAATATTGCTCCTTCCATCTTACATGATAGTTATAGTATTATGTTCATTACTCATTTCTTTTTCATGCTTCTAAAAACTTCATCGTGGACAGTTTCCAGGGTGGTACCCTGGTCGAAGACGTTCAACCAATTTGATGAATTCTTTGTGTTCCATACCACTGAATGTTGGCTCCAAAGAAAAAACGAGCAATTTGCAAATCAAAATTTTCTTTCTGACCACCACACGTTCGAATTGCAAAGCTGTCCATTAACTTCTGTCTTTTCACTTTTGTGGGCGAGTGAGAGGAAGAATGGCTAGATGTTGACACAGGTGCACGTCGCAGTTGAGGAGCTGCTGCTAAGCCTGAGATCACTTGCATCACTGGCCCTGGGCACCTTGGTTCTGTCTCACTGTCTACTGTCACAATAGATTTGGCTGATTCAAGAAAAGGCAAATCTTTGCTTGTTCCTGCAGTAAGTACTTCAATTCCTAGTATTTCTATATCCTCACCAGCCTTTTCTCTGTAGTGTCCCATTCTCTTTGAGCCTTTGCCGAGATGTGCCTTGATTCGTTAATTTTTTTAACTTATTAACAGATTGCAGTATTTACAGGCCACTCTGTTTCATCATTTTCCACATTTACTTCATCCCACTCAGGAGGCTTTTTTCTTCCACTTCCAGAAGGCATTTTTGATCATTTATTTTCTCATGTGCTTATTTGCTTAGTGCTTCCCTCCTCCAGTCCTCCTCGTGCTCCCAGGCTGACACTGAGTCAGTAACTCACTGACACCCAGCAAGTCAGCCATACAGGCTAGAACGCGAATCATTCCTACCCATTTCATGTCCATGTTCTGCAGAGGATGGTTCCAATCTATTGTGTGTGCATAACTTTCTGGATAAGGTTTTTGTAGGGGTTGTTGGTAAATAATAAAACTCAATAAACCCCCAAAATACCCAATAAAACCCAAAAATACACCCCCAAAAACCTGGAGGCTGGGTAAAACACACACACACACAAAACGTTTTTTGCAGCCCTGGTTAACACATCAGTCAAGCATGTTTGGCTAACCAGTTAACAGGATTAGCATTAAAAATATTATCTAAACTGCCTCCATAAAGTACTTCATTGTAATATATTTTACCAGAAATTACACAATTTAACTATTAGATACCGGCATATATAGGTTATGTGTACTGAGAATAAGACTCGGTTTACCAAATAAAAGATAAAATACTTCCAGTGCGTCCATGCAATGCAACTATAGTAAATACATACTGTATATGAACATTTCCAGAAATATGTTATGATGATCTTACAAAGTACTGCCCTGAATTACTCTCATCATACTCTCAGTGGGCTGGAATGAATCACACCTGTATTTTTCCTGTCATCTCGTAACAACGAAGTGAGCTTCTTATGTATAAAATGGCTCCTGTTACGGAGATTGGCCTTGATTATATTATCAACGAATACGTATGCTGTGGATCCTGTCATCTACCATTTTTGGGAGACCAAGAACATTTTGAATTCGGTTGTTACACTTAGTTCTGTGCAGCTGTAGGTTGGTTTGAATATTTTTTGCACAACTGCAATGTTTGGCACACGTATTAATGTTTTCTTTTAAGCGATCAACAGCATTGATAGAAGTGTAACAAACAATGCATACAAACACTTTTAGGTCAGTTACTTTCAGGTAATTTCCTGATGTCTTGAGTCACTATGTTAGTACCAGCAGTAATTGTATAATATGGACACAAAGTAGTACCTTAAGCTGTATATCCAAATATTACATAGAATTAATACATGTTCTGTAATACTTTACTGTACATAATTAATACAGTAATATAAGGATACACAGCTTAAGGTACTACTTTGTGTCCATATCATACAGTAATTTGAAACCTTGCCGCATTACTTGACCACCCTTCCACATATCTTTTATGCGAACCTGTGTTTGCATGTTTCACAATGTCTCCACGATGCACATGAATAGTTACGAATCAGAAACGGCAGTCGACAGAAAGCTTTAGTTGTGGCTCAGACTCCAAGGGCAGATCCAGGGGGGTACTGAGGTCTGGACCCCCCCCCCTCCCGCCCCCTTTTCATCAGAAAATTCCAATACTTTTTCTTTCATGTACCATTGTACTTAGGCGTTTTTATAAAGTAAAACGCAATTTCTATTAACCTTAGAATATCTTTTAATATCAATTGCGCATGGATTCAAAAGGACCTCAAAATGTCCATGTTATTGGTGAGATTTACAAAAAATTTCTGAGGGCTTACAGCCACCTCCCCCCTAACCCCCAGCTGTGCAAGCTCACCGTGCTCGCCATGTTCCCCCACCCACAACTTCTTGAATCCCCCTTTTGATATTCCTGGATCCGCCCCTGGACTCCCACCTTGGGTTGTCATGTTTTTTGCAGACACTGCAGTCCATTTTGGGCACCATTTTCTGTTATTGCAACGCTTCAATAAAAGACACTTTTTACACTCGAGTAAACACAATAGGTTTTGCTGTCGGTTTTCAGTCACTGATCCAAGTAACGAAATTATAATTAATGCATGCGGCCAGGGGATACTTTTGTGACTAAGGACACACAACTCGCCCTGCGATTGGCAATTTTGAAAAATATTTTTAGAGGACATGTGTAGCACCGTGAATTTATAATTCCAATGTAGCCAAATTTTAAGAAATTTTAGGTCGCGGCAAACTGTCTGCAAGTATGTAGTCCAATTGGGCGGGTAAACCACACGGGTGTGGCAACTCTGGAGAGGCAGCAGGTAGAGCTGCCATTTCGGTCAATAACGATGCTGGTAATTTATACAGTAGAAGGTACTATTATCATGAATACCTACATGATCACCCCTATACACAAACCAATTAGAATTTTCGATAAAAAAAAAGTAGAAATCATACTTTGTTATTTCGCAATTAGCCCTCTTTAGTGTTCAAAGTAAAAAAAACCCGGCTTGCATAGGCTTGTGGAGGTGTCTGGATTAATTAGCGCCTTCCGCCGGGTTTTTTTTACTTTAGTCATGTATCAGGAGAGGTTTTGTTAGCAAGTTGCATATATTGATGGTAGTATAAGTGCATATAGGATGGATTCCCTGTACAGTTCATCTGTTTATGGCAAAATGTGGTAGGTCCCCAATGATGTCAAGTGCCAGTACTAGAAGAAGGATATTTGGTCAGAAAGGGACGTGGCGTGGGAGGACGGGCTCGGTGGGGGTTGAGGGACACACATAATCTTAGTCAATATTGGGGGACATCCTAGGAGAGGTACACATGAGGGTGTGGCCTGGTAATGTAACCTATACTCTAGCTAGGCTTGCCAGGTACACCATGGAATTTAAGTGTTGCATGGGTAGACGTCACACATTACAGTTTAAGGTAGGATTTGTGTATCTCCCACTGTGGTCTGGCTATTGGTGAGACAGTTGGGTTTTATGACAAGCCGGTGAAGATACGATTATACTACTGGTACCGACTCACACCTGATATCAATCACGTATTGCCTCCTCAATAAGGATTTGAATCCGGGACCAATGGGGCTGCCAACCCAGCATGATGGTCATCCTGCCTCAGAATAGACAGATTCAAAAGTATATGACCATGGATTGAAGTAGGACCCTTCTTTTGAACTTTAACCGAAATGCAGGAACACTGAGAGATAAACCGGAGAAGATAGCTGACTTTATGAAAGGGAAGAAGGGAAGAAGCAGAGACCCGAAATAATGATAAAACCTGAAATAAAAACAAAGAGGACTACACGTTGGTTAGCAAGATGCAAGAGGGTGATTTTACTCTATCACCAAAGGCAACCGACAGAATAGTAAATGAGAGAATAATTACACTTGGCTTAGAAGCAGAAGGAACAGACTAAACATCTTTAACATTTATGCTCCACAACAGAGACGAACAAAAGAAGAAAATTATGAATTCTACGATATATAGTATTAAGAGACAAAGCATATCCATAACCAGCGGGTGATTTAATATAATATATAATGTGTACAGAGACTCAAGCAAAAAAATTATTGAGGGAAATTAGGTTGGGTGAGCAGAATGATGGAGAGATAGTGAACATTTAAGCCTCTTCAGACTCATTTATACACATGGAGTAACAGGAAGCTTCAATGAAAGGACGTTCAGTCAATACCAATTATCTCCTTTCATGTAGACCCCAAAACTACTCAAAACAAATGTCTTTTTTCCATCCATAACTAAACAAAGAATAATAAAAAATGAAAGAATTAAAGAAGTAACAAGGAATATAACGAAACAGGTGAAAGACAAAGTGAAGGGGATTATGATATACAAATATGGAAATAGTAAAAAATAGTTTAAAAAAATGAACACTAATGGACTAATGAACCAAGAAAGAAGCCACTAGAACACTTCACCTATTTCGCCTATGGCTTAAGATCTGAAACGGTAGCAGACTGTAAGATCCCGGGAAATTAAGTAACCAGAGCTAAAATGAAAACAAATAATGACACGTGAGCGAAAATTGGATATGATTTTGCAGATTTTAATATTGATATAGAAGATCAATATTTGGCATGACTGAAAATTAAAGACACATCCCGACGAGCAAAGACGATATTTTTAAGGGCATCAGCCCACCCAGGCACAGGTCATTGACCCACGTCAGGGCCTGGGGAGCAAAAATATTATTATTATTATTATTATTATTATTATTATTATTATTATAAAAATACAAATTAAAAAAATGAGAACCATAAATAAAAAATAATAAGATCAAGTGTGAGAAACGACATATATATATATATATATATATATATATATATATATATATATATATATATATATATATATATATATATATATATATATATATATATATATAAAATGTTGTGTTGTCAAAGTAAGAGAAACAATTGAGACCTTGCAATTGTGTGTAAATGAGACAGAAATTCAGATCAGCAACTTGGAACTTGGTTAAAATTTTCGTGATACCATGTGGCAGCAGGGTCTACCATTATATAACACATTATGCTTCCAATATCTTCCCAGGAGGTAGCACCTCCCTGTTTGATAGCTGCCTACTACCTACTATCGAAATGTCAACCACCAAATTGCTAATGCCTAAGTAGGTCTAATCAATGCAGAAATGTATTAAGCACTTATTCTCAATACAGTCTTTTCAGTTTCTTGGCTGGGGATGGGAGTTAAGATCAAATTTGAAGTTTCTGGAAACGATTTACAAATGGTAGAAATGTGTAGGAGTACCAATGATCACCTCAATATGTTACCAAGTCTTAACGTGAATTACTATTGTCCCGGCCTTTAGAGATGATGAGGCAACATGAAGAAGAAAAGAGAGAGTGGGTAATCAGTCATGAGCCTGGAGACAAAGTACAGTAATAAGAAAATCAACTGCCTCACGTATTTTGTGATAAAATGATTTTCTGACCCACACAAACAGTGCAGCCTCGTACAAACAGAGATTTCTAGGACTGCAACACAAACCCAAACGCCAAGGCGATTCATTTTCACAAATATGAATTATTCATACTCAGCAGACTGTCTCAATGGATGATGTATTTTGGGTTTCGTTTCCACGTAAGTTATAAATCTTCATCAAGTTCTGTTTAGTGGAAATTACTGCTTCTAACCTTAAATATACTCAAGGTAACTACACAAGTCTTTCACACTACGACTCACTCACACCAACGTGTATGGATAAACTGTTATCCTTATTACGTTGGTATGAACACAGTACCTCCAATATTATCATGAAAGATAATCTGTTACCCGTCTAGGAACATGAGGTACAGTAAGTACATGCATGTGGCAGGACCCGACCTCCCTCTGCCTAACAACTGACATTTCAGTCACATCAGAAACAAAGCCAAGCCTCCTCCACACGCCTGGCCTCTGACCTCTCACTTCTTAACAACAACTCTTGCATTATGGTTTGTAATACAGTAAGGAAACCTGTTATGGGAGCTGTTTAGAGAACACAGTAACAGGTGCTCGCTTCGGTCTTGTAAAAAGTGTGACTTCTTGCAACCTGAATTTGCTGAAGCATTTATGGTATTTTAAATTTTAACGTATATGTTGGAGATGCACATAAACAAATACTGCAGGTCTGCATAAACCAGAAATAATCCTTCAACCGCTGAGGATTAAGAAATGCAAATCAAGGGGGTTACAGATTTCATCGTTGATAGGCACACCAACTGCATGGGTCGTCGGGATTAAAAAAATATGTAGTTTCCTGTAGTTATTTATCTTGGTTTAGAAGGAATCAAGCAGACAAAAAAGTTAAAAGAATTGACACTAAGTACCCACTGGAGATCATGTGTTTGCAGTCTCTTGTTAACAGCCTTTATTCCACATTTCTCTGTGCACTTTATAGACCCTGGTGGCAAGGTCATCAACTATTATACTTTCAATGTGACAATTTGAATAATCATTAATTGCAATTTGATTGTTCATATATTGCTTTGTATAGGTAACTGGACTCAACATCTAGCACAAGCTGCATTCCATGAATTTATCTCAGTTCATGAGCTGTATGACCATGTTGACTTTCTAACATGCCTGGCAAGATCATCTGTTGACCTTGATATATCAGACCTGCTTCAGTTGTTCCAATCCTGCATACCTCTTAGTTTCCTCTGTAACTCAAATCATAACACTGTATCACCCACTGTGCAATAAAACGAGGACCTTTTGACTACAGAAGGCAAACTTTGTAAGCCCTGAGAAAAGAAATCTGAAATAAGGACTGAACAGCCATCACAAACCACCTGATAAATACATTACGTACGAGATGTTTTTGTTCCCCACCAGAAACACTGCACTGTAGATGAACCACAAGACAAATCCTGGTTGCGACACCGGTGTCATCAAGCTGTTTCAGAACAACATACAGCATGGATGCTCAACAGGAGACCAACATGTTAAATAATAACAGACACCGTTAACCCTTTAGCGAACAGGGGCTCTTAAGCATGTCACTATGTCAATAACACAGCCTGGACAAAAAAATGTTGACTGACACAAAACTCAGAATACCCTTTAGTTCCTAACAATGATGAGGTTAACTAAAAAGACCCTACACTTTTATCCCACACTTTCGACTGATGGGGCATGTCCAAGAGGCTTGGGCGCTCCTCTATAAATTCTATAAAATTAATTTAGGTCAAATTTCTCCAAGTTCATTACTCACAAGGTAAAGTGATAATGTTCGCTCCAGCTCGAAAAACACCCCAACTCAAACCTAAAGTTTAGATGGATACTTTAGAAATTATTAATGACGATTTTCGCGTAATTACGAGTTATCTTCAGATTAGCAATTTTGAAGGGCGGCTGGCGACAAAACTACCTGGTGATAATACTGGCGACTGCTTGGAGCAACAACCATCTTTACTTTCATGCTGAATAAATGTAAATTTGCGCAAACAATACTATATAACATATTTGCCAACACCATCCTCTTTCGATCAAGAAGTTCGTCTCTGGCTAAGATACTGGGATAATGTGCCAGGAAAACCTGCATAAACCTGCCACACTGGTAGCCGCTCTCAGTTCGATAAACGCAAAGCAGTTTTCAAATACTGTACAATATTAGTTACCATGCGCATGTTGGCGCTACAGACAGTCTATAGAGGCATTTTTTTTCCCTCAAACGTGTCACGACGGCCCTACGTTGCACAATAGGCATAATTTATTCAAAGTGTAAAGCAACATGTCTAAATGATACCGAAAAATCCTAATTAAAATACATTTAAAATCTTAAATTTCGATGCAACCCTAGACCTTCCTTTTATAAGGATGTTGAGTTGGACTGCTGACCCTGGGATTCTAGCAAATGACGTCCAGAGCAAAACACCGAAATATGAGAATTGTTATACAGTATACTGTAACAACTGTTACTGTATAAGATTGCGTTCAGATCCTCTAAGCTAGAAGGAATATTTGCTCTCCTGACCTCTCTCAAGACCAAATAATATATTGACACTCAACTCACATTATATCTGCACAAACACCACAGCATTCTGTACTTACCACTTTTGAGAAAAATGGCTGACAGTCGACACTTAGCTCTAAAGTTCCTGAAGTACTAGATCTCTAACTAGGATTTCAACATACTGTCTTACTTTTCTTGATAAGGGCATCTTGCTTTAAAATACTGACGTTTGTGGTGTGTTATTATATAAGCATAGTCACTAGACCGTATTTATAACGTGGAAATTGCGTAGGCGATTTGGCGAGTGCACTTTTGAGTCTCTACTCTCGACTAATTACTGTATGTAAATAACACCACCAACCAGCCAACCACAGGCCACAGACTTGGACGTGGCCGCTCGTCGTACAGTATACTGTAATAATAATAGCTGGTCTGTTGTTTCTCAAAAGCGCCAGTTCCTCTAAAGAATTCACTAGCACGCAAAACACTACAAAGTCAAAGACTTGAAAATAAAAGAAATACTGTGTGCTACAATAAAAGATGCAGCGGGCGTTTAAAATTCTGAAGTTCAAAATTTAAACCGCCTCGTCTCTCGGCCATTCACCACTCCACAAATTGTGAATCCTCTTGTATAATCGCAATTTTTCAGCATTAGAAAATAATGTGCACTTGTAAAATTTATATAAAAAAATAAATTTTACTCCTGTAGATGCACTATTACTGATTAGTGACTAACCTAACCCTAAACAAAAGACCCTTATTACAGTACTAGAATACAGTATATAATATCTGATGCAGTCTGTCAGCTATCCTTGTCAAATTGCCTTACTTACTGTTTATAATGATACATGCCTTCACTGTCTAGGAACACTGCAAACTGCATACCTCTACGGTCTACGTACTATCTGCATTGTCTGTCTACTGTACATGCTGAACTTTATGCTTCCATGTCTCAGAGGCGGATCTAGGGGGGGAGGGTCCTGGAAGTCCGGACCCCCCTTTTCATCAGAAAATTGCAATACTTTTTTCTTTAATGCATTATTGTACTCAGCACTTTTGTATAATAAAATATAACTGACCTCAGAATATCTCCTAATGACAAGTGGATGGGCTCAGGGCTCACTGTGCTCGCCATGTTCACCCACTACTTCTTGGATCCCCTCTTTTGATATTCCCTGGATCCGCCCCTGAGTCTATATACACGCCAAACCAATAGTAAACTTTTATGACGGTTTTACTGAAATTATTATTATTATTATTATTATTATTATTATTATTATTATTATTGGTGAGGGTGGAGCAGACGGCTAATACCAGATGGAGTTGTTCGATTTTGTTATTTTTTTCACATGTTCTTTGGAAGATAGTAAGTAATAAAAACGAAACGACGATGCACAGAACCTGATAGACCCTCGCCTAACCAACCCAGGGGCGGATTAAGGAATATCAAAAGGGTGGGGGAACATGGCAGGCATAGATAGCCCACTCAGCTTTTTGGGGGGAGGGAGGGGCTGCTGTAAGACTTAGTTTTTTTTTTACATCTAACCAATATCATGGGCATTTGGAGGCCATTTTGAAGCCATGTGCATTTGACATTAGAAGATATTCTGAGGTCAATAGTAATCACTTTTTACAATACAAAATGCCTGAATATAATACTGGATTAAAAAAAAAGGCTTTGGAATTTTCTGATGAAAATGGAAGTATAGACCCCCAGGATCTTCCCCTTCAACCAAACCAAAGAAACTATATAACCTTACCTAACTTCCTCGCCGGGGGGCAGGGGGACTCTGCACTTAGATATCTGGTACAGTACCATTGAAAGCAGCATTGTGTAATTTTAAATTTTTGGCGGTTGTTGGTTGTTGTTGCGCTGAATCAAACATTTTGGTTAAATATTTACGATAAGTAATTAATATCTTTGCATACAGATCACGTAGATGCGTCATCTTAGTGTCATACAATAATTTTTTGCTGTTTTATCCCTCAATTTCCCTCACCCTGCATACCCCACCCATTATAGGTGATTTATGATTGTAGATAGAAAAAAAACACTAAAAACGCACTGTATTATTTTTATTACTTTCTATTATCCAAAGAACATCTGTAGAAAAATTAATGTAATCTAACACCTGGTGCTAGCCGTCTACTCCACTATTATCTTATCATTATTTACAAAATTGTGTAATTGAGAAGCGAGCTTATTTCTATTAATTATAAATGCATTTTTACACGTAAAATATTTTGCAAAAATTCACCTGAAACTGGAGGATACTGGTATTTCAATTTCTCCAGGAATTACAAAATCAATACAGTACTGTCTCCCCAAAATTCAGGTGAGTTTTTTGTGTCAAAGATAATAATCAATGTGGAGGCCAGACCTTACCTACCAAGACGTGGTGTAGATTAATATGATCTTTTTCTTTTCTCTTTTTATTTCTTTTTACTCTAGTTCCTGTCCCCCCCCCTCCCCCAAGGCCCCGTCGTGGGTCGATGACCTGTGCCCGGCTGGACTATTCCCCGTAAAACAAAAAAAACATAAAAATCAAAGCAAAAAACAGTGACTTAACCGACCAGCTCATACGCTGGTAAGGGCCAAAGAGGATAAAGTAAGTAAGAGATAGAAGCACCAAACTGGCACAGTCCTTTGCTTTTAAAATTTACAACATTTAACAAAATGCAGAAACACTTCTACTACTTTGCTGTCACTCGGTATCGAGTATGACGATCATCCAGCTATGATACAATGATATGAGTTATTAAGTTTGTCACCTACTGTAGGTTGGCGAGTTTTGAGGTGACTAATGAGGCCGATACGAGACCCGCAGGGTCGTCCACATTCGTTGCACGTGTGGAGGGCTGCATCTAGTGCGGGAGGGGTGGTGGCAGCGTCTTTCCGGTGTTGGCGCTTATCTGTTTCGGTTTGTAGTCGGGCTAATTCGAATGTATTGACAAACCGGTAACCAAGCCACCATCTGCTTGAGTGCTACCTAACAATTCTAGAATTCATTACTTCACCATGGGCTATTTGTTCATAATTTATGTAATACAACTTCTATAACCCCATAACAGTTGTTCTTCTGGACAGCTTATAACTGCACCTTTCATGAGCATCTGTGTATACATTATCTTTCTCATAATTTTTCTTACTAACTGGGGAGTTTAGCCAAAATGACAATGTTTTGGTCAATCTTTCTCATTCTAATGTACAGTATTGTATTCCCCCAAAAAATTATCATTACACATGGTGTCAATTGTAGTTTGTGGTTTTGTGAACAGTATTAGTCCTGTAGTTTTGGAACAATTTGTACAGTTAACCACAGGTATTGGTATACTACAGCATTATCTATTATGTGGATCAAATTACTTGGTAATAATTTTGTACAGAGAACTGACAGAATTACAAAATTGTCAGTAATTTAAGTATGATTCCTGCATATATTTTATAAATACAGTACTGTACATGTATTATGCATATTTTAATACTGTCAAGTGTTGAGAGCAAGTATACCAACAAAGATGATGAATTGGAAAATATATCAAAGAATTTTGTCCAGCATTTCAAATTGTAAAGACAAAAAATAAAGATACTTTTTGAAGGGATTGTACACAGTAGGCACAGTATCCGGAGGCTCAAAATCCTCACTATACAGTAATAGGATAATTGAAGTTTTCTTTCATTGTTAAATTTTGCTGACTGATGCTAGAAATTTTAAACCCAGAACATATCATTTCTATCATTGGTTAGTACTTTCAATTTCTGCAGAATTTTGACAGGCACGTCTTAGGGTGGTGGGTGAGAGCACTACAATTTTTTCCCCTAATAGCTCATGAAGTTTTAATAGAAGAATGCAAGTTACTATTGGATAAATTACTAAAATAAGAATACAACAACAGCCTTCTGAAAAATACTCTAATAAATTATCTACCCAATACCTAACTATATACCTGTATGTACAATCAAAGACAAAAGTCGTGTCACGGTTATGTCCGAAGATTAAACATAACTCGTGAAACATTATAAGAGCCTCCTACCACAAGGCACAGCGCATCAAAAGTTTAGCCCTTCGGCATACGTTTTCACCAAATTTCACGACACGACTTTTGTCTTTCATTGTACACAATAAAACTCGAGATGACATAGCAACAGATACAGGATATATTCGAAAGTAACTAAAATAACTTCCCTGGTTGATAGGTAACACGAGGAGGTTAGTACAAAGGTGGAGTTGGGTAATGGGGGACGTTAGTGCTAAATATCAGAAAGCACATACAGCATTCATGTTTGTACATAAGTAGATATATAAAATTAGATTTTTTTTATTTGAATTTATAATTTATTTTTGCTTGTATATACAATTAATTAGATTTAGAGTATTACCACGCCTATGTAATATATACTGTATCCTACTTTAATCATGCATTTATGACACTGATTTTGACTCCTGACGTACTGACTTTTTTACTATGCCAATTTTGACCATTCTTTTATCCTCACTCTCTTCATTTTCATTTCATCTTTTCCTACCTTCTCCCTTACAGTCGTACACTTTATACCTGGTGGAACGTAGATAGCCCCGATTGCCACAGAAACCCAGTTGAAGGTGGCAGCTGTGGCTTGAAGAAATCTGTCATCTCTGTCTTCTGCCAAGGAAGTGTGGATATGTTCTATTTTAACTCTTTTTGCATGTGTGTGTGTCCATGCTTACATGTGCACAGCAGTCTCTCTCTCTCTCTCTCTCTCTCTCTCTCTCTCTCTCTCACACACACTCTAATGTGGGTAAAATGTGAAACACAACTACTTTGTCCATTTCAGGATTTAAATACTTCAGAGAGTGGTAGGAAAGGGAGCTACTTATTATACAACAATTGGCTAATCATTTGAACCTGGCCTTAATACATGGTGATCTCGATGATACGAGTAGATACGTTCCTTGGAGTCTGCTCGTAGAGCGAAAATTCGTATAACGGAGGAGTAATAGGGGTACGTTCCCGAGCACCAACAACACCGACGTATTATTTTTTCTAACCAGGATAGAAGTACATATGCACAACCAGGGCCGTCCCTAGGAGGGTGCGGGGCCCCAGAAAATATATATATGGAGTCAGATTATGCAGTCAGAGGAACCCACCCCCACCAACCCCCATGGGACTGTCGCTATGGATGGTAAAGTCAACGTTGCGATGGTGGCGTAAGCCGTCAGGTCAGATTAACCAGTCACAGGCAATGTGTCCGAGGTCACTGGGTCTAGTGCTGCCCACACGCGCGGGGCCCTGGGCAGTTGCCCCTGTTCGCCCCCAGGGGCATCGCCCCCCCTAAAGGACGGGCCTGTGCACAACCATAGAAAGATAATACTGTATATAATTACGTATTTAACTGGAGTGGTGGTTGAACTTGTTGAATGCTTAGGAGGCATGACTGTAGCACTAAACTAGGTTTGGGATGCCTTTAAAACAATAAGCAAGTTCCAAAGTATGGCAGCATAATGCTTTGGCTACACAGTAGTAGCGATTACAGTAAATAAATGCAATTCAGTACGAGCGGACAAACTCGGATAACACATTCAAACACTGCAAGAAGGGAGAGGGTGGCTGGGGAGAGGACGGTTGGGATGTAGGAGAGGGGTGAGCGGCCTGGCTGAGTGGCTCAAAAACACGTCTCTGCGCATTTACGTCACGAGAGACGTCACAAACCACATCACTGCTTGTTCCGCCTACTCGGCTGGGTAAACTGCCATGCACGCTTCTCGTATCATCGAACAATATCGCTCGTATAGATAATATAAGGTGCATATTCATTAACCTCGTATCATCGAATTGTCAGATAATTAATGAATGCTCGTATAATGAGATCACCTTGTACAAGGAAGTGAACCTAAATTCAACCAGTGTGTAGCAACAGCAAGAAGGGTTTAGCAAATGAGGTGTCATCATTCGGACACATAGTAAATGTTAATCACAATTACATACAATACACAGTAGAATAATTGCAAAAGGAAACACAACAATGTGTTAAATATGATATAAAACCACTTGCAGGATTTGAACACACATTTCATAGAGGAAGGTGAGGGCACAACCATTCATGAGCTATAAGGGGTACAGTTGGTAGTGCCCTCACCCTCCACCCTGAGATGAGCCTGTCATAATTCTGCAAGGAGGAAAATGGTATTATTTCACCTATTATAGTTACTCATACTGCAGGCAATTTTTGTTCCTGATATGACTTTAACCCTTTAGTGGGCAGGGGCTCCCCTCAGCTAAATAAAATTGTCTGGCATTAGCCAGAATAAAATACCTAAGGGATACTTTGCCCTCTAAAGGGTTAAAATAATTCTGAAAGTAACTGTGCACAGAATTGAATACAGTACATTTATAAAGATAAAATTACTTGCCAGTTTGTTATTAACGAATGAACATTTCAGAACAATGCATTGTGCTTCAAATACGATGTCATTTGAATGCGATTTCTTAATTCCATTATAAAATTTGTGGTCAATGATTGACATAATACAGTAATAAGAATACCCTGTACCACATACATATAATTCATTTGTGCATCAGCTCCTCCTCAATTTCCAACTATACAGGGTAAATCAGGATCTAAAAAATCTGACATACAGGCTCTTTAATGCATGGTGAAAGCTACCCAGACAGGAATCAGTCTCCCAAATCAAAGCATTCAACAGCTACAGAGCTACCCAACCCCCTTGGTTGGATCCTATTCGACTGCAACTTAGCTGCAGCATTACAGTCATTTCTGATACTGCCACTCACTTTATTGTTAAGTGTGCAAGGGTTAATATACATTGAAGGAACCCAGTCGAACACTCCAACCAGGAAGTGAACTTAGAACACTCCACTCATAAGATTAAGGTGAAAGTAGGTATCACAAACCTGGCGGCCCATTAGGGCAGTGTTGATGAAGTGCACTCTATTAAACCTGTGATATGCATGGAGAGTATTGGCCAATACTGCAGTCATCACCCTTCACTTGCCCAACAATAAAGTTAGGTACTGTATCCATTTACAGCTAGGTGGATTGGGGGTGATGCCTTATGTGTGAACCATAGGCCCTTATAACAGGAGATGAGCACTATATCCACTTGGCTACCATACTCATAATATTAAGGGCAAATTATGAAAATATAAATATACTGTATATACTTAGCATAATGTTTATATCCTTGTCTGATTTCAGCAACTCATTACTAACCAAGAATGGAAAAGGGAAGAATGAGGTGAAGGATGCACTGGAAATGGACATCCAGGAAGTACCAGTGAGCATGGCACTACGGGATCTTTTGGGTGGAGTGATGCTGGATTGCGTGAAGCAACAGGGATGAACTAGATTTGGGGTGAAGTACCATAGTAAAACATATTTTTTTCAGCAATGGGAGTGAGATTTGCACACTGACAATACTGTATAGAGATCAGAGGCAAATACATATAAAAATATATATTACCAGATGAATAAATGTCAGACCAGTAAGAAGCACATAGAAAGATCAGTTAAAAGTGAAATAAATTGTTTGTAAGATAGTTTGTTACATGTCCCATGAAGAAATAATTGAAGTAGATTCTAAATGAAACACCTTCAGGACGACAAAATATATCGACTGGATCATTGACTCTCTCATAATATCTCTTCTGCAGAGGATTTTTTTTTTACTTAAGAAAAATTCATTTGTCACTTTTTAAATAAAGTTTACTTATTAGCAAGAGGTACAGCTGATGTGATGACAGCACTGGGAACCACAGCAGACTTGGTTGATGGCTGGACAGTTGAGGAACAGATAAGCAGCAAATCCTCTGCAGGTTAAGGCAGCTTCACAAAGATGCCCAAGAAGCATAAATTTATAGGAAAGGCTACAAAATACTGACAAGATATGTACCTCCTTTGAAAGGAAGGGCATATTAATCTAATGAAAAAATCAAAATCCTTTAAGAATGACATAAGATAATGTACAGGCTAATTTTTAGTACATAAGAAGATATTTATGCCACAGGTGTTTTGAATATTTTATTGCCCTACAGATTCCTGAACATGCATATCTCACTTAGGCAAATGACTTGCACAACTCAGGAATCTTACACAAGAGTAATAATAACCTGCTGGGTTAGGGTGTACCTGATGGGCAACACACACACGCACACCAGGCTGGACGAAGCTGTTATTTATTTCAGTAACAGCGTGCTGCATACTGTATTTCATAATGGCTACCATCAAGCACCAAAATCATATTTTATATCTTATTAATTGTGAGCTCTCAGCTAGTTGAATCTTGTATGCAATCTTCTATAACAAATGACCAATTGATTATAATCCATAAATATGATCACAAAGTAGCTTAATAAAATTTCTGAGGCAAAGTAAAATATATAAATAAAAGAAAAAAGGATGCAATAAAATCTGGCACCCTGAGAACTTTGTGGGATATTATTATTATTGTTATTATTACACTAGGATCCATTTTTTTTTTTAAAAACCCACTAGGCTCAAATCATGATAATTCATATTGTTTAATACCTAATTTATGCATTATTTATACTCACTTCATGGTTGATATATGTACGAAAATAATTACGAGTACAAATAACACAAGGCCACATGTCAGAGTTGGGATAATTAACACTTGCATGAGGCGTTTCCTACAGAATGAAGATCTTTGGAGAGGAGCAAAATACATTCCACATCAATCGTTAATATTACTCAAAGATGGGTTATATTAATGTTTGATTACGAATGCCCATCTTCTAATTCTTTAAATCTTTCATTTAACAAACACTTTTGGACCAGTTATTTAATAGACATTCATGCTATGACATGAAATTTATTTACATATATACTATTGTAGTGTAATATAATTAAAAAAAAATTGTCTTGTCCATAATAATGTTAAGCCAAAATATAAACTTCCTCATCATCTTTATTTAAATAGAAGTCAACAAATGAAACTTTATATTAAATAAAGATGAAACTAAGATTGTTTGCCATTGATATCAAATCAAATTACAACCATATTCAAATGCTTTGATTTCCAGGTCAAGTAACTTTCTTTAGTATAACAACACATAAATACAAACTTTTTTATCCAGATACTCTACAGATAAGACATGATGAAATCTGAACAGTGTTGGCCTTATTCATATAAATTCAGAAAAAGCTTAACAGTCACAAAGCAATATTACCAACCATTACTAGTGTGAAAAAGTGCCTAGCAGTAGCCTGGCAAATGGGATAGTCACAGTGGACTAGTGAAAATGTGAATTGGCTTCTCTCTTGCAGGAATGCAAATGTATAATATAATGTTTATTTAAAGTGTATCTACTGCAAATTCATGTACTGTACAGTACAGTATACAGTATATTCGTGAACATTACAGTAACTTCTTTTTCATTTAGTTTTTGGGTACGTTTTACATTTTGCAAGCAAGATTACAAACTTGCTGAATTTATGCAACTGTGATTACAGCAAAAGCTGCTGAGGATTATTGGTCTTTATGAAATTTGCTCATCCTCAATACTTTTGAGCATTGTCAATACTGAGGATGAAAAAATTATGCAACTGTTACTCTCTTTCAATAAAATATCAGATTTCATAATTTATCATCACACAGCCACCATGTACCACTTGACTTCAGACATGGCTTGCAAGAGAGGAAAAAACTCTTCTTGTAGATTTAAGCTAAACAAAATTAACTGGTATGAGCAAGACTACCACAGAAAGATAGGTATCATTGCTTTATGAATATCATTAAGCTGGAATTTGTTTACCCTATTTCCCACTACTGTGGGTTGGCAATTCTCCTACAGTGAAAAATGTTATCTTGGTCTGGAGTGTAAAATGAGAGTGATGAGCTGTGTACCGATCAGTGTAACATCTCACCACCCTCTCTAATTCAACCTGAGTCTCATGCATTGAGTGCATAGATACACTTAGGTCTGTTATGCTGACAGAGTATTATGGCACTGTCAAGTAAGACCCCCCTGGACTAGGTTCAACTACAGTATATTGTCTGGGAGAATGCCACTGAATGATAGTGGAAGACAGTGTAAAATATATTTGGTAAAGCTTTAGAGATGTATTACTTTGTATGGTGCTTCTACTCTTGAATACTGGGCTTAATATCCACTAATTTTGAGCAATTAGTTCATGAGAGTTCTGCCACTGATTCTTTAAATGCATAAATGTCAATCAATGAAAGTCTAATTTACAGTAAACCATCATTATTTATCACTATTTTTTTTTCAAATATTAGAGTATAAACCATTACTGAAAATGGATGGCAAAAGGGGGTATCTAACAGTATAGTGAGGTATTGTACTATTGCTTCACTGAATCAAGGATAAGTGAGACACATTACATGATTAACAAGTCAAATTTCTTAAAATAGCTTTTTCATTGGGCTTACTAACTGGAGCATATTAGTAAATAGCACTCAGTCATGCAATAAGGCCAACAAAAATAATGGAGTCGTGTCATGATTATGATTAAAAATATATGGATTACAGGAAACATGACTTCATTTCTTATATCTCAAATTCAAGAAATTTCTGGATATTTTCTTCTCCATCTAAAAAGTTGCTGTCAGTATCATCTGTATTAGACAATTAAATGAATCCTCAAGCCTTTATACTTTCAATAAATGCAAAACTCTAAGAATAGTTGTTATTATTATAAAAATAAAAATGTCAGATACTGTAATAATATATTAGATATATTGGCTGACTGTGTTACTGCACTAGAAATTTACTGAAACTAAGAATATGTAAAAAAAAAAATAATAATAATTACTGTACGCATAGTCGTAATATCCATCCGTGTGTCAAATACAGTACCCTGTATTATGAGTATTGACAACCGCAAAGTACTGTAAAAGTAAAAAATTCTTTAACAGTTACAGCTCTGAAGTTTTGATTCAGACTATAAGTTTGAAAATTACCAGTGTTGAAAGAGTATCAACTTATTGTTCAGTGTTGTCATGATGCTAGATATGTTCATCATATCTGGAGAGGAAACACACCATTAATCAGAATTCAATTATAATATCAAAGATTTTAATTGTTTTAATCTGATTACCTATGTCAAACATTAGTTCATTTAATGTCAGTAATGCAATAAATATCCACTGTTTATATTAAAAAAAAAACCGACAAAATAACAAACGTATAGTGCAATGCTTCATCTTACTTTCAGCTTTCAAACCCATTTTTGAAAGTACCCTGTACAATATTTCACAGACATTAAACACAGAGCATGTATAATACTTGTTGAGGTTAACTTTGTTTGACATATGCAGGAGATGTACTACACTCTTAAAAAATCTGGGGATTGTCAACTTACCAAGTTATAAAAAAAAATTATATGTATATATATATATGTACTGTATAAACCATGTTGTAAGTAGTACTAATGTCGAAAACAAAATCATTGTAAATATTTGTAACTTATTGTCTTTATCTACCAAAATGCAACTCATGAGTACTTTCAGTCATTTAGAAACAAAAAAGTTAACATAGCATTTTCCAACACTACTGTACTAACAAGTTCATACTGGAAACTCAGAATAATTATCTACTAACTCAGCAAAAAATATTTTAGAAGAGTTCCAGCTAATTGTAATAAATACTGTACAGTAGTGTATGTCATAATTCAGTCACTTAAAATGATTAAATATTATTATTAACTATTCATGTACCTTTATGTACTATATCAATGATGTGACTTTAAATCTGGATTATGTTACATAATTCATGTTTGCTGTGTTTCATTTTGAAAGTGAGTCTTAAAAAACTCTGTACAAATGCAGCTCACATCAGTATAATACACTTTCTATACACAGATTACCAATTTACCATTTAGATATACAAACTAATGTAACTAAACCTTGTAATCCTATATAACAAGAGTTCAATTATGCACACCATAGTTAACCCACATGGTTGTTCAACATATCCTTTAGCCAGAAAGGCTAACACCAAACTCATGAATTATACTGTGTGTACCATGGGTAAATATTTTTACTTCAACTCCATATTGAGTGATCAAACCACAAAATAAACAGTAGAAAAGTATGATGTTATGGATGACTAAGATTCTGGGTGATCAGGTCTTGTATAATTGAGATCTTGAGATAATGAGACTAAACAATATACTGTACCTTACCATATTTTGTAATATTTCAAGCCAATAATTTTAAAATTTCAAACTACAGTTACACAATCTGTGAAAGGAGAGGGTAGGACTGCATTTTTTACATGTATGTAAAATGAAATACAGTTCTATGAAATGAGTTAATACAAAGAAGGTGAAAATGATTCTATACAGTGAAAATGATTGCAACATACATGACTCAAATTTGAAAAAAGTTTTGGCAATTGCAAGTTCCCACTTTTTACCACATCCTAATAAAAGAATCCCTATTTTCTATAGAGTAACATATAACAATAAAATGTAGAGATGAATTTACTGACTACACTTGATTGAGGGCAGTAACTTCTTCCTACACATTATATAAGGAATGCTAACCCAACAAACATGCTGGTTTCACTTGATTGGTCGATAGAACAATACAAGGTCTTGAGAAGTGTTACCCCAGATGAAGTGCTGCACTGTACGAAGATCCATATTAGGATCTAATACCTGCACCGAAAATATTAAAAGTTAATTTGATCAAACAAGAAATACAAAAAATATAAATATACAGCATATATGCACTGAATAATGGTCAGCTGTCATTAAGAGAAGAAAAGTAGTTTTCATCAAGTATTATGATTAATTATTTTACAAGACATCCGATACAAACAGTGCACAGTACTCATAATCATTACGTATTTAAAAACCTGAAAAGAACAGCATTGCTGCCCTACACTCCTTTCATAAAAAAAAAATATATATATACAGTATATAATATATATATATATATATATATATATATATATATATATATATATATATATATATATATATATATATATATATATATATATATATATATATATACATACATACATACATACATACATACATACATACATACATACATACATACATACATACATACATACATACATACATACATACATACATACATACATATATATATATATATATATATATACTGTATATTAAATATCATATTCTATAATAATAATAGCCCTTGCATGCGTGACTTCCTTTAATTGGCCACATTCACCATAGTGAAAAAAAAACTATAAAATGGTCAAATGCCCTGAATGAAAACACACAAAACAAATACTGTATAATAAAAGACACAATAGAATTAATACACCACTCAGAAGTTCAACCAATACATTGTGACAATATTTAAGTAATATATGATATGAAGTACAGTACTGTATTAAAAAGCGATGCAGAGGTTTAACATGTTCATCCTCTGCCATCAAGTATCAAGAAATTTGGTGCAAGTGAAAAAAATTTTGGTCAATGATGGACGAGGTATAGTTAATTTGTGTGTCATAGTATTCTAATGCGAGCTCTACCATACTGGCATTATTTAAAATTTTCTAACATCCTCTCTGAAGTGCTAATGCTTTGAAATCATCTGCATTTTGATAGACCAGATATTTAACATTATTTTACAGAATACCGGTAACAGATCTGCTTACCAATTGTGAACACAATTTAGTTTGAATAAATGGACAGCTACACGATCATTTTCTATGAACCAATCAGCTATTTGTAGCCACAGACGAGGGGCATGGCTTATGGGCCAGGTTAGCATGGAAATAGTATAGTGCATCTCTTGACCCAGTTGGTCTCCATTATCTCCACATGCCCAAACCATCTCAACATACCTTTATGCAAAAGCCTACCCAATACTCTCAATACCCAGCCGTCCTCCTTGTTCTGAACAGGGTTTCCTATCTTTCAGTGTCACATTCCACCTCACCATTCTCACTTCAGCTCACTCAAGCCTGCATTTGTCATCCTCTTTAACTACTTATGTTTCACTGCCATACATCATCACACTTCTCATGCCAGTTGAATACAACTTTCCAAGGGAAGGTAGATACACTGCATTTATTCCTGTTGAAAAGTTTATCTCTCTCATTTTAACACCTAATTCCTTTCACTGACATAGTACTTATACATTCAAAATACTGTATATGGTCATGCTTAAATCAGCACACATACATCTCAGTTATTGCAGTTTTTCTGTGAAAAATGAAAACTCTATTTAAAGATTCCACCTGTTACTTCATTCTTCTTGTATACATACTGTACATAACAATGCAAGTACGGTATACTGTATATGCACTTTAGTATGCATTGCTAGTGTAAACAGTTGTGCTTCTTCTCACTACATAATATCTATTAATACAATTAACACTATTTTGCTTAGTGATACAAATAAATTAAATACACAATAAACTCACCTTATCATTACACAGCAGCTGAACACGTTCTTCTGCAATTGATGTAGTTTCTGCTTTATCATCACTTCCACGATCATTGTTATTATTGGTGGTTGATCCAGCATCACTGCCACCCCCTAAAACTTTCTCATATACGTGTTCCTGTACTTTTCGGATCTGGATGAAATCGTTGGCGCTTAAACGATCCCTGCACATGAAACAAATTGATAATTTAAGAATATAAAATTTTAATAAATTATAGCAAGCTATAATAAAATATAGAAAACAATAATGTTTAATCTTTATAATGAAGAAGGCCATTCTCTAGCAATAGTGGGTGAGGGGAATAAGTAGACAATGTCAAAAAATAAAATTCACACACAAAGTCAATGCAAAGAATGTCATAGGTTGCATCACATATTTCTGCAAAAACTATTGCAAATAAAATTACACTCTCACTCTTATCACTCATGTAAGCCACTGCTATGGTATACTGCAGGGTACCAAGCAAATACAGACACTCGCTTCATTTGCTATCAATCATTCACGCACAGTGCTGTAACATACGTGTTCTGCTATGGTGTTCCCTTTCCACAAGGTTTTCCTATTAATACACACAATCTAGCACTACCCATTAGTAAAATGTGTAACCCCCGAAAACCACTAAACATTAATGATAAAACTGTACCAAGATAACCAATGGCATAATGGCATTAAAAAACATAAAATAGAAATGATAGAACATCCTCCCTTAAACTTATATCTTGAATACTACACTTCCAACTGTTCTACTTCATTTTTCTGCAGTGTAAAGGTTTAATATTAATATAAAACAACATTCTAAACCTAACTACGTATTCACAATTTTACTTAAGACTTTATTTAGACTTCTAGTTTGCACTTCCTTTGCTGATTGGTCTCTGCCATCCCAATCCTGGTCAGGCTCTCTCTGTCTTGAATTTTTCGTCCTTTGTGATCCAAACTCTTAGGTACATGAACTTGTCACATGTTTCACAGTCTACCCATCAACCAAGAACTTCACAGCTTCTTAACTTATGTATCACTTCGATTTTTCTCACATTATCATAATTTTTTTCTTTTCCGTTCTCATGCAGGCATCAAGATCTGTGGTCCTTGTTCTGTGTTTGCCAAAATACTAATTGCCTGCACAGATGTATGTACTGTACTGTACTGTCGTGTCGCATCTTACGCGGGGGCTATGTTCCGAAGAGGGTGCGTAAAGGCAAAAACACAAACAGTACTGTATTGTCAAAATTACCCATGAAAATCCCTTAAATCTACCATAAGTTAATACTGTAGTTATATATACCTGTCAATAGCACATCTGGCAATTTGGCTGGATAGGCCTATTTCAGTTTAAATGCACACCACACACAGTATGTGCCCAAGATATTTTTTAAATAATTATCATAAGACCAAAAACATGTGTGTAGAAGCAAGCACTGAGGGTGGGAGGGCGAGAGCTACAGCTGGTGTTTCCTCACTCACTGCTCTGCTCTCTCACCATCTCCTGGTAAATGGCAACACAGTATTTTTTATTTTTTTAAATCCTCACATTTACTGGTACATTATATATTATTTTACGTACAAAGAATAAGTTCTTCCACATGCATACGTCCCACACATCCAGCTCACTACATAGTTCAGGCAATCACCCAGCTCGACTGACTCACAGACGTGTGGCAGTGACCATGGCGGGTGTGTATGCTGTGATGCATTTAAAGCCCAGTAACCCACCACTTCATAACACATTTACTTCCCACATATGCTCTTTATTTTTCTTATTTTATAGTTTTATATTATATTTTCCCTACTTCTAAGCCACATAACTGTATTGTAATGAATTTTTCACAACTTTTATAGTTTCATTACAAACAACAAGGCTGCTGGCTAGAACCGCCTGCATACATGTTCACTTCAACCACATATACAACCATGCTCTTCGTTTTCTTGTTTTACATTACATTTTCTTTATTTCTAAGCCACATTAGAATATTGTAAGGATTTTTTTACAACTTTTATAGTTTCAGTAAAAGCAACAATAAACGCGGCGGTTGAGCAGGTGAGTCAGAGACTCACCATACACACACGTTCACTTCTCACATATACACACCCAAGCTCTTCATTTTTTTTTATAGTTTTATATTATATTTTCTTTATTTCTGTTTTTCTGAGAGCCACACCAGGAGTCAACTGGCTGACATGCCAGTCAGCTGTTGCCTGGAGAGATGGTAATGCATGTTGCCAATGTTACATATAATGAAACTATAAAAGTTGTGGAGAATTCCTTACAGTACGTACTCTTATGTGACTTAGAAATAAAGAAAATATAGTAAAAAAAAATATATAAAATACAAATTATGAAGAGCATGGGTGTGTATTCCATGTGGGAGATGATCATAAGTGTGCATCTGGCGACTTGACTGGTCAGGCCTATTTCAGTTTAAATGCACACCACACAACCAGCTCTGCTGTAAGTTTACTGTATCCTCTTTGTCACTGAATGTCAAGTTGATTTCAGCTCAACTGGGATGTGCTGCCTCTGCTGACCGACCCTTAGCAACTGTTACTTAAGGTCAGCTAGCAGAAGCACATAACCCAAGCCCCCTCCCCTGCTCAATACATGCAGCTTACTTTAACACATTATTTTTATTTTGAGTTAATTAAAAAAATAATTATCATAAATATTAAAGCTGGATTTATAACTACTGTACTGATGAAGATAACCAGAGATGATTAACATCCGTACAGCAGGAACCGAACACTTCAGAACTAAGCAGAAATAATTTCTGAACTCTTACAGCATAACTATCTATTAATGTCATACCTGCAACATTTATTTTTAAATCTACAAATACCTCATATAAATGAAAATTTACAGATACAGTAACTTTCTTTTCACATTTATGTCTGTTAACATTACTGGCGGTATTGTAACTAAGTTACACTAGTCACTGTAACCACGAGGCTACTGGGCCAAGCTGTGAGATGTTATGGTTACGAACGTCCAACTTACAAACACCTGCAAATACGAATGAGGTCCCATGAGGTAAATTATTCAACGAATCCGACATAGGTACATCTGGTTCATAGTGTTAACATACAAGAACTAGTTTGTGTGGCATAGCGGTGAGGCAGCACGGCGGGTGAGGAGTAATGCGTCACCCAGCTACACTCTTTAAGAGAGCGTCAGTACACCTTGCTCTCACCTCAGTAATGTGTGTGATCAAGTGCAAACTGTTGTTTTTTGCATATTAGCTCTATTTTTCTGCCCTCATCATGGCTTACAAGTGCATCCAAGAAAAGGAAAACAAAGGCAAAACATCCTGAGTCATTGGTAAAGTGTTGAGCTTCAGTCTATCAATGATTGGAACAATTTTGAAAGACAAACACAAAATTCTTGAACATGTAAAAGGATCGACACCAATGCACTCAAATGTGATAACAAAACAAAGTGGATTGTTAATTGAAATGGAAAGATTGTTAGTGATATGGGTGGAAGATCAAAGCAACGGCATTTGCCTCTAAGTCTAGCCTTGATTCAGAAAAAAGGGAGAAGCCTCTGTAACTCCTACCAAAGCCCTTCTCTACATGCAAGCCAGCCCCAGGTGTTAAGCATTAAACTTTAATTTTTACTTTCCTTTACTGTATTTTGTCATTCAATTTCTTCTTTTCTCTTAAATTACGTGATTCTAGATGTATAAAAGGACTTAGGCTATGATATAATGCACATAGGGTATGTGTTCCAACTTACATACGTTTCTGACTTAACGTCCTCAGGAATGGAAGCCGTCCGTAACCTGGGGACCCCCTGTACATATTATTTTAAGAAAACTATGGCTACAGGAGGAAAATAATTGTACACAAAAGTTTTTTCCTAAATACTACCTGCTGAAATGGGTGGGGTGCATCTTACATGGCCATGCATCTTATATGCTGTTATCTCCCCCAGCCATACATTTCTACACTCCCTTTGGGTTTTTTCCTAAGCCAAGTGTGTAAAGTTGAATGAGCGTAAGTTAAATGTGTATAAAATGCGACACAACAGTACAATACAGAAGAATTACTCTGGCCTATAGGAAGGAGAGGGCTATTCTACGATCTTATCTCTGTTCAGCGAATTCATTCATGAGCAGCTCATTAAAGTCATCAGGGGGGCAATGAGCATGGTATAGCAACAGCAGTGATACCACTGCCTATAACTCTGGTTATCTTCCACAGTTGTGGCCTCTTTAATAAAAAAATTTATTCAACAAAGCATTCATTAGTATAGCACTAGCAGTTGTTCTGTCACTAAAACACCACCAGTAGTATTACATAACCTTCCCTCCACCATGTTAAAAGAGTGAAGGTCATAAACATAGTACAGTACTGTATCTGCAACTGGATCACAAAATCAGTACATAATACAGTGCACAACTGAATTTTATTTTATATTTTTATTTTCAGTCCTCAATTTTTTTCTACAGGACTCTGCTCCTTGAGAAGATCAAAGTAGACCACATTACCATATTTCTATTATTAACATGTGTATTCTTGCTCGGTGGTCTGTATTTTATATTACTATTTTTGGTTTAAACGTTTGTTTACTTCGTAATTGTAATATTGTTCAGGTTCATATTAAAAAAAAAAAAACACACACATATGAAGCTCTGAACTCACCTTCTCCCATCTTACTTACTGTACTTGAGAATTCAACCCTCCTTGACTTGCTCGAGTAGTGATATATTATTGTACATAATCATTATTCTATAGTTTTCTTTATTTGGCATAAATTTTCAGAATTATTGTCCTTCCTTAGTCTCAAAGAGCATTTGTAAGCAGCATTAAACTTTTTCCTACATACCATCTCTAATTTTATAGTTGACAAGTTATGTATTCAATTAATAAATTATCATTTGCCTTAAGGAACAGCAACTTACTTTTTCTCTCTTTTAATACCAGAAGATGCATGAGGAAGCAGGAAAAAGTAAACTTTGTTCTTGGGCTTTGGTGAAGTCTTCTCCACAACAATGTCTAGCACCCAAGGTGGAACTGTTTCATTAAGTAGTACTCCTTCAGTGTCACCACCAGCATCTCCACACAGCAGCCGGTACAGTGTTCTCCCTTGTATTTCACTGTGTAGAAAAATATCATAACCTTATTATACTGTATATGAAAATAATTATTTCACACAAATATATTAACCACTTCACTACAGAGATACCACTTTTAACATTTTTAATTGGACTAATGCCAGATGATTCTATTTAGCACAGAGGGGACCCCATACAAAATGTTAAAAGTACCGGTATGCAAAATTAATTTGTAATAGAAATAAAAATAATTCGATTTTAAGAATACTGGTAGAGCATGTGTGTGTGCAACATTTGTGCAGTCCTTTGTCATTGGACTAGTAATATAATAGATCTATAAATTACAAAATGGGCTGCTAGTAAGACAGTTCCAAAAAGTATCTTCACTCTTAAACTCTGATGAACAAAACTAGATTGGACTTGGCTAGCCAAGGATATCATATGGTATGTAATTAAACCAAATCACATACAAATTCTTATAATAGATTGGGTTATACAGCAAAATTCAGATATCCCCCAATTTATGATCATTTGTTTTACAGTAATCTGTTTCACTATAATCCTTGCTAAAGTTAACTAGGTTTTAACACCCTATTGCAATTTGTGTTAGGAAAAATCCATGTTAACGATAGTTATTGTTTGGCTAAATTCCCTGACGAAGAATGTAAACAATATAGAAGCGCAGTTTTCCTTTCACTTGTCAACTCCATGATGGCCAATATGACCAGAAACTGTTTTTCTATCTTCCAAGCAGCATTATCGACCTACCCGCGCGCTGCCTCATGGCCACCCTACATACTACAGTCCAGCGCTTTGATCCAACATGATCACTCCTACCCTTGATCATGTAACCAACAACATCGTTTTTTATCACTGTAGCTTTGTGATTGCTGTGAAACTTCGCTGTTTTTGGTGAGTTGAAAACATTTTGATCTGTTTTGGTGACTGTGAAGTGATCAGTGTACTGTACAGTAACTATGTAACTATATAACTTTGAAAATGGCTAGCAAGTGTCCTGCTGACTCTCCCGCCTGCTGACTCTCTCGCCTTCGACGAAGACCATGTCTCTGGAGACAAAGTTAGACAATGTTAAGCGGCATGAGAGAGGTGAAGGACTAATCGCTATAGCAAGAGCTGTTGGCCTGGTGCAGTGAACGGCCTCTACCTTTATTAAGAAGGTGCTGGAAGTGTAGGCCGGAGCACAGAACGTGACCCCAAGCTCTACTTCTAGGCTCCTGAAGAAGTGTGAGCCTGTGATGGGCAGGAGAGGCAACTGCAGGACTGGACACAGGACCAGAATCAACACCTCGTGCCTCTCTCCATAGCGCTTATCATGGGGAAGGCTAGCAGCATGTAGACGATGCTGAAGGCAGAGAGTGGTGAGAACAGTGATGATGAGATCCTTTCAAGGCAAGTCATGCGTAGTTTCAGCGATTCTTGGTTTGGATTGACATCACAACTCCCATAATGCAACGCATCTAACCTACAAGATGGTGGACCACGCAATGGATTATGGGAGTTGTGACGCCAATGCAAACTAAGAATTAGTGAATAGAACACACACCCATTATGAGATTGGGAAAAAATGAAACTAAAATAAAAATAATTTAAAACCTCCATCATTGTTAAAGATTGTTTGAGCTCGAGGCTAACCACAGAAATCATTTTGTATGTAGTCCCCGACACGAATGTAAACAGACCATACCAACATGCTTTGTGTAATATTTTTAACATTATATTTGTGGTATTAGCCTCTTATTTTTTTTTTCTACAATGCTGGTATTATTGGATTCTAATTAGTCAATAGTCAATAAAGATACCGCAAAACAATATACAAATATTCTTAGTTTGCATTGACGTCACAACTCTCATAATCCTTTGCATGGTCCACCATCTTATAGGTATAGACGCGTTGCATTATGGGAGTATGTGATGTCATATGAAAACTAAGAATTCAAGAAATATGCCAAACCCCACAACATTCGTCTGGCTGGTGAAGCAGTCAGTGCTGAGGTGGATAATACTTAATGCTTTCCCAGCACTCCGGAAGGCAAAGGTTGAGGAAGGAGGATACACCACCCAGCAGGTCCTGAACTTCAATGAGATGGACCTGTTTTGGAAGAAGATTCCACTGAGGATTTTCCTGTACAAGAATGAGATGACTGTGCCAGGCTTCAAAGGCAGCCAAAGACCATCTTACTCTGGTTCTTGTAGGCAATGCTGAGGGGGAAGTGAAGTTTACTCCAATGCTGGCTTACCATTCAAAGAACCCTACAGCTCTTAAGGGTTTCATTAAGGGGCATCTCTCATTCCAACAAAAAGGCCTGGGTCAAAACAATGTTGTACCAAAGTTGCATGGTTGGCTACCTCCCCAAGCATCTAAAGGAGTACTTCACTGAGCAGAACACAGCCAACCGGTTCCTCCTGATCCATGACAATAAGGTTCGCACCCACCTATGATGAGTAAGTGGACAGACAACATTACTGTGAAGTTCCTGCCCCAGAATGCTACCTCACTCATCCAGCTGATGGATCAAGGCATTATTGATGGTGCAACTGTTTGATGCAACTGACAGAAAGGAAAAGCTGATCATCAAAGAAATCTGACACAGCTACAAAATCAAGCACACTATACACAAACATCGACAAATCGTAGAAGGAGGTTACACAGAGCTGCATAAACGGCATGTGGAGGAAACTGTGGCTTGAGTGGGTGCACGACTTTGGCTGCTTTCCCAATGTTGTGGCCATAAACTGCAGCATCATCAACATCTCCTTGGAGGTTGGCTTTGAGGAGGTAGACAAGGGGAATGTGGCCAAGGCCTTGGAAAGCCACTCCGAGGAGCTCAAGGATAAAGGACCATTTGCTCATGGAGCACCATTGGGCATTGAAGGAGTCAGCTGATGAGGCTGAGGAGAATAAGCCTACGCCCAACTTCAACATGAGTGCTTCTGTGAAGGAAGCAATGGAGAAGGCAATGTCTTGCTACAGGGAAATGTACCTGGAGAAGAAGGCTGCATGACAGACATCCATCACTTCATTCTTCAAGCCCAATTCACAGCCACTGTCAAAGCCAGGACTGTCAAACTCTGAGGTCAGCAGCCAGGCAGAGACCTCTTCATCAGCAGCTTCTCCAAACCCAGCCAAATACTTCACCTTATTTAAAGCCAGGCCAAAGCCAACAACTCCAGCATCTCCTAGGTCTCAAACTCCTACTCAGTCTTCGGCTTCTCCGGACTCCCCAGAGGCTGTGTCAGTGTCAGACTGATGTCATCGCTCCATCAACAAGAGTTGCCTTGGCCTCAGATGGGACATGTGATGATGACCAATAGTGTAGGATAATTTTTTCTGTGTGTGGTGAGTATTGTTTAATTTTTGTTTTATTTAATTAGTTTAGGATTATTTCTTTCTGTGTTACATGTCTGAGTAGAACAGGCCAGGAATATATCCCACTGAAACCCACATTAAAAGGATCCCGATTGACATGAATATGATCTACATTAGGGTTTTCAGGAATGCAACCCTATCATAAATAGGGGATTACCTGCACCATTTTGATGCTTTTTTTTTCAAGTGCTCTACAATTTGAACTCTTTCAAACTACCAGACCACATGTATGATATTACAAATAACATCATTAAATTGACCAAAACCTTAGTCAGTCTGGGATATCGTCAGGATACCATGACACAGGTGAAGGAGGCTTTGTCTGGAAAATCAGGCTAAAGTTGGTACATGTGTTTATGCCACTCTTGTACACCTTGTCACATTTTCCTGTTTGTGCTGTGATATCATTAAAATGACCTTTGGAAGTGGAAGGAGAAATGGCAAAACACTTTTTAAGTGGCAGAAGCATAAATTTCTCAGCACCAAAGATATATTTAATTCTTTAAGTGATATCATCAACAGCCATAACATGGCGATCACCATAAATGAAATATCTTAGTTTTATAATACATTCGATTGCTGTGAATAGTATTTGCTCTATTGGTTGCATAGACATTTTTTTTGTCAAATCTAAATACACAAACCCCCTTATATTAACTATTAATTAGTAAGAAAATAAAAATTTTACCTTTTCGTAAAAGAAAAAAGTGCACTGAAGGGGTACACCAACCAAATCAATTTCACACTTAAATGATTATTATCATCATCACCATTTTACAGCTATTTTCAAGCATGCATAAATTAGTCCTGATTACAGTACTGTATACTTGATAGCCCTTTCCATCACCAAGTCCTTTTTACAGACTGGGTACTGGACATTCTATGTTAGGACTTCCAAGTGCCCTCTTAGCTGGCAAGGCAGATTCTCTACTCCCAGAGATAATCAAAGAATACCCACTAACAAAATATTTCCTTGAAGCATCAGCCAAACAAAATGCTGTACAGAACATCAAGTGGTACCAATACATACATGTACAGAGGGTCTTCATTATTATGTTGTAAAAATACACATCATTTCAAATATACGTCACTAACACATAAAGGAAGAAATTTTAATTATATGCCATGTGTTTCATGTATACATCGTCTGCATCATCTACTGTTTTATATAAAGTCTGTGTGTATCCGAATATGATGCATAAATAGTGTTAAAAACATCTACTGTGTATGAGAATGAGAACTTTAAGCTAGAAAAGACACCACCACATAATAAGACACACTGTACTGTATATAACAAAGACATACCTTATTATCACTGGTGTGTGAGGAGGGATGGAGAAATATTCATTGCCAGGTCTGGGTGTGTGACCATTGTGATTTGTTACCCCACCTTCAGCACCTTCTCCAGTCTCATTCTCTTCAAACAAATAAGTTCTCGGCCAATGTTCAAATAATGCTTTTAAAAGTAGTTCACCATAGTTTACTGAAAAATAGTACATGGAATAAATAGTGATCTCATTGACACTGAATGGCATGGTATACCGCACAAGCTATAAACATTCCTTACATTACAAAAAAATTCATGAATTGTAAGTAATTGAGCACAACATTTTCCTAACAATTCTGTAAAGGGCAGAAAGAGAACTAATAATTCAAGCACTATATAATTTTCAAATCCTAAATGCATTACTGAACAAGGCATGAAACAAAGTCTAAATTACCATCTACAGCCCTAAATTATTGGTTCGCTCAGGGTTTATATCACCTTCATTTACATAACTTTTACCAATTTACCAAAATATAAAGATTGTTATACATACTTTTAAGATCAACACCATCTTGAGTAGGAAAATCTGCTTCTTTGGCTGACACCCAAGCGGACAAACAATCAACTTCATCCCGTTTTTCTGCTAAGTGGATTGTTAACATCTGTGAAAAGAAAAATTATCTTAAATTCTTTATTAATAAATTAACTGCACATTTCAAGCTCAGAAACTAATAGATATGTTTCTCAGTTTTAAATCTATGACAACCTTGATGAACTCAAACTTATGCCATCATAAAGACAGGTCTGATAAGAGAAAAATCCAACCATATACAGTAATACCCCGATTTACGCGGTCAATTGAACCCGCGGAGTAGTGCGTAAAACGAGAAATGCGTAAATGGAATAACAGAACATATGGGATTAATTGAAATAGAGACTGGGACGACTCCCAAACTCCACTTTTTCCGACACAATACCGACATAACACCTACGTTGTAGTAAAAATAACATCTTAATTTTATGATGGTATGCACACACAATTAATATTTAAGAGAAATTCAGTCGCCAAGTTAATGTCCATTCAAATAATGGACTCAACTCCCCCCCTCCCCCTCTCTTCCCAAGCTCGCTGGCTCTTCCCTCTCTGAGAAATGTTTGGGTGAAAACACTAGATTTTAAGGTATAGTAATAAATAATACCCCAGACTAAAGTTAGGATAATATAATTGACATTGCTGGATTCCATGCAAGACCAGGAATATTTTGAATATAAACGTCATATATTTTGCACAAAAGATAAAATTTTGGCTCTTTGTAATGAAAATTCTTACATTAGATCTAAAATTTGTATGTCTAATGCAAATTCCATGATGTTTATATTTAAAATAATCACAATCTTATAAGAATTCCAGCAATGTAAATTATATTCTGGCCGGGTAATTTGTATGAATTTTATGAGCTAAAACAAATATCTTCAGTAAATAAACAAATTATACTTCACCCGCGTAAATGAGTAAATTCACAGCGTAAATAGGCATCCCGGTTCTGGCAAGGTACCGCGTAAATGGCCAAACGCGTAAACGAGAACCGCGTAAATCGAGGTTCAACTGTCCATAATTTGTCCAAAGCTATGTGAGGGTCCATTGAAAACTGGCTTTAATGTTGAATCAACTCTCTTAGAAAGAAACATACATATAAAATTTCCCTGAAAACTACCATATAAGTTTATTCTACAAATTACAGAAAGATAGAGAGAGAAACAGACAAACTTATATACCAATTGCAATACAGTAGACCCTTGCCATTCACGGGTTTGCGATTCGCGATTTCAACGATTTGCGGTAAGCAGATGGCGGCTATGGTGGCTAGCTTGCGAGCCTTTTCCCACAGCACAACGAGTCACTCCACACGCCCACGGTGTTTCACCTCCCTCCGTTCATGTTCACTCAGTGCCTGTGACCCAGCATCTCGTGTTGTACTCTCAAAACTTTAGTGCTTCTTTGTGAAAATGGCTCCTAAAAGACTGCCTAGTGTTAGTGCTAGTGATGCTAATGGAGTGAAACATAAAAGGCATAAGTCAGTGATGACCCTGACAAAGAAAGTTGAATTATTAGACATGTTAAAGGAGGGGATGAGTGATGTTGCGGTTGGCCGGTTATTTGGTGTGAACGAATCTACAGTGAGGTACATAAAGAAAAATGAACAAGCAATTTGTGATTCTGTTCAAGCAAGTGCTCCTGCAAGTGCTAAAGTGGTGCAGGTTGTTCGTGACAAGAACATAGTAAAAACAGAAAAAGCACTAACACTTGGATTGAGGACCAGCACGGCAAAAAAATTTCGATCGACTGCAACATGAATTGTGAGAAAGCTTAAAGTTTTTATGCCCATTTTTATGAGTCAATAGGTGTTGAAGGGGCTAGTGCAGCTACTGAACCAAATTTTAGTACCAGTAAAGGGTGCTTCGAGAATTTTTAGAAACATTCTCTCTCCATAATATGAAGCTGACAGGAAAGGCTGCATCAGTTGATCACACAGCCGCAGATGCATTTCCGGCCAAATTAAAGCAAATAATAGAAGAGAAAGGCGATAGACCAGAGCAAGTGTTTAATGCCGATGAATCCAGCCTATATTGGAAAAAACAAGCAAGAGAGACGTGCCCCTGGGTTCAAGGCAGCCAAGGACAGTGACGCTCATCTTCTATGGCAGTGCAGCTGGCCACATGATCAAACCTGGCTTGCTTTACTGCTCAGCAAATCCTAGGGCTTTAAAGGGTAAAAACAAGACCCTCTTGCCAGTTTTTTGGCATTCAAACAAAATGGCATGGGTAACTGTGCATGCATTCCTGGATTGGTTCCATAAATGCTTCATCCTGGAAGTTGAAAAGTACCTTGCTTCCAAAGAGATGGAATTTAAGGTGCTATTATTGATAGATAATGCACCAGGCCACCCAGAAAGTTTACAGTTTAGCCATCCAGGCGTAGGGGTGGTGTTCTTACCCCCTAACACCACTGCTCTTATTCAGCCTCTCGATCAGGGTGTAATACTCACCTTCAAGGCATATTACACCCGACACTCTTTTGGTTGTATCCGTAGTGCCATGGACGCAGACCCTGACCTCGATGTGAGCAAGCGTTGGAAGGAGTACAACAATGTGAACTGCATTACCAACATCAGTGAAGCATTCAATGAGCTCAAACCAGAGACAGTGAATGCTTGTTGGCGAACCTTATGGCCTGAGTGTGTGAATAACTTCCAGGGATTTCCATCCATAGTAAAGGATGTGAATGACATTGTGAGTGCTACATGTCAACTGGGTGATGAGGGGTTTGTGGACATGGCTCCTGAAGACTTGGAAGAGCTGATTGATGGGCAAGGAGAGGAACTGACAGGAGAGGATTTGGAAGAGTTGGTAAAAAGTGCTGAGGAATTGCAACAAGAAGGTTGTGGCTTGAAAAATTTTGGTGAACTATTTCGACATGTGAAGGTGGTAATGATTTCTTCGTTGACCACGACCCTTCCATGGAACGGAGCCTTAGGATGGTACAAGGAATCAACCAGATATTGTTTCCCTACCAGGAAATGTTTAAAGACCTCAAAGCAAAGAAGAAACAACTACCAATCACAATGTTTTACGATAGAACCAGCTGCTACCACCGCCGCTCCACCCTCCTCCTCCCAGCCACCCTCCTCCCGGCCACGCACCACCTCCCGGTCGTGCGGCTCTCCTCCAACCACCACTGCATCACCCTCTTCCAACAGCGATCCTGATGATCCCCCATGCTTCAGTAACCAGATGTCTCCCTATGTACAGTGCGCTTCATCAAGCTCCAAACTTTCACATACGAATGTAAGTAGTATTGGTGACTTTCAAGTTTCTCATACACAGTATAGGTATACAGTAATGCACTTAGATAGTATATAAGTTGCTATTCACAGTTTTGCCTATTTGTGCCATTCCTTGGAACCTAACCCTCGTGAATAGCAAGGGTTTACTGTATCTCATTTGGCCGGGTTGAAAGCAAATTCTACAAATAATAATACTGTACTTATTTCTAACAGTAGCTGACTTTGAGGAGTAGATAGCAATTGGTGTTATTAAGGTGTAAATTTTTAATTAATGAAAGCAGTAAACACCCAAATTGGCACGTTATGAAGGATTACATATCATGTTATGAGTTGGAGAAACAAAATGTACTGTACTGTACTTGTAGTACACCTATATTTAACTCTATGGGCTCAATAAGCCTTGTATGAATTTGATTAAATATTACTTCCTTTAAACCTGTGCAATAAAGTATACAAAAATGATAAGCAAATTCAACATGAAACTGGAAGTGTACAGCCTATACATGGGCCATGAATAAAGCTCTGTAAGGCCACAAAGAAATAAGTACAGTACTTCTAATGCTCAATATTATCCTACTACATGATAACGTTTCAAATACTTACTCCAGTTTTAAGATCCACAGTAAACCAACTAGGAACATAAATAGATTTGTTTCTCTTTTCCTTTTCACTGTCAAAATCCACTTTCCCTAATTCGTCCACTTTTGCTGCCTGCAAGAAAAAAGTTCTAAGCATTTAATATAATAATACAGTATCACCATACTATGGAATACAGTTAAAAATAACAAAATTATTTGTGAACAAGACATGTATTTCAAGGTACTATTAATGCAGTACTGGGAGTCCTCGTTATATGTGTGTTCAGCATAATTACAGGGTATGCAAATTTGCTCTTATGTGAGAAACCTCTCTCTACCCAAATTTAGTGAGAAAAATTGGCCTCATGTAGTTCAAGCATGTGAGAACATGTTCTGAGTCAGTCACACACCACTTCTCAGCACAATAGCATCTCAGCTAATACTCAGTTGATGCCAGTGGTACACACACACTAATAGTCCCTGCATTCATATCAAAGGTACTCAAAACTTTTCAGACATTGTATTCCTCTTTAATTAACTCTTTTGCCGGCCTATGACACTATTTGCATCACTACATGGGCCATGGGGAGCAAGATGTCTCCCTTGACCCAGAGTGCTCACACTAGCCAGACCACTTGCACAGGGTTCTGGCACAAAAGATAGTATTTTTTCCACACTGATTCTCAGCCATCCAATATCATTTATACAGGAGAACTATTTTATTCTTTTATCACTTAGTCAGATAGTTTATATTTTCAATTAAAAAAAAAAGCATAATTTTACCCATAAATGGTAAATGAAGAGTAAATTCAATAAAAAATGTATGCATGTTGGATAACGTAGACTGTCATCGGCCAGTATACAGGTGAGATTTGGACTGGATGATCAGCCAGCAAAAGGGTTAATATGTTTGGCAAGTGTATATTTATCTTATGCCCTCAGGATAAGAGGCAAGTATTCATCCACCCTGTCTTTTAACTCCTCAGAGATATACCAACTAGGAACACCCCACTCAGTGGTCTGAATTGTCCACTATGGCAATGGCATCTACAAACAGCAGTTGACTCAACTGAATTAATACTGAATCTAAAAACCAATAACAAGCCTCAAACTAATTTTACTTCAATTAAAAAAAAAGCAAAAAACAAAAACACTCAAGCCTTCACATTGCTCTAATATGTAATAAATTAAAATTCTGCTGTGATACTAACCTTAAGAATATCCCATAGAACTACATTCTCCTCAGTGTCACGTGTTAGTAAGTGTCGTTTATCATTGAGGACTGTGTACTGTTTGATGGATGGGCCACCCCGAATGGTCCAATCTGGCTGGGTCATCACAGGTCGAATATCTAGTTCCTCTTCATTCTCACAATAGTCCTCTACATGTGATAATCTGTTGTTCAGTGGCTGTAAATACAGTAGACATATAAGACTGGTTACAACAATGGATTACCAAGAAATTTTTATTTAATTTTATTGCCTATCTAACTTTACTAAGCAATTCATGTCATGCACTCCCACATGTCATGCACTCCAGGTACCTGAATTAGTCCACTCTTTCCTACCATAACCTTGTAAAGAAAGTAGAAGCAGCTATATTCTCTCTTGCAAACGAGTGAGAGGAAGCCTAATGAACACACAACAGTAACATCAACTAGAAAGCACCTTGCCCTTAATTCTAAGCCCAAACACAATGAATATCAGATATCAAAACCCATTCACTTCTGGCTACACCCAACCTCCAAACAAGTGGTACATTATACACTGCTTTTCTGTAATAAATTGCCTTTCTTCATTACTTAACAGTGGATGCAGCACGGTCTTCAGTGTTAGCACTTACTGTATAACAATATATTTATTTTCATTTTACAAGCATTAATGAAGGTTTGTTCACAATCCATTTTGAATTCAGCTGGTAATCCTTTCTCTTCCAATAGTTTGATTTCCTAGCTGCCTGGAGGTCAAAAGCCTGTAATTTGGAGGAGGTTCTTTGGTGTGAAATGACATAAATATTACAAGAACTTCTAATTCAGTGATAGTTGAGGGGCTCACCAACATTCATTCCAAAGACTTCTAACCTGTGACAGAGTACTAAGACCTATACCCTGGGCAACAAAACCTAATTTATCTACATCCCTCTAAATCTGAAAGTCACTCATGTTTGAGATTCAAGGACACTGACGAGCTTAGGGAGCCAACAAATTATTTTCTAGTGTCCTACTGTAGATTCAGCCAAGTGAATTTCTGGGAAGAAATAAACATCAACTGCTTACCTTTAATCAAAAATTCTACTCTATCTAGGATTTAAATTACTACCAGCATCACCTAACCAAATCTCTGCATTCACCCAAAACCAATTAATCATATAAGGCTTTAAGCAGTCAACACAGAAAATCTTTTTGTTTTAAGGAACTCGAAAAGCATTGTAGAAAACTTTTTTTTTAAACCCGAAGGGCCACTTTGGGAGAGACCTTAAATTAGAAAGAAAAAAAAAACAATCCTCAGAAACAAAACTAAAAAATGGATCCTCTAAGTCAATCAAAATTAACCACAAGTCCTTCCAGAAACACCATCTCACCTGGTGAGTAGTAGTCATCCCAAACTTCATATTAGAAATCTGCTGATTCAACCACTTATAACAGAAATAAGGATCGGATCCAGGAATATCAAGGGTGGGGGGGTTCAAGAAGTTGTGGGCGGGGAAACATGGCAAGCACAGCGAGCCCACCCAGCTAGGGGTGTTGGGGGGTCTGGGCATTTTGAGGCCATTTTGGAGCCATGTGCACTTGATATTAGGAGATATTCTGAGGTCAATAGTAATTACTTTTTACTATATAAAGATGCCTGAGTACAAAACTGTATTAAAGAAAAAGTATTGGAATTTTCTGATGAAAAGGGAGGGGGAGTATGGACCCTCAAGACCTCACACTGGTATGTAAAAGTGAGAGTAAATCAACTAAAAGGGAAACTCTTGGTAAGCCTCCAAAGTGTCATCCTGAGAATAAAGCCTTGGAGACACTTATACCTGCATAACCCCGACCAAAGAGTTGCAGGATATGGAGAGGTTGCCCAGATTTAGAGAAAAACAAGATATATTTCTGTGCTCTACTGCTATAACCTACCTTATGAAGACCCCCTTTATAATTCTTCAATGTTCCACACAAAAAAAAACAGAAAAGTGTAAACAGTAACCTCTGAATAACTTCCCATGGAAATCATAAAGATTAACATCCAAGATCAGTACGTACCCTGCCACACAACCCAAACCTCATCATCATTCCATTTTACTGCATGGGGAAGGTCTCCCAGGACCTGAGATACAATGTACCAAAAATGCTTAAAAAAGCAACACTAGGCTAAACACCACAGTTCATGAACACAATATCAAACTGAGCCAAGATTAGCAGACAACTCCTTAATTGCTACACCTGCTCATCCTGAACAAGCAAAAACTATACTGTATGTCTTTTTGTTGTAGTGGTAGCTGGATAAGTGGTCATGTAGTATCTGTGAAAGATGAGCTGGTACTGAACAGTTCACACCTAATTTGTGTGATGTCTGACTCATCATTACCCAAAACTGTAGTTTCTTTCTTACACTAGCTTAACCTCTTGTGCATGGGGTCTCTTCCAAAGCTGAATAAAACCGTCTGGCATTAAACAAATAAAATATCAAAAGTGGCATTCCCATAGTGAAGGGGTTAGGGGTTATTGGAGATAGTCTACTAGTCCCTTGTGTACAGGGTCCCCTCTGAGCTGAGTAAAATTTTCTGGTGTTTGCCAAATAATATATTAAAAGTGGTGTCCCTGTAGTGAAGGGGTTGAGCAACCCCCAGATCAAGAATAGAGGTTACTTTTCAAGTGGCTGTTTACAGTATTTGCACTGATCTAGATGGACATGAGTTTCCACTCCAGAATGCATACAACCCCTCTGATAAGGCAGGCTATTTCAGGAGGGGTTCTGGAGAATATTTTGCATGTAATTTTACAGACAAAACTGAATGCAACAAAAAAATATAATATGACATTACTGATCAGCTAAAATAAAAAAAATAAACATGTAATGAATAAATCCCACTGGTGTAAATATAATTCCATAACCAGTGAAGAAATGTCAGGTGCAAAACTCAATTCCATGGGTACTGCAATAAGAGAAGTTATCATCTACCCAGAATGTGCAATACAATGAATTCAACCAAACTCAAGGTGTTAATAATTATTGAAAGATAAATCCTGTGTAACTACAACAACCTAGCTAAATATTGGCATATCCAACATTTGTAACATTCACATACGGACAATTAGATATATATTGTGTTTTTAATGAGGGTAACCTGATATCTGCCTTAAGACATAAGTTCTTAATTATATCATAATAGGGCAGCATCCAAGTGTGAAACAATAACAGTATATTTACCCAACACTTTATGGCTGAATTTGTAGTCGCTACATAGAGTGATGAGTTATCAGGAGTCAAGAGCATCTTGAGCACTGGGGCAGACTCCTGACATAACAATACATATTTATCAGGAGCACGAGTCTCACACTTGTATATGAGTTTATCTCTCCCACCAGAGTACACAGATGTGAAGGTCTCATTTGCCTGCAAGTTTAAATAAAAAGGAAAGGATACATATTATCAAAGAAGCTTTATTACTGTATATAACAATCTAGTATATTAAATAAAAGAAGTTACTAAATCCTAATATCTTTCTCAACTCTTATATTACTGGCACCCTTGTTACTATAAACCATATTATGTCTATCATCCCTTACAGTCCTATGGGGAGTCATCTTATCCACTCTCACAGATGGTATATTTTGAAGGAATATAAGTCAAAAACTGAATATTTTTTCTCTAACTGAATGAAAGAACTCGGTTCATGAATCACAAAAAACACAATATCATTTCTTAAACCACTTGAACCCTGTGATACATGATGCAGACTCTTGGGGTGGCTAAAGCCACCATGGTGTGACTTCATGGACCAGCTGCATTCTACAATGTTTTTCTTGCTTATTTATTTGTGTACTTTGACTACCAACTAAATCTTCCTCTTCAGCAATACTGTCAATATATACAACCCATATTTTCTGGACTTTGCAAGGCCTAAGATTTTCCCGAGTGTTGGGCCAACTGGGCTGACCAGGGTAGCCTGCAGAGTATATGGCAACACTGCAATATGTTCACCCCACATGCTGGCCCTTACTCAACTAAACTCCTGGCCTGTGGGCACCCCCTCCCATCCCTTATCTCCCTCCACAAAGGTGAATCAGCAAGCTGACATTTGCAGGCTATTAACACCTTCTTGACGGAAATCTTGTTATGTGGTACAAGTGTACCACAAGCACAAACAATCAAATAATATCGAGGCAGCTGACCCGTGAGTACATGTATCAATTGTACCATGCAAAGCAGTGGGTGTTTTCAGAAGGAAGGTAAGCACATTATAGGTCTTATTTTTACACCACAAGGTGGCACTATTCTGGTACAGTGAGTTCTGCTATAACGCGTGTTTTGATAACGCGAATTTGCTCTAAAGCGATTTATGAATAGAGGAACGATATTTGTATAACGCGAATGCTTGTTTGCTGTAACACGATTTTTGCTTACTATTTCTCCAATTTTGTGGTATTAACTGTGAATATGGTAAAGAAGAATATCTCCAAGAAGCGTTCTGGTGATCGAATTCCCGGTGATGATCGTAAAAGAAAGGATATAACACTTGAAGAGAAGCTCGATGTTATCAACCTCAAAATCACCCTTCTCCCCCATCAAGTTACATTCATATTTTTTCAAGGTAAAGTGTTACATTTACTGTATGATTTCATTATTAGATATGAATGTAACATTTATTTAGACTGTGCTATCCTTTGTGTTAGGCTAACTACTAAATTTTTTCGATTTCGAGTAATCTGCACCTAACCCTATTTTCTCCATAAGCCCTGTTATTTCTATTACGCGATTTTCTATAACACGATATTTTACAAGAACACAACTATCGCGTTATAGCAGAACTGACTGTATGTTAACAAAGTCTTGGGAAAGTACTGATGTAGTAAAATGTCATGAAAATCAGCCAATGACTACCTGCATCCATTTTTCATGCTGCCTCCTCAACTAATCATAATTTTTTTTTTTTATAATAATCCCTTAGATGTTTGAATATGTAATTGATGCATTGCAATGCTCGTGACCAGTATTCTCTTGTCTTTTGCGTGGTTGGGAAAACAGGTACTTTATTCTCCATAGACATAGCGTCACTAGACACCACTGACAGTGACCTTGAGTTTGCAAATTATTCAGAAAGTGATGATAATCATTCACTTGACTTTTTATTAGAGGAACATGAGAGTGATTATGATCTTGAAAAAGACATAGATACTAGTGAAGACTGTTGTACTGTTGTAGTGACAGCAATGGAAGCACCTCTGCTATGCAAACAGTCAGCAGTGGTTCACCACATCCCTCCCCAGAGCTCTCCACCTCCTTTCCTCGTTTCTCACTCATATCAAACCCATTTGAAGATAAAAGACCAGACATCAATAATAAATGTGATCAGAAATTTAATGATATGCATCCAGGTATTATTGCCCATCAGAAACATCCTAGGACTGCTCTTGACTGTTTTGAGCTTTTTAAGAGAAAAAACATAATTTCTGCATTGTGTGTGTGGACTAATACTTGTGCTGTTTACCATTTTCGTTATGACACCATGTGCAACCCACAGATTTCATGGGTAGAAAATGGGTAGATGTGACAGTAGAAGATATGTATGCATTCATTACGTTCAACCCCATGAGTAACTGCATGGGGTTGAACAACTACCACAACTATCTGACTACTAGAGTGGATCCATTCTCTGCCAATGACTGCCTGTTTTTACTGAGCCTGCCATGGGTTGTAACATACAGTACTTTATATGCAAATTTTACGCTTTCTTCGGTTCTAGGAAGTAATGCCCTACCTGCAAGGATCAGCCTGGTTTATGCTCCCCTGAACATTACCATGCTTATCATAGCCAGTAGCAAGCGAAGAATTTCCTTTACATTCATTAAAAATCAAGAGCAAAAATTGGATTAATGGTGTATATATGTGTAATTCAAATAAGAAAAAAAAATAATTCATACTCAGAAACTGCAACTAGGAAATAGAAATAAATATATCTACAGGGGGCCCCCCAAATTTGCGGGGTTAGGTTCTCAAAATGGCTGCGAATCACCAAATCCGTAAATAACATTTGCAGATGGAGTGGGGGTTACATTTTCACTTGTGTATAAAGAAATGTATATTCCCTTTATGTGTTTGCCCTTAGGACAATTATTTTTTTTCCTGTAGTATTGTACAGTAGAAAGTAGACACAACACTAACACGAGATAAGTTCCAAGAGAGGTCACTTTAAACCAAATTTGCACTAAATCGAAGTGTTGTTTCAATGGACTAATTTAGTTTGGTACTTGAGAGAAACACAAAATACTAAAAAAAACTGAGAGTCTAACCAGATGAACCTCAGCCCATCTCCTAGAATAAACAAAACATTGTTTTTTGAAGAGAATAAAAGTAAAAAGTAAAGTATTATGTTAAACCAATCATAAATCAAAACAGCTAAAATTAAGGGATGCAAAATGGTCTGTTTACTGACTTGGATGATTGGGGAGGGGGGTGGAGGTGAGGTGAAATGTTTGACAGTTGATGCCAAGGTCTAGTGCTTATTTATTTCTCTGTCCTTAAGAGTGACTAAGTTTTTCTCTTATAAAATGTCACTGAACTGACATGGGAGAATATAATTAACATTGTAGGAATTTTTTATAAGATAGTGACTAATTTGAATATAAACATGCTATAGCTCGCATTAGACATACAAATATTAGTTCTAATTTAAGAATTTTATTACAGAGCAAAAATTTTTATCTCTTGTGCAAAATATATACCGTTTATATTCAAATTATTTGCTGTCTTGCAAGGATTCGTGCAATACAAATTATATTCTCCTAACTTTAGTCTGTGACATTATATAAGATGAAAACTTTAAGCCTAAAACACCAAACCCTGGCTGGGAAGATGGGGAGGGAGGGAGGGAGGGAGGGAAGGAAGTGACAGTTGGCACTAAAGGTCTAATGAAGTATTTATTTGTGTCCTTTAGCTTGAGTTTATGTTTTTTGCTTATAAAATGCCACAGAAGTGAACAGGGAGAATAAAATTTACATTGCTGGAATTCTTATAAGATAGTGATTAATTTGAATATAAATACAGGGAGTTCTGCTATAACGCTTGTTTGCTATAACGCGATTTTTGCTTACTATTTCTCCAATTTTGTGGTATTAACTGTGAATATGGTAAAGAAGAATATCTCCAAAAAGCGCTCTGATGATAGAATTCCCGGTGATTATCGTAAAGGAAAGGATATAACACTTGAAGAGAAGCTCAATGTTATCAACCTCAAAATCACCCTTCTCCCCCATCAAGTTACATTCATATTTTTTCAAGGTAAAGTGTTAAATTTACTGTATGATTTCATTATTAGATATGAATGTAACATTTATTTAGACTGTGCTATCCTTTGTGTTAGGCTAAATACTAAATTTTTTCGATTTCGAGTAATCTGCACCTAACCCTATTTTCTCCATAAGCCCTGTTATTTCTATTACGCGATTTTCTATAACACGATATTTTACAAGAACACAATTATCGCGTTATAGCAGAACTACCTGTATGCTATAGTTCGCACTAGACAAAAATTTTATTAATCATTTAGTACATTATTTTGAGTACTACATGTACAGTACAGCTTTGCCCTTAGGACAGTGTAGCGTGCCCAGAGAAACATTAGGCGCAAAATTTTAAATATGATGCGCCAGATTGACTCACTCAAAATAGGAAAGATTCGCTCTAAATTAATAATCTTAAATTGAATCGATTTAAATCGACGTTCTACTGTACGTGTGTGTGTGTGTCACACATACACAAAACACATGCAAATAAATAATAATTGGAAAATCCTCACAAATAATCAGAAACAAATTTATTAAAAATGTGACAGTCTACCCTCAAATCCGTGCCACAAAAATGCCAGAAACTTTAAAACTACCCACAGACATTCTTGGGTACATCCAGGGTGTAATCCACGAATAACCGAGAACCACGTAGTAAAAATCCGCGAAATTGGGGGGTCCCCTGTACTCACTACCTGAGTTGTCCTTAAGTCAGACCACAAGGCCATTTATTTTTTTACAAGAACTTAACATCACTCACAAGATAAGTAAAGTAAACATGCTAATAATTTTCACACTTGCATACTTATCCACTACCCAGCTATGAACATTTTAGTACAATGTATATGAAATCATACAATACACTACATAATTTGATTAATATTTTCTTCATGGAAACTACGTTTTGTTGAGTTTTTGTGATTTGTAGATACATAAATAATTAACATAGAAAAAACGGTGAAGGGAGCGCGCAGTAGAGAAGGGGTTAACATCTCTCGCTGGGAAAACTTGTTCCAGTTAGCACCATGCAAGAGCCAGGAAACTATGTTTCCGCTAGTACCTTAAGGGTTGAAATATACAATACAGCATAACTAATAATATACATTACAAAAAGCTTTTTCTTAAAGAAAAAGCACATCACATAAATCCTTGAAAAAATTACAAAAGGACAATGAATGTGAAAGTGGGTTCCATAGGCATGATTAACCATTAGGGACAATTTGGATACAGCACACTGTACACCGAGTCTTTGAAACCCAAGAAGGTAGTGTGGCCAGCACCGTACTTGACCACCACCACTTCCCCACCTTGCAAAGTTCCCATAGGTACCCATTTACAGCATCAAACCACAACCCTTACGACAAAAAAGAGCACTGTATCTACTAATATGCCACACTCCACAATAGCACTATCATTATTACTATTTTACAGCCATTTCCCACACACTTGCATGAGTTAGCCATGATTAGTTGACGGTATGGAGTTCCATTGCCATCAGGCAAATTTGAAGCAAGCTTTATGGTTGTACATTATATGGACGACTTCCAAGTGCCCTATTAGCTAACAGGGCAGTCTCAACTCCGAGATAAACAAAGATTACCCGCCTGTCTGGACAGTAAAACCATTATATTATATTATAAAAGAACTGATGTAAAACAGTGGAGATTACAATAAAAGAGAGGAAGTAAAAAACTAGATAAAATACCATAAAATCCTGAATATTTGAAATCCAATTAAAAATCCACACATGAATTTCACTTTAACCCTAAACTCTACTCACTCTTATGCTAACAGGGTTACAATATGGGTGTGTGCCCAAATTACCCTGTACTGTACACTCTTTAAAAATAATCATCAGTAAAATGATGCTGAATGACAAAGATGCAAAAAGAAGATGTGCTCATTGCCCATCCATTGATTCATTAAGGGTTTCAATTATAAATTGAATGTTTTTAAATAAATTACTATTTATTCTATATGCCAAAAAATATGGCATGTACCTTCCCATTAAAAATTCAAATGAAAATTTAACATCCTTTAGGCCATCCCCAAGTGAGGACCATTAACTTTAGCACAGGGCCTGGATATGATCAGTGGCCAGCTCTGCATATAAAGAAGAGCATTAAACCCCACCATTCCTGCCTGGCCATGATACAATATATAACGTGTGTCATGTGAGAACGAGTTCAGAGTGTTACTATCTGAGCTTTAACACCCCTCATTTATAATATATAAGAGAACTAATACAAGAAGATTTTGAGATATACAGTGGATGTATGGTGTCTGAGAATAACTACTATTGGTATACGTTACAAAAGGATTTAATAAAGACCACACCTTCTGTTGGAAATGATGGAAGATTTAGTGCATGGTTTATAGGTGAAGATAGGGTGCATTATGTGAAGATGTCATCCTGTGGTGTTGTCATAGGAATAATGATGTGGTAGGATTGGAAATTTTATAATCAGCAGTACCTGAAGAGCCCAAACACCCTCCTCGTGGATCCTTATGGTTTTGATGCATCGCTGCTGCCCTAGTGACCACACTCTAATTGTACCATCTGAGCTGCCTGATATGACTTGAGTACCGTCCCGATTAACTAACAAAGCTTTTACGTTGTCTGTGTGACCTGTATGGAAGATAATTAATCAAACATTTGTTCATAAAGTTTAAAAATAAACATTTTCATAAGAATAAAAGTTTTCTTTTAAATATGATTATAATAAAGGATTATAGTCAAATTTATACATCTACATTGTTCCTTTCTAAGGAGTGTCAAAGCATCAATATTATTTAGTTGGCTGTCAATCTCTTTATCAACATTTTAGATCAAGAATAGTATTCCTTCCTCATTATCACTGTAATTGTTATTTCCCTGTTTACATAAAGACCATGTCAAGGACAGTGACTGCATACAGTACAGTACTGTGCTCACAAAGGCCTTTAGTATTAACATCCCCCATTTTTCACTTTGGTACAATTATTTTATGAAAATATTTAGAATTAATTCATTTTGAGGTCTAGATGTTTTGCATTCACTACAACATGTTTACTTTTAAAGGACTGTAAACTTATGGAGAGTATCTATTCACTACAACATGTTTACTTTTAAAGGACTGTAAACTTATGGAGAGTATCTAACAAACACATCACATATTCAATAAACAAATTTATAATCATTAACAAAAAATATGCATGTAGGTGGCAGCTAAGACTCCAATAATTATCCCTTTTACATTAAAACTTCCATATTTTCAATTAGATCAGAAGCATAAAAAACTCAAACTAATCTGTACAGTCAAAAAAAAAAATACAACATTACCTTTAAGCTTCATGAGTTTGTTACCAGTACGAGGATCCCATACTCTAAGTTGCTTCTCTGTGCTGCCACTCACAATGACAGTCCCAGGAGCATTCATGGCTAAACTGTAGATAGAATCCTTATTGCCATTTAAGGATGAAGCTGAAATACAAAAGAGTGTGTTTAATTCCTTATTATAATCCTTGTACAGCATAACATACTCCACATCAGTACAGCATTACATACTCCACATCAGCACAGCATAACATACTCCACATCAGCACAGCATTACATACTCCACATCAGTACAGCATTACATACTCCACATCAGTACAGCATTACATACTCCACATCAGCACAGCATAACATACTCCACATCAGTACAGCATTACATACTCCACATCAGTACAGCATTACATACTCCACATCAGTACAGCATTACATACTCCACATCAGTACAGCATTACATACTCCACATCAGTACAGCATTACATACTCCACATCAGTACAGCATTACATACTCCACATCAGTACAGCATTACATACTCCACATCAGTACAGCATTACATACTCCACATCAGTACAGCATTACATACTCCACATCAGTACAGCATTACATACTCCACATCAGTACAGCATTACATACCCCACATCAGTACAGCATTACATACTCCACATCAGTACAGCATTACATACTCCACATCAGTACAGCATTACATACTCCACATCAGTACAGCATTACATACTCCACATCAGTACAGCATTACATACTCCACATCAGTACAGCATAACATACTCCACATCAGTACAGCATTACATACTCCACATCAGTACAGCATTACATACTCCACATCAGTACAGCATTACATACTCCACATCAGTACAGCATTACATACTCCACATCAGTACAATGGCCATCCACTGGTTTTCAGTGTTGTTGGCTAAGCCGTGACAGGTTTAGAGCAGGCTTAAGCCTTAGCTATTAAAGAGAGGGTGAATAACTCCATGTTCAGCTTCTATGGAAGAGAGAGAAAAGGAGAACAATAAAGAAGGAAAAGGAGTAAGAGAGAAAAAAGGGAAAGAAAGAGATTGTTTTCATTAACAATTAACAGAACATGTAATAGATCTTACTTGTAACTGTGTTGTTGCTGGCTGTAAGGGCTGTTAAAGTTTGAACATCCCACAGAAAGATCGCTTTATCTAGCCCGGCAGATGCTACTTGCTCACGATCCCGTGCATATGCCAAGGCTTTCACATAATCTTTGTGAGTTCGGAGAGTTGACATACAGAAACCCTGTAAAAAAAATCAAGATTCAACTGCTGCAAAATATATGATGAAATACCTACAGTGTATATTAATCAACAAAAACTACTCTTTCAACATGAATACTGTACATATTCCTTTAGTGCGATGGAAGGCAGGTCTGGGTTCTGTGGAAGGCCTGAACCTGAAGCCTGTTTATGACATGTACTGTATCAGGTTACTATTTAGCTGGGGGAGAAACTAGAGTACAGTATAAAAATTCTAAAAGAAAAGGATTTCTGGAAAGGTCAGGAGTGAACCCACAAGCTTGACAATGCAGTACATGAGTTACTTGATGCACCTCATTCAAATACAAAACTCCACTTATCACCCCCCATTTATCCAGCAAAATCTATTTTTTTTTAATTTTAAATCACAAAACCTCAACACAAATATCAATTTCCTTCTCCCACGATGATATCCCACAAGCTTGTGCTACCCTTCTTGTCTCATTTTTACAAATAGCTCTTGAAACATGCCATAAACTGGAGTGTTTCTGTTAAATTCTGTAGTCATCCACAGGGCTAAAAATTAGTTCACAATAATGTAAAGTTGTTAAAAACTGAGTACAGTATTCAACAATGCAATGTGATGTGCATTTCTACACTATATCTAACAAAAGAAAAATCATACTGCACCTGTACAACGAAGAGACAATTGAAAAGGGATGTTAATTGTACAAAACACCTATGATGAAAATAGGAGCAAACTTATCAAAGCAGAACCAATTTGACACACACACATATATCACCCATTACTGTTATATACCTACACCATTTATACCAAGTTTATAAATTTCTTTGTAAACTGATGAATGAAATAATTTTATAATCTTATACATACAGACAGATAAAACTTAGACACACATATGTATATACCTGATTGCTATGTACCCCCACCCAGTCTGGCTAGTGATGGAGTGCTAAAAAATGAAGCATATACAATAGATATAGGATGACTGAAAAGGTCCAAAATATGGGAGAAATACCCTGAATGTACTCTGGATATGTAAAAATGGTGATGGATAAAAAGACTGAAAAGAGAGCATACCAAAGTAGGATAAGAGGTAAGACTGAAGGTTACCAGCATCCTGAAAGGGAAAATGATAAGGCAGAGGTCTCGCAGAGGTCTCATGACAGTAAAAGGAAGGGTTGAAACATGGGAGACAGATATATTAACACTCGAGATCATACACTCATAAGTGGTGTAATGGTGTTTTTTTTTCTCAAAAATTTTCTTGTCGAATTATTTCAAATTTTAATACCACTTTTGTCACGCCATTCTCTTGCATGGAACCAAGTCTCAAGGCTAGGTGGCAACCTGTCTATGTGCAGTAGAACACACTGTATCAGAGAACAAATGCCAGTAATGGTTCTCCCTCAGTAAGCATGGAGTGTGTCGGTCCCAGACGCAATTTCAAAATGGCCACCGTGGTGTTTGCGCCACTATCTCAAGATATTTATCTCTAACAACCTCGATATTTATTCTTATTAAGTGATAAAGTGATGAGAAATTAGATACAGTATTTATAACGAAATAAGTGAAATATTTGTGAAATTATGAGATTGGTGAAATGGCTACTCATAATACAGTCGCACAGACCACACAAAAGCATGTCTTAATATATATGCCGAGCTTGGAAAAATAATAAGTGATAGTGAAATGTAGTGCAGTAGAGGCATGCATATGGGTAAGGTGAATTATAATGGATATATTGTTCTTATTTGAGACATATTCGTATGATATCGCCATTGTCATGCATATGCCAAGGTCTACCTCGTGAAAGTGGCAAGTGGAGATATTATTGTCCAAATTTCAGTTTTTGCAACTGGTCTATTTCTCTTCCTTAGTATGTGAACACTAATAATCTGCCATAAAAAATTACTTTCAAAAGATTTTGACTAAAAAACTAACAAATGTGCATAAACATTTTGGCGACTGCACGCCTAACCACCATTTATTTCTACCTTTTATTCTGTAACTCCATTACTTTTTACAATATATTTTTTTCTAATTACACCATTGTCTTTCTCATGATTTACTATTTCTTACCATGAGCATTTTATACTGACTGATGCAATGATGTGGGTACAGCACAAAGAGGAATCAACTGTAAACTCTCACTTCTCACATACTTGCCACAATGGCTTTTATTTACAGGTATTTATTTTTTTAGGGTTTCATGTGATTTCTCAGTCTTTTTTACATAGGAAGGCATCATTTAAATAAATATTTAACAATATCTTAGCTATAAATAGCGCTCGGGGAAAAAATATCTTCTCAGCGATTTCTGGTCATTCTGCAGTCTCCAAACAGAGCGAGTGACAGGCAATTCCTAGAGAGTTAAAACACGAGATACATTACTGTTACGGCAGTTTCTCAAAAGATAATTTAACAAGGAAAAATGTATCAGAGATATAGATAAGTAAAATAAAGATGACTATACTATAGAAATTTAGACATACCTTATGAGCATTCCATACTTTAACAGTAGTGTCTGAACTTGCTGATATTACTGAAAAAGAAAAATATATATGACTGACTATAAATAATAAAGAAATATTGTATATATATACAATATAAATAAATGAGACCTCATCAGAACCATATGCATTTTAAGTAAAGAACCAACACCTGCACTAACACTCTCAATGGGTGATTCCATTTTCCCTGTGTATGAATATTGAAGGATGCTTTATGCCAGCACCAAAAGCTGTATTTCAGTGTTTGGCCTTGAGGTAATCTGAGTACAGCATGCCCTGACAATTCGCGGATGACACCCTGGATGTACCCAAGAATGTCTAAGGGTAGTTTTAAAGTTGCTGGCATTTTCGCGGTCAGGACAGGGAGCCATTCGTTCTAGAGACAGTAATTTCTTTTACCCCCTGGTCAGCAATGTTATTCGCGGATTTGGCTATTCACGGCCATTTTGAGAGCCTAACCCCCGCGAATTTTAAGGGCATGCTGTCACTGCTTCATGGACTGTATTGTACAATGTAAATGCTGTGGTCTATTTACTACAATTTAATTTTTCCAGGGTCACAACATGCAATAGCAAAAAATGAGAGCAATACAGGGTACTTGTTATATATCAAGAGCAGTATTAAATCACACTATTGACGAACTATTGTATATTGTATGTTTGAAGTTATGGTAATGCTTGGTTAAAATGGTCTTGCTTAACCTGTATGTATTAGTACTGTACTAAAGTATACGGGAAGGAGAAGTAATGTCTTGTAGGTATAAGATGAAGTGAGTGAATGAGAGTAATGAGCCTGTGGGACTTTGCATACTACATAAGACTCTGACTCTTTTAGAGATTGTAATGTATAATCTGGGCTTTTAAAAATTTTCCTCCTACAAACACATTTTCTCATTTGCCATTATTTATTCATACTTTGAAAAGCGCAGCGGACAAGTGGATGCAGCGCTCGCCTCATGTTCCAGGGGTCGGTGGTTCGATTCGTGGGCACTCCCAGTTCACCCAACTGTATATCGGTACCTAAGTTTCCAACTTGGGGAAATGAATGTGGTCGAGACCAGTATTGGCCATGCTGCCTCCTTGTGTACCGAAGGCTTAGTTACAGTATGCTGTATCCACACTGTCCCTAATGGGCATTCAAGCCTATGGGATTCACTTTCACTCATTCTTAAGACTGTAAAAGATATGTTCTGCTATGGCATTTACAATATAATCTGAATGGTATAGATAGCACTGACAAGCCCAGAGTAAAATATAAGTTTGTACCACAGTATTATAACTTCTTTAAGACAATTTTTGAAATGTTGGTCCAAATCCACACAATTATCAGATTAGGAATTCTGGAACACTTTAACACTGTAGTATATGTTAAACAACTCCTTGTTTCACTTAAATCCTTGTATGCATGTACAGTCTCGTTCAAGATTCTTCGAAGACTGCTGGAGACAGCTAGCAACTCAAGGCCATTTGTTTACTGTATAGTACGTAGTATAATATAATACGAAACAACAAAGCCCAACCATTAATTAAGCAACACGGAACTAAGTAACCAATCAACGATAACCTTTTACATTCATTCATAATTTTTACTACATACTAAAGTAAACAAACGACCTTGAGTTGTCAGGTGTCTCCAGCAGTGTTCGAAGAATCTTGAACGAGACTGTACCTCACTGAAGAGGCTTAGATATGTAATCTTAACCCCATGTGATGATTTCTCACAAAAAATAATATTAAAAAGGAAGTAACAAGACAAAAATCACATTAATATAGGACAACTTACAATTTTTCCCCCCACAACAAAGCACAATGTCATTGACCCAATCTGTATGATGTTCCATAGACTGGATGTATGGGTCTTTCTGGTTTTTGCAATTCCATATCCGTATGATAGAGTCACGACCCGCTGAATACAGTCGTTGGAGGTATGGGTCATACTGTAGGGAATTGACGGACGATCGATGGAATTTCTCCACTTCATCCCGAATAACGTAAGAAATCTGCAAAAAAAAAAAGGGTAAAAGCTTATTGTGACCAAATCCAACATTATATAATTTAATCAAATGCATTTTTTTTAATGTAAAGTAATATCTCTGTCAGCCAGAATCCCTTTTAACCAAAACTCTCCAATAGGCGGAATTTAAATTTCCTCGGAAAATCGTTCCCAAAGCCGAAATTTTCCAGAAAATTACGGCTTTGGGAACGATTTTCCATGGGGGTACATTTTCTGGAAATTTCTGATAAAATTTTCCCGGTATCCAGAAAATTACACGGATGGGAAATTTTTTGGGGGGTGTTTGAGAGATGAAAATCAGGGGCATTTTCTGGAAATTACAATAAAATTTTTCTGGTACCTGGAAAAACCTGGGGATGGGGTTTTTTCCTGACTGTAAGAGACAAAATACAGTAATGCATCATTCTGGAAAATTCCGATACCCGGAAAAATTCTGGGGATGGGGGATAACTTTCCGGGTTCGAGATATGACATAATATGCAATTCCTGGAACTTCTGAGAAAATTTTCCGGGTATCCAATAAATTCCGGGGATAAGGGATTTTTTCCAGCTTTGAAAGTGTCGCCTCGTTAACGGATCTCTCATTCCCAGAAGTGCCACCAACTGTTCCAGAGATATTGCTCTTATTTATAGGATGGGGTTTTAAAGGCTGTCAAACTCTTAAGCTCTCTTGTATCCATAACTATTTAGAAATGTTTTCTGAAGGTTAAATCTAAAACTCTTGGCTGAGAAAAAATCAAACACAGATCTCTTCTAAATTTGTTTTACAAAATAATGGGAACAAATAACTCAAGTGAACCAGTGACGAAGTGTTCTAGTCCTTGTTTCTATCATACCTACCAGATGAATCCATGTCTTAATGACAGAAAAAGTGTTTATTAAGATTTGCTTAATTTTTAAGATAAGTACCAAAAGTAACACTTCCCAGTAGGATCAACTAAGGCAATTGTAAAACTGTATTCTCCTTTGAATGACATACTTCTGGTGAAGGACTTTTTAAATCTTTTTTGCTTAGTGTAATACTCCATAAATGTTTTAAATGAATATTCTTAACAGACTTTGGGATATTGATGTGAATAGCCAAAATGTTTTTATACCACAAGGTGCAATAACTATTGCAGTAAACCCCTTGACAATATGAAATCTACTAACTCCTCCTTATACATAACCTCAGGTGTTGTGCAGCATTCACTCCAATAATGGTTAACAAGAGCCATTACAGTACTGCAGAACTTTTGTTAAATAATTATATCAGATGTGGGTACTTAAACATCTTAAACAATAATTCCTGTCACTCACCCAAACATCTGCATGAGCCAAAAATATCCAGTTTGAACAGTATACAGTATTACATCAGCTCAAGTCTTCTTTGCCATTACAGAATGAATATTACACATACTTGAACCTTTTTCCTTGTGGAGTGGGTACTGTTTTGCCTGTGGCCTGCAATCATCGACATGGTGTCAACGTCTTGTCACCCTCCTCAGTCATGTGGCACCTGCTGTCATGCTTAACTCTGAAAAAAAGGTAAAAAGATAATTATATCACGAATGAAAACTGTTAATGAATTTCACATCTAGTTAGTCAACACTTGTAAAAAATATTTTTCCAATTGACCACTAAAATCTTATATTTCTTGAACAATAATCCAAAGTTGGGATTGACATCACAGGAGCATGTCTACTGAGAAACATCAAAGCATCATGAAGAAGAAAACAATTGAATGTGTGGATGGTACAACAGCAGAGTTTTTAAAGAACCTGGTAGAGAAAGTCATCAAAAAATTGGCTGAACTGTCCAAGGATACCTTTGAGAAGGGATAATTGATATAAGGACTGCATATAATGGAACCACAACAGAGGCTGAATATATTGGATTATGAAAATCATTGGGGAATTGTAATCTCACATGCATCCACGTTTGTGCTGAGAAGGTCAATTCCATGCAAGATGATGAAAACTAGTTACTGATTAAACCTCGAATTTGCACTGAATTACTTCAGGAAGTGATTTTAGGGATAAAACTAACTAAGCTGCTCCTGAAACTTTTTCTGGTAGAGTCCATATACATGCAACCCCTGTACAATGTAAGCATACATCTGGGGAGTTAAAATCCTCTAATCAGTAACCTGAGATGATATGTTGTTAACCCCACCTTCACTCACATTAAAATGGGGGATCAGGAGCAAAAGTCATCCACAAGAGACAGAAGGCCTTATGGTCATCATGCCTCGCCAATAGGCACACATCAAGCCAGAAATATTTATGCAATATTGTTTGGTACAAATACACAATTTGTTTCAGTTTCTAGCTGCATAACCCACTAAACTCTGGAGGAGCAAGGGACTCTGAGCGACCTGGCTATGTATTCTGGGAAAATAAAATTAAATCCAAATATTTCTGGGTTATGCCCTTCAAGTGGTTCTCGAAATTCAAAGCCATCTAAACAAGAGGGAGTAGGAGATACAATACCACCTAAAGTTCCAGGATCAATCAGACAAGCCCCCATGGTAGAATGAACTTTTATTTCCCATTATATAAAATCCATATATATTGGGAATACTTATATACAGTACTCTCTAACTCTCTCTGTTTTGTCATTCTTAAACCTTATGTCAAGTCATTAGTAGTTAAAGTCCTTTAAACAAAATTGGATCAAAATCTAATTAGAGACAAGCCACCTCTAGTGCCTGAATCATGTGCATATCATATAAGCCGACAAAACATGGAAGAATCCACAATCACAGGCATATACCATTCATTCCTATACCACCACCAAAATCCATCTCACAGACACTAACTGGCACCATATTACAACTAACAGAATCCCCACAATATCCAAATGAGAAATTATGAAACAGATGATGAAGATAGAATAGTGTAATCCCTAACCAATTTCTGATATAAAATCAGAAAAGGGAAAGGAAGAGGCTTCAGGTAATGCTGAAGTAGAAGAGGATATCAAATCTTCATCTGACAAATGACAGCTATTACGACTGTAATTTCATGAAAAGAATGAAGTTCCCAATCTATAATGGATATGGAAAACAGGAGGAAAACAAATTTATTTTCTCCAAACCATCACAACTCATGGAGAAGGCATCCACTCCACATGCAACTTCTTGTGAAATAAGAGTAAGATAAGTTGGAAGTTCCTAATTTTCCACCAATGCAAACAATCCCATAAAGGGAATGACCCTAGCTCATTTAAACTCCACTTGAAAATAATTTCTAAACCCTAAATAAAGAATTTGCTGGATTATCTAAAGTCCTGTCAACATGCTTTGCTGTGATAAAACATGATCATATGTGGATAATCTAGGACCACATTTCTCATGAGTCCATTTATAATCACTTCATGGAAAATACAAGTGAGGGAAACACATCACATTCCTCCCGACCAAATATGGCTCTTACCACCTAATTGTTGACTACTTTTATTTTATATACCTTTATCACTAAAAATAGCTTTCCCATTGCCTAATAAGTTATTTCCATAATCTTCTAGACTTTGGGATACACGGGGTCTCCAACGTACGAACGTCCGACTTACGAACACCCGTCGACACGAACAGGGTTAAACTTGAAATTTACAGTGTCTGTATTTTATTTACCTGATGACTTATTTTTTACTTTCACTTACTGTATTTTGTAATTCTATTTCTTCTTTAGTCTTAAATTAAGTGATTTTAGATGTATATAAAGACTTAGGCTATGATATAGGTCTAGTGGGATTTTAAATATCGTTCTGTAAGTACGGTATGCACATAGCATGTGTTCCGACTTGTGTACAAATCCCACTTAAGAACATCCTCTTGAAAGGAACCCGTTCATAACCCGGGGACCCCCTTATACTGCTTCGAAATTTTTTTTATCATTCCCATTAGAGTGATCCTAATAGGATCACTTAGATTTGTTCAGGATGGCACCACATTGCCACTTGTACCAGTATTCTTTGCTTTTGGCTAGCACTAGCTTAAGTGGTTTAACTCAATTTTTAAGAAGTGCAGTAAGATCAAACAGTGGGGACTACTGCCTGGAAAGATATTGAAAGCATAATGTATTGTCCACTGGTAGACCCTGCTGCCAAATAGCATCACAAAAATTTTGACCAATTTCCAGGTTGCTTCTCAGGTTTTGTGTAGTGTGGCAGCCCTGTGTTTGTTTACATTCGACAGAAGAAAACCAGCAATAGTAAACATACTATGGAATCAAATTAAAACTATTAAAACAAATATCCCAAAGGTAATGATTTGTGGAATGTTTATATGAGGAGCCCCTGTAATCTCACGAGTGAAGGGGACTGTATCTATACACAATTTCTTTTAACTTTTAATAAAATACAATAGTAGTTCTGTTTTGACTCCGGAAAATTGCCGGTAGCTGCAATTTCAAGACCAACACATCGTTCTGGAGAAATTAGCTGCCGGCAGATGAAACTCCTGTCACTAGCCCTGGAAAACCAGCCACTAATACAGTACTAGCTGAAACTGAAAAATGCAGGTACGAGTGCCTGTTGATGTAGATTTTCAGGGATATACGTTTATTGTTTGGCAACTCTCCTGGGCCATGCTCATGTAAATAAAATGAAGGTATTTAGCAACTTGAGAAAATATTATTACATAATAATAACTAAGATAATTTTATTACAAAAATCTTAATTTGAGGGGACCGATATGATAATTCTCATCTGGAAATCTGGGCAGAGCAATACTGCCCTAAGTGCTAAGATGACATGGCATCAAAATAGTCGTATCCTTCAGATGCATGACCCCAGGTCGACCTAGAGCTTGTGATTTAGGGGTGAGTTTGAAGGGTGAAGGGAGTCCCAAAAGAAAGTCAGTTAAGGGCCTCCAAAAGGCTAGGGCCAGCCCTGTCGATTTTAATCAGAGAGACGGTGGTACAGTATCTCTATCTATCAATCTTTTGAAAAGCAATATCCACAAGTCATGGTGTAAACTTTACACTGTAAAGGGAGTCTATGAATCCTGGGTCAAGTTGTGAGGAATTCTACAGAAGAAATATTGGTGAACTGGAAAACTTAATTGTTGACTTTTGTTGACATAAACAAAGGGAAAGGCTGGGGTGATTACTTGTCTGCATTGTCACTAATTAATTAAATATATAATTATATTTTAACTCACCTGTGACAATTAGATAACTGGCGTTGCCAAAAAGATGATTTCCACGGTCGTCCCTGTTTGATCACCATGAACACTAGAAGGTATACTTGTCACGTCTCTGGGTATCTGTGAGAGAAATACAATTATTCACATCAATGCATTCACAAAATGCTGTAATCATATACAAGTTTAGATTCCTGATTCATAAATTGGAAAAAATTTAAATAATATATTACCAAACAGCCAATATTCATTTCCAAGACATTCACTTAAAATAAGTAAATGTAGCTAAATAATTAACTGCCATTTACAAAAAGCAAACAATACAGTATCAGAAACAGGTACAGCTGGCATCAGGGTTGCCTGATTCAAACCAAACACAAAAGTTTTTTATTGTTATTTATATTTCCATCACCACTCATACTAAAAGGACTGTTATTATTCAATTTTAAAGCCATGACCAAGCATATATAGTAGATACAACTTGCAGTACTGCCCTTCATAATAAGGTTAACTTCTTAACACTACATCTTGAAGTGCTGTTCCCAAACAAAAATTAATTCCCAAGTATTTTAATAATCCTACCGGCCCTACTCCTACCTCCTGCTGTGTCAAATACAGTATGTTCAGCTCCTACTCTGTTTTTCACAACTGGCATTGTTCTAGACCTTTTTAGTAATTTAGTGTGGTCTGTCACCTTTCTTTTAACATGTAATAGAGATTGTTTATAAAGATACAAACCTTGTACAGTAAACCCTCACTTTACGCGGTTAATTTAACCCACGGCAGCCCGCGTAAAGTGAGAAACGCGTAAAGTGAACAACATAACATATGGGATTAATTGAAATAGAGACCGGGCCGACCCCCAAACTCCACTTTTTCCCGACACAATACGTACGTTTTACTAAAAATAACATCTAAACTTTATGATGGTATTCACACACACATAATATAAAAGGGAACAATCAATAAGAGAAAAATATACTGAAGGTCAGGTTAGAAAAAAACAAGGTTGGGGTTAACACTTACGTTAGTAGAAGAGATGGGTCGGCGTAGGGAAATGGAGGCTGGTTCCGAGGCAGAGGGCAGGCTACTGGCCCTCAGGTGAGTCTTCATCGCTGTCATCCACACTTACTAGTGCCTCCCTGACAAATCCCTCAAAGTCATCATCAATGTCTCTGTCACTATCACTGGCTTGGGCTGGCTGTGGTGGGTTGCGGGCGAAGAACTCAGTTATGCTTTGCTGACGGCTGGTGTTTATGTTGTCGTGATAAACCTTGATGTAGGGCTCCATAGTCTGCAACAGCTGGGTAGTGAAGATTTCATACCTGTTAGCGTCAGGGTCGTCGGAAAGGAGGAGCTTGACTTTCTCAATACACTCGATGGCACCCATTATATTACTATGGGATAACTGGCGTTCTTCTTGGGATGACGCACCACCTGCCTCTTCGCTGACGTCATCATCATCTACCATCTCGTCGGTAGTCACATCAGAATCCCTTATCACCTCCAGGATGTCGTCGTTGGTGGTCTCGGAGAAGCCTGCAGCTGTAACACTCTGCGCAGCTTCTCTGGCAAGGTCCACTGCTACTGCAACAGTCTGAACCTCACCAGTCACAGATTTACTCTGCCTAACACCCGGAATACCTTAAAACACGTCTCAATGTGTGACGAACAGTTGCTACAGACAGCTGATCCCATGCCTCCACCAAGAAGTCCACAGCTTTCTTGACGTTGAATGTTCTCCAAAATTGTCTCACAAGTACTTCTTGCTCTGCCAACTGTTGATCCTCGTCGTCTTCGCTCTTGCTATCGGTGTTGGTGTCACTCAGGTTACGCAACTCTTCCTTGATGTTGGTGTAGTCGTTCAGGAGCTTGAATTTCTAGGCAGAGAATACAGCTTTTACATTACAGATCAATTCTTGGTCCATGGGCTGTATTATAGACGTAGTGTTGGGAGGAAGGAAGACCACTTTTACGTTGGGGTGACGATCTAACAGTAGGGGCGAGTGTCCTGGTGCGTTGTCAAGCAGCAACAAAATCTTGAATGGAACATTCTGTTGCTCACAGAATTTCTTCACATTGGGAACGAAAGTCATCAAACCAGGAGAGGGACAGTGTAGAGAAAATCCACGCCTTACGTGCGGTCAGCCAGTGGACATTTAGCTTGGTCATGTCCATGCTCTTGTAGGCGTGCGGCTTGCGTGCTGTGTGGATCACCGATAACTTGAGCTTACAGGTACCGGAGGCATTGGTGATAAACAGGACGGTGATGCGCTCCTTCTGCAACTTCCGGCCCCGACACTTGTTGGCATTCTTCACAACGAAGGTCTTGGAAGGTAGCTTTTTCCAAAAAAGACCAGATTCGTCCATGTTAAACACCTGGTCGTCGGTGTACTGTCCTTCCTCCATAATCTCACGTAAAAACGGAGGAAATTCCCTAGCCGCAACACGGTCAGCACTAGCTTCTTCACCACCAATGTTGATATTGGTGATCTTGTGCCTCTTCTTAAACCTCTGTAACCACCCAGAGGAAGCACTAAAGGGTTTGGGCTCTGCAATTCCCATCTTTCGTGACACTGCAGCATACAGTTCACGTGCGTACTCCTTAACTGAGCGTGTGTCCACCGCCATGTTACGTCGCGCCTGACGAACCAAGTAGCTCACAAGTAATTTTTCCGTCTTGAGAAGCACCTGGTTGTGGAAATACTTGATCATAGAAGCACCTGTAGACTTTGTGATGTTCATGTGCTCCTTTATCTTGGCCGCATCCTTCTTAATTGTCCTGATCGTATACTCGTTAACACCATGCTGGCGCGCAAGATCAACCTGTCTTGTTCCTATCTCCAACTCTTGTATGATCTTATATTTAATTTCGTAGCTAAAGGAACGTCGTGTCTTCTTTGGCTTAGGGCGGCTGGGTCCAGGTAATGCAAGGTTTCTTTGTGGTGGTGGTCCGGTGGAAGCCATTCTTATGGAACAATGGATACCAATATACTACACGGTGTAGCCGGGAGGGGTGTAACTGACGCGGGTAGATCAAGGGGCTTGAACGCTCCCGCGGCGGGGCACGTCATAGTACTACATTAAACCAATCACAGCTAGCGGGAAGGGAGGTAAGGATGCTTTGTCCAATCACAGTCCGATACGTCATATGACGTCACCGATAACGCAACAAAGACATACACTGCGCAACCTACTCGCGCCGCTTACACAACATGGCGGATGGCGGGAGGTTTGGATCCAAAAATGGCGCGGCGCGAGAGGACCGCCAGCCGCTCTCCACGTAAAAGGGTACACACACCGCGGAAAGTGAGCATTCCGTGTTTGGCAGGGTACCGCGTAAACGTGGAAACGCGTAAAGTGAAACCGCGTAAAGCAAGGGTTTACTGTATTATCATTAATAAAAATTGTCAGCTATATAATATAATTTTCTGTGGCATGACAATATTTATTTTAAGAAAGGAAAATATAAAACTCTATAAAAGAACAAATCATAAGTCCTTTAAATAAATTATAATTTATTAGAAAAATACAAAACAAAATATGTACTGTAAATGTACAGGGTTTTCTTGTATTTTGGGGCAATGAAAATGATACTGTACTGGTACCTGCCAGTTGGAACAGAATTCCACACTGTAAAAGTTTAATCTAGTTTTACTTTAAATTTATGAAAACCAACATAATAGCATGCAAAAAATTGGTCTTTTAAAAAAATCCCAGTGTTTTGGGGTAAAAAAAAAGTGTGGGGGGTCCCAACCCTGATTGGCATTATACTAAATGATATAATACTGTATCTGAATCTCCTAGAGGCAGTAGGTAGTATTTTTTTCATGAATGAATCACTCTGACCCAACGAATCAGTGATTCATTCATGAAAAAATACTACAGTACCTACTACCTCCAGGAGATGTCAGCTGTCTGCATAAGTCACTTTTCTCATTTCCTATGATGCCAACTGTACATTGAGAAAAATTTCTCTGTTGTTAAGCCTTGCGCCTCCTACTGCTCAGTGACACATGCAGAAATCCTTTATTATGGCAGACAATCATAAAACTTTCAGTAAATATTTAGGAAAGTAGAGGCAAGGGATCAAGGAGTTGTGGATTACCTGCTGTAAAACATTTGACATAGAGAACAAATTGCAGTAATGTATTTAGCAAATATCAAAGCTCTAGTTCCATTTTTTTAAAGATTTAATTCCAAGTAAAATCTGAACTGACCATCACTCACTCTTACAATGTTTTCCATGTTCCATATCTTTTGCCTAACCTGCACATCATCTTCCTTCTGTTAGTCTGTTTTCTTGGTCACCTCATACACTGTCCTCTGATGATGGTTTTGAACACATTAAACAGGTGGTGGCCCTAAAGTTAAACATTACAGAAAAAATATATATATATTACTTGACGACCGTGGTGTGTCCTTAACACCAAATTTCTCATTAGAAGAAAAAGATTTCTTTAAAAAGTCTTACCCCATGAAAATGACAAAAACAGATGAGGATATGCATTTTGAGTAATACATATGTGCATCACTTTACTACTGTTTCAAGACTGGGAGGCAATACCAGTAAGGTCTCTTTGTACTTTTTATCTAAAATCTACATATTTAAAGGGAACATTCGAAGGAATTGTTGTTTGAACTAAATTGCTAAAATCGTAAAGAGCTTTTACTCCTGTATCTTCTTTTGAGAAATTTTCTCAAATTGGTGCTAAGAGCATGCCACAATTGTCGACTACAGGGTATTATAGAAAAAAAAGATAATAAAGGGGCATTCATTCTTTAAACCTTTAGTAATATGTGACGAGAGTGGTCCAGCCTTAGCAGCTACCTGGAAAAATTCTTCCATAGAAGATAAAAGCTTTCTTACCTCATAAATACACAAAAATGCACAAGTATATTTTGCATCACTTCACTTTCAAGATTTTTTTTTCTTTTTTTTTTACATGTGGAGCCATGTGTACATATGGTATACCCTTTTCGGATCCGTCGATGGTTACTTTCAGGTAAGAGATTATTGCTGTTGTTCTTATTCCTGAAGTTTTTTTTTTCAGGATAGTAATCAAATAGCAACTCCAATCTTTTTTCCTTTTTTCATCCAACACAAAAAAATTAAAAACATTCTGCACCTAACAACAAAATATTCTTACAACCTATATTTTTTGGTTCACAAAATGAGAACACTAACCTGTCAGAGCTAAATTTATACTAAAACACTAGTTACCAGTATTTCTTAAACATGGAACTGGTGGCAAGATAACGTTTGAATGTCTTCCTCTGCCCATTTTGCATATTTTGATTGTTTTTAGAGCTACCGCTACCTCCAGAAGGAGTTGTTCAATTTTTTAGTTTTTTCATAAATATTCTTTTCATTATAGTAAGAATTTTAAAAGAGGCGACATTTACTAGAACTTAATAGAACCTGACCTAACCAACCAAAGAAAACTACCTAACCTTTCCGAAATTCCTAGCCATAGGGTTCTGCCCTATTAAACAAAAAGTACTGATTTTGATATCTGTTACCAACGAAACCAATGAAAGCAACTTTCTTGAAGCTTCATGGTGTAATTTTACGTTTTTTGTGGATGTGAGAGTACGTTTGGACTGAGCTGGCCGGTTGTAAGCAAAGAGGGCAGAAGACAACACAAGCTGACTAAGCTAACTTTTTGGAGGAGCATTTATGGTAAATAATTAATTTCTTCACATACAAAGCACACAGACACATCACTTTCATGTCATATGATAGTTTTTCACCGCCTTTTAACCAGCAACTTCCCTCATCCTTCATGCCCTGCTCACTACAGCTGTTGTATAATCATTGATATAAGAAAACAAAAAATAAATATAATAATAAATGAAAATATAAAGTTGTTGCTAAACTACTTACAATCACCAAAACAACAAGTAAAAAACAAAGGAAGTCCATAAAAGTTTTCTGATGGAAGCGGTTTTCTCATAAATTACCAAGAAAACCTTTATCTTCGATGGAGAAATTTCATCAGGTAGTTGCTAAGACCGGGCCACTCTCAAGTATTACTCAACCTTTTACAAACTCCATTCTCAGGTAACTCATCACTCAACACTGCACTAGAACAAATTTAAGCCTGAGATAGATTGAATGGTATAAACCTAACCTAACCTAACCCAACCACCAAGGTCCAGTTTCTCTGGTGAGTGAGGACCTGAAAGTCAAGTTCATCATTCAAGTACTAGTATCTTTTAACTACTGTTGGATTACTTCAGTAGCCACTAAATATTTAAGGCCTTCACTTTCAATATTATCAGTTGCTCTATATGTTAATTAGAATACTTAAACGAGTGATTCACAACTGGATTTTCACATTCTTTATAAACCTGACAGTATTCCGGAAGGTATATTTACGAGTAGTTTATGATTTTAATAGGATTTTTGGAGGACCTAGTTTAACTGTTACCGGGTTAACATTAAGTAGCAGTATCAGTGGTGACTACTGACCATTAACTTAGATACAGTTACAGTAAGTATATTTTCAAAGTATTAGAAATATAATTCTCATTTATAATCATCATAAAGCTCATACTCACTTCTTAACGTCGATAAACTGTCAGTAAGTCAAGAGTTGAGTTAGCAATAGTTCTTGTTTGTTTACCATGATAGCCCAAGGGGAGACAGCAGAGGAGAGAGTGGCGTAAGACCTTCACTAGTACTTCCCTATGATATACTTGATGGAAATATTTATAATAACTAAAAATATTCATGTAATAAGGGCTCAATTAAAGTGTTATGCAATAAACTGAAATTTTATTGTTTAGTGATACTGTATATTGATAATTTGATGTACTTCATTTATAAATCATTCAAATAAGAATCATGACAAAAATAATGAATTGGTGTATCATTTAAGTTTACACTACTTTTGATACATTACGTCTTTAATTTTTTTATAGATATGTAAGAACACTTTCGATATCAAAGGTCCTGATTAAAGATATGGAGGTTCCTATTACGTTGCACTAGCTGGTAGGTGAACTATTCCCACACACAATCTGGATTCGTCTGAAATGGGATTCGCGAGGTTAATATGAAGTGTGTTGTGTATGTTCAGGAAAGTCTTCATTTATGTATTTTTTTGTGTATGTGTAAGATCAGGGGCCGATCCGCGTATATAAAGAGAGGAGGTTTCAAGAAGTTGTGGGTGGGGGTACTATTGTGGGCAAAAGTTCACTCCCTCCAAAACTGAAGCAGTATCGACCCCAAATGAAACAAAACAGCACACCCGCAATCAGTCAGGGTAAGTCAGTTCGGAGATTGTGACTCAGTTCCACCACAGGGAGCGAACTTTTGTCCACGATAGTATACATGGCGAGCACAGGAGCCCATCCATCTTGGGGTGAGGTTTTTTGGGCGTTGTAATCCCCCAGAAAATGTTTAGAAAACTGACCAATATCATGGGTATATTGTGGCCATATTGAAGCCATGTCCACTTGATATTAAGTGATATTCTGAGTCAATAGTCATCACTTTTACTATACAAAAATGCCTGAATCCAATACTGCATTAAAGAAAAAAGAATAGTATTGGAATTTCCTGATGAAAAGGGTGTCCGGACTCCCCACGTTCCCCCTGGATCCGCCCCTGAAAATTGAAATGTGATCCATTTTTTTGCCGATTTTTTCTTCAGCAAACCTACCTATCCTTTTGGATATACTGAAATAATATATAAGCTGATAAGTGGCGGAAAATATATAAAATAATAACTTTTTAGGTGGCATTGGCCCTTCCTAAACCGAATAAAATCGCCTGATGTCAGCCAAAATAAAATACTGTCAACAGAAGTCCACTACTAATCCAATTGTCCGCTAAATTACAGTCACCCAAAAAGTCCTGTCGCGAACCACGATTCAGACTCGTGAACCTGAAGCAGTAGACACTGATACATTATTCTGTCCATAAATGCTTCGGATTCAAGAGTGAATCTCGGGGGTCATGGTTCACGACAGGACTTTTTGGGTGACTGTACCTTTGAGAGTTTACCGAGGGAGGAAGGTGGGGGGGGGGCATTCTATTATAAATAAATAAATACATTTATTTATTTATTAATTTATTGCGACTGGTCAGTTTTTTATACATTCAAACTTTAAAGTCTTGGATTTGCTACTGTTCAAAATAAACCAAAGTAGGTAAACTCTTGTGTTGGATCAGGGAAGCCATGAAGCACATACCTGAATGTGAAGGTTTAGTCTGAACACCACCAAAATATATCGTAAACAGTCAGACTATCTCTCCTACACCTTACAGTACCGTGGGTGATGAGAAATGACGGTGTCACGATTTATTTTAATTGCGAAAGAGTGTCGAGTACGGTGTAATTTATTATACCGTACAAGTTTGTGTGAAGCAGCAGTAAAACAGTGGAGAACACCCTGTAGGAGCCAGCACCGTCAACCTCCTCCAAGTTATCATCGGTCTCCAACTTCAAGAAATAACTCTCGCTTAATATTAGAACATGAATATGCTGTTCCAAAAGATACTATACTGTTTAGATATGAAAATTCAAGGTTCTTCAAGTTGATGAACATGTTTGCAATATCTCAGTTTTTCTTCTGGTTGTACCTGAGCCACTTTGCGTTTACTACAATGAGAAATGTTCCTGTACGCACAGAAGAAGGTGATAAAACGTTACCGTGGTGGAGAAGAATAAATTTTGGGGAGTATAAAAATGGCATCGCAATTGGAAGCTTCTTCATAGGTAAAAAAATATTGTTCCAGATATGAACACATAGGTAGAGCACCATATATTTAGTAATACAGTATTCTATATGTATTTAAAGGTAATTGTTTATGGTAATTACTTGATTTTAACATGCACTTACCAGAGGAATTTTTTGGGTAAATTTTTAGAAGCTGCCAACACCTACATATATACTGGACTGATTACCACTGAGTCTTCAAAAGGGAGAAAGAAAAAACGAAACATATTTATTCTATCATGTTTCTGTCGGATTTTTTTTTTGTATTTTAACTGATAAAATTAACAACAATATTACTTGTTGAAAGTGGGCAGGGCTTTGAAGTAGAGGCAAAATGTGGGGTAAAATTAAAAAAAAAATCACTAAACAAACTTTTGAAAACCTGACCTTACCTTTAAAAATACTAAAACTATAGAAACTTTACCCTATTCATGTTTTCGGTGTTTAGAAGGTGTTGGCAATTTCTAAATATTAACCATTTTTTTTTATTGAAGATTTTGGATTTTTTTTACTTTGTGACAATTAAAGTAATTTTAAACAATTATTTGTGTCTAGGAGGCAATGTCAAGTGTTCCCCATGTCTGTTTCAACAGTTATTTTCTTAGAAGTTATATTTTTCTTTTAGAATAATATAAAATAATCACGAAAACTGTAGCTAGTATTTTAGGTTAAGTTCGGTAGGGTAGTTTGGCTCATTGATAATGGTGGAGGAGACATTTAGCACCAGAAGGACTTAGTGGAATTGCACCAAATTTTCAGATGTTGTTTGGATGATACTAAGAAAGAAAATCGAAATGACAATGCATAGAACTTATTAGAACCTTGCCTAACCTTACTTAATTTACCTAACCTTGCTTACCTCACCTAACTTCCTAACCTGTGCTTTGTTGTTTCGATATTCTTACTATCATCCAAACAACGTCTCTAGAAAAAATGAACAAATTCAATCTTGTTAAATCATAATAAACAGCCCGATTGGATCATCATTCATTTCTTGACATGTAAACAAAGACTGTGGATGCTCCCGTAGTACTTACCTTTATTTACACACCCAAGCTAAATATTTTTGACTAATTTATATTGAAGAGCATGAATTTCAATTCTTGTACAGTACTTTTGTTTTTCAGGTTTTTTCCCTCAAAAGGACCACGTCCATCTACTGCCATTTTTGCTGTTTCAGGGGATTTTAACTTAAAATGCTTAACAATATCTGAACACTTCCAGCAAACTTCCATGTGAATGCCTCCAGCGACTGCAACATTACAAGTACTGTATATACTGTAGATCTATTGAGATGGGATAACATGAACCTGTAGCGTAATGATGGTTTTTGTGTTCACACTCAGGATGGGATGGAGGAAGGAAACTCACAATGCGCTTTCTGTATATATATTGTTGTACAGTGCAGTGCTTAGGAGTGACTAGGTGAGGAGAAGCTTGCTCAAAGGTCCTGTAGGGCGAGGAGGTTTCTGAGGAAGCTGGGTGGTGAGGAGCTGTGAGAGATGTTGCTGGGCCGTTAGCCGAGTGTATAATGGTCTCCCTGGCCAGGCATGGCCGTATTTATACAATTTACGAGGATCAGGATTTGGGATGAGCGTAGCGAGAGAGCCAATCACAGCGGCTTAAGCGTAAGGTGTGAAACGCTCTGATCCTGAGCTGGAGGTTGAAGGTCGAGACTAGGTCGGCGATCGTACCCCTACGTCCACTGCATAGACCTAGTCTCTCGGCGTAGCTGGCTGTACACTGATTGGCTGGTAGGCGCGCAGCCGGAGCTCAGTTGGGAGTTGTAGGGGAGAGGAGCCACTACAAACCAACCAACCCTAACCTAATCTCATTTTGATGTAATATTTTTATTTAGGATAGGTTAGGTGTTGGTTGGTAGATATGTTGATTGACAGTTGGGACACTTGATGGAAAACAGATATGGTCCATTATATATACAGTAATTAACATAAGAACATAAGAAAATAAGGAGTCTACAATAGGCCGGTTGGCCTGTGCATGGCAGCTCCTGTCGAGAGTTACTACCACTCTCTATCATCCATGAATCTATCTAGCCTCCTTTTGAAACTTTCCAGAGTTCCCGCACTTACTACAAAGTTGCTAAGCTTGTTCCACTCGTCCACCACCCTGTTTGTGAACCAGTTTCTTCCTATCTCCCTCCTAAACCTAAACTTATCCAACTTGAATCCGTTGCTCCGAGTCCTATCCTGCTCGGATATTATAAGAACTTTATCTATATCCCCTTTATTGATTCCTTTCACCCACTTAAATACTTCTATCATATCTCCCCGCACTCTTCGTCTTTTTAGGGAATGCAAGTTAAGTTTCTTTAACCTATCCTGATATGGAAGGTTTCTAAGTCCCGGAATCATTTTTGTCATTCTTCGCTGTACCGACTCTAGTGAATTTATATCCATTCTATAATAGGGGCACCAGAACTGAACCGCATAATCGAGGTGCGGCCTGACTAGCGCAAGATATAGTTGCAATAAGACCTCTGCACTCTTGTTACTTACACTTCTAGATATAAAACCCAATACTCTGTTTGCCTTATTTCGAACATTAACGCACTGTTTTCTAGGCCGTAGGTCCGGGCTTACAAGTACCCCTAGGTCTCTTTCACAAGTCGACTGCTCTAGGTTGATGTTGTTAAGGCTGTATACATTATAAGTATTTGTTCTTCCAATATTAAGTACGCTGCACTTGCTGGTGTTGAATTTCATTTGCCATTTTTCAGACCACCCCTGCAGTTTATTTAGATCCTCCTGTAATGCATTTGCATCCTGCCCTGAATTAATTTGCCGCCCTATTTTGGTGTCATCCAAACTTGCTTATGTCACTGCTGATCCCAGTATCTAGATCGTTTATGTAGATTATGAACAAGAGTGGGCCTAGTACTGACCCCTGGGGAACCCCACTGGTTACACGGCCCCACTCAGATTTAACACCATCTACGCTGACCCTCTGCGTTTTATCGGTGAGCCATGATTTTATCCAATTTAAAACTTTCCCCTCGATACCATGAGCCTTAATTTTTCTCAGAAGCCTCTGATGCGGTACTCTGTCAAATGCTTTGCTAAAGTCTAAGTAAATAACATCGTAATTTTCGTCATTATCTACCACCTCGAAGACTTTCCTAAAAAACGTTAGCAGATTTGTTAGACAATATTTTCCCTTTGTAAACCCATGTTGAGAGTCGTAGATTAATTTGCTTTTCTCTAGATGCGATCGGATGCTATCTGCTATAATTGATTCAAGAAATTTCCCTACTACTGACGTCAAACTGATCGGCCGGTAATTTGATGCTGATGCTCTGTCTCCCTTTTTGAATATGGGTACTACATTTGCCTGTTTCCACAAGTCTGGCACAACCCCAGTGTCTAATGATTTTGTAAATAAGTTTACGAGGGGTCCGCTAATCTGTTCCCTACACTCTTTCAAGACTCGAGGGAAAATTTCATCCGGCCCTGGGGATTTTGATTTCTTCAGTTTATTTATTTTCTTAAGAACATCCTCTTTTCTGATAGTGATATTCTTTAATTTCTCTTCTTCCTTTCCTTTAAATATCAGTTCCACCTCTGGAATTTCATTGCAAATTTCTTCTGTGAAAACTGATAAGAAGTAGCTGTTCAATGCTTTGCTTATTTCTTCACTGCCATTTATCACTTCTCCCCTCCCTGACTTTAAAGGCCCAACTTTGTCCTTGACCATTGTCCTATATACCTGGAAAAATCCCTTGGGATTCGCCTTGGATTCTCTTGCTATTTTGATTTCATAGTCTCTCTTTGCTTTCCTTACATTTTTCTTAACATTCCTAGATAGTTCGTTATACCTATTTCTGAGCTGCCCCTCCCCTCCCTTTAATTTCTTATATATTCCTTTCTTTATTCCTATGTCATGTTTAAGTTTTCTGGTCATCCACCTTGGCTCATTCTTATTTGACCTGTACTGTACTGTACTGTATATATTGTATGAGGAGAAAATTACGGAAAAACAACATTTTACTAATTGCAATTCCTCCACTTGATTTGTGGTTTTGAAGAGATTAGAATTTGTTTATTTTTTTTATTTTACTTATTTATTTTTTTTGGTACTGTACTGTACAATAGCAGATGTAAGTTTGTGGTTTAGCTTTACAGGTAAAGGTCCTTATTACCTTGAATTTTTAGGAGAAATGTTGTGGCAGCTACCAAGCAGAGAGGTACTACCACCTGGAAAGATATTGGAAGCATAATGTGTTGTCTATGGTAGACCCTGCTGCCATATGGCATCACGAAAATTGTGACCAAGTCCCAGGTTGCTGATCTGACTTTCTGCCTCATTTACACACAATTGCAGGGTCTCAATTGTTTCTCTTACGATTGACAACACAACATACTGTACATACAGTATATTGTTTCTCACTTTTGACCTTTTTTCATTTTTGTATTTCTTTATGGTTCTTTATTATTATTATTATTATTATTATTATTATTATTATTATTATTATTATTATTATTATTATTATTATTATTATTATTATTATTATTATTACTACTATTACTATTACATTTTTGCCCCCCAGGCCCCCAATGTGGGTCAGTGACCTGTGCCCGGGTGGGCTAATCCCTGTAAAAAAAAAAGTCCATTGTACTTTACTTTACTGTTCTTGCATACCTAAACTAAATATTTAGGTATTTTGGGTGCAATTAGCTCCTTTTTCCTGCAAATTTGATCTATCCTTCTGCATCATATTGGTATTTTCCCACAGGACCTATTACAGGTACTCCAAATAATGCACAGAAATCACAGGGGCATACTAATCTACCTAATAGTTCTCTCATTGAGTCACCGTTGTTGATTTGCACTTACAACAGCTTATATTTCTCTGATGGAAATATATTGTAATTTAATTAATTTTACAGTCCTAAATTTAACAAAGAGGTTGACTATTGTAAATTTAGGGACTTAAACAAATAAGCAATGCTTGGTCTGAGTGTAACCCCAAGGTTAGGGGTGGGTGGTTCATAGTGCCATGTGACCTGGGTAATGACGGTTCACAAACATGGAATTTCAATCTTTTGTCATTGGATGTTGGTGGGCGTCTAATTTAAATATGGCTCTTCCTTCACTTGAAAATAAATTTATTATAAGTCAAAGTTTCTAAATGCCTTACTGCCTTATGTTGATCTTAGAAGTTAATGAATCGTTTACAATCGGTCTGCAAAAATGAATTATTGATCATGGTCTGTGATGATTTGAAAACACAAAAGTTCTTCAATTTACCACTTGTAAGTGAGAGTGGAGGTGTTTTGTTAGATAACCTTAATTTATTATGCTCTTGTTTCATTAAAACTTCAGTTAGAGTTGAACTGTTGCTGTGTTCGATTGATTGACTCATTTTAAAGGATTTCCAGGAAGAATACCTGGGAATTTGAAAGTTTTTTTTATGAATTAAGATGGGAAAAGCATCATGGTAACTCAGTCATAAATGGAAAGAACTTAGAAATCTTGTTTTGTTTGTGGGTAAAGTGTTTAGGAAAATATAATGTAGCTTTCTTAACCTGCTACTTTCAGGTGAGACTATTACATGTTTTGAAATCTAATCTAGTTTGTGCAGGGTTGTGGGTTTTGATAATAGGGATGTCACGACTTGGAGCTTCCATATTTCTGGCGTTATAGGTATAATTTTTCTGTTTAATGAACCTATTTACATTCTGTGGACATGAAACCTTTGGGACAGTGCATCCTTGTTGGAGGTCATTGATGGCAACCATAGTGAGCTCATCTCTCAGAGGGGACCTAAGTAGCTGCTGCTTAGCTGCCTCAAGGATTATGTGGCCACAGGGAGCTTGAGGTTTGTCCTCTCTTTTTCTAGAACCAGCTTTAATTATTTTTTTTGGGGATTACCCCACCCGGGCACAGGTCACTGACCCACATCGGGGCCTGGGGGGCGAAAATGTAATCATAATAATACTGTAATAATAATATTAATAATAATACATAGTACAGTAAATAAAATTAAAAATTATAATAATAATAACAAAGAACCAAAAAGAAATACAAAAATTTAAAAAAATCAAAAGTGAGAAACATTATACAGTATGTATGTTGTGTTGTCAATAGTAAGAGAAACAATTGAGACCCTGCAATTGTGTGTAGAAAGTCAGATCAGCAACCTGAGACTTGGTCACAATTTTCGTGTTGCCATATGGCAACAGGGTCTACCATTAGACACGTTATGCTTCCCATATCTTCCACTTAAGTGGATTCCTCACATATCAGATCATTGGATGGTCAGGCTTGTTGAATATCTAGGGGGATTTGACAAGCTTGCTTTATTTTACAATTACAGTGCAGGGGGCCCCCCAAATTTGCGGGGGTTAGGTTCTCAAAATGGCTGCGAATCGCCAAATCCGTGGAGCGGGGGTGGGGGGGGGGTACTTTGGTACATTTTTACTTCTGTACAGTACAAAGAAATATATTCACTTTATGTGTTTGCCCTTAGGACAATTATTTCTTTTACCTGTAGTATTGTATGTGTGTGTGTGTGTGTGTGTTTGTGTTACAAAACACGTACAAATAAATAATAATTGGAAAATCCTCTCACAAATAATCAGAAACAAATTTATTAAAAATGTGACATTCTACCCTCAAGTCCGTGCTCTATTAGTGAAGTACTGTAATAGAGAATGGACTCCAGGGTAGACTTGTCACATTTTTAATAAATTTGTTTCTGATTATTTGTGAGAGGATTTTCCAATTATTATTTATTTGTATGTGTTTTGTGTGTGTGTGTGTCTACACACACACACATATTTACAATACAGGTAAACAAATTTACTGTCTCTAGAATGAATGGCTCCCTGTCCCAGCCGCAAAAATGCCGTCAACTTTAAAACTACCCACAGACATTCTTGGGTACATCCAGGGTGTCGTCTGCAAATAACCGAGAATCGTGAAGTAAAAATCCTCGAACTTGGAGGGGCCCCTCTACTGTAAATAATTTCTGAAACATTCAAGAGTTTTGACTGATTGACTTTGGGAGGCCTTTTCTAAGGGACCCCAAGGGTCCCGAGTAAGTTATCTTTTAGCTGATGCGCAATCCACCAGGCTCTGCTCAAAAAGAATGCCAACATCATTCCTTTATATAATGATGACCATGGAATTAAGTTGTTCAGAAACCTCTTTCTTCTCATGGGAGTGTGGAGGTCTGCTAATAATAAATGAAGTTGACACCTGGAAGACCTGCATGACTGACCCTGTGAACAAGTGATGCACAGTTACTTTTGTGATGTCATTGCTTGAGCCAGTCTCCTTTCTCTTCTTTTGAGAGGGATAAATCATGGGTTTTATATTACCTTTTTTTTTTTTTTTAGGACTTGTTGCCTTTGTGGAGATTAAATAATTGTTTACATAAATTCCAGCCACTGATGTCAAGACCTCATTGGCCCAGTCCATCTGCTTATTAAGCAAATACCCTGTACTGTATACAATATACAGCACATAACTGTATACATAGTGTACCTGTATATAAGAGTTAGAAAGGGGATTTCATGGTTAATCCTTCATTTTTCCTTGGTCCTCACCAAATTTGCATTATGTGAATGAAACCAAATGAACATTAAGATCCTACCAAAAAATGTCAGGCAATAAATTTTCACAAATAAAGTACAGTACAGTACATTTATTACCATGATAATTATGGTAAATTAAGCAAACCATGTTATAACTTAAACATACCGGTATTCACCAGAATTCATATTTGATATGTGCATTATCAAAGTGTCAAAAATTATTATTTATTGTATGATCATGAAAGGTTATACAGAGGTCCTGTTACTTGGCAGAATTTTGGTATGACTATGTATACCCAGTACTGTATTGTATTCAGTTCAGTACAGTTTAGAAAATGGATAAATGAAATAGTTACTGGTAAGTTAATATTTTTATAATATACAGTAATTGAATCATTACTTCAAAAGTTATTACTGTACTTACTACATTATTTTTTCTCTTTCTAGGCTGGGGCACTATGGCTATATGTTGGATGTACACCCTGCGCTCTGTAAAATATCTTATTCTCAAGAAAGGGGGAAAGGATCTGGTTTTCCTAACCTTTGCACCTTTTGGTCACCACAGATCCATGACTGTGCCACTGGAGAAGGTAAAGCCTCATTGTTCTTTAATTTTATCTGAATATGTTACAGTATTAATTTACCATTTTTTTAGTTTTGTTTTACCTTTAGTCCCTGTAAAATGAACTGTTTGCTTCCAGTTTCCTGACTATCCCAATTTTTTCCATCATCCTAAAAACTAAATCCTATATATTTTGTGCAGTATACAGTACTTTATTCATATATAAAAAGATTTGAAACATACTGGGGTAAATAGTAAAGACTGTACAGTTGATATACAGTGCTGCACTTAAAATTTGTCAGGTCCCTATACATGCACTAAAAATCTTTACAGTTTAACCAAATTATGCATGTCCCTAAACTTTAACACAAAAAAGAGATGTGCAGATACCTGATTAATACTAAAATTTCATAAACAAGGCAGCCTTTTCCATTAATATAAAAGAAACTTATGGGTACATTCTGGGTAGTCTTTCCAACCATTCCAACTTAAAAATCCATTCCAGTACAGTATTTTGTTATTTCACTATCTCTCCAAGGGAGATTTCTAGAGAAGAAAAGGCTACCAGAAAAGAGGGAAGAATAACTTGACTCCTTATTCATATTGCAGAGTCTTGCTTTTATTTTTATTACTTTACTGTATCCATATAAAAACACTTTAAAAAAACAATTATCTCCCACACCTTGTCAATTCTATCTGAAAGGTAATTTTCATAGAATTCAATTGTATTATCATTAGATTCATTGATTTTGCATAGTCGGGAGTCCTTTGTTTATACTGTACAGTACAGATACAGTCAGACCAGATGGTGAGTAGGCCATTCCACCCTTACTTGAGGGCGAGTCGCTGTGCCGAACCTCCCCACCAACACACAGTGTGAAACTGGTAACGAAGCAGATTGCTTTGGGTTAAGACTAGACACACGAGTTTGGAAGGAAGATATTTATTAATATGAGCCACAATGCTATAAATGAATGATGAGAAGTGATGCTAATACAGTATCATGTTTAAAAAATGAAGCAAAACTGTATATTGTGTTGTGTTTGTCTCCATTTACCTGTATTTCTCAAAATTAAAATAAGGAAGTCGGATGTGTAACAAAGTAAGCCAGTGGTCACATAACATCAGCTTTGGTAAGTTAAGCGTCACATAGACATGATAACAACATAACCCTACCCAGTATTTACAGTACAGCTCCTCCCCGACTTTTGCGCCCGGGCTGCATAAACGCTGGTGTGGCATCCTAACCTGGGGCTTAAGAATTAACCATTTTCCTCAAGTATTACTCAAACATAATTCCATCTTCACTAATGATGCTTGAAGTATGTCTAGCAACTATCACGTGCGTCGATCTCAGCTGATTTCTTCTTCTCTTGTGATTGGTTGATGATTTTGTTAACTGAGCGACGATTGGCCAACTAGCTCCTGCACTGCCATCTACCTTTGGACGAGAGAACTGAATTTTCAGGGTAAACACAAGAGTTACAGATTGCTTATGGATCCGTAATTAAATTTTGAGAATGCAAAATTTACGGGACTGTAAGTTACGGTATCGTATCTCTGCTACTGTACGTAACTGATGAGGTGTCTGGAGAATGCGGCCCCCTGATATTATGGCATTGAATGTTGCAGAGTATTTCAAATAAATTCTTTGTTCAGTTCTGTAGATAGAGTAACTTATTCGCAACACTGTGTGATGGAGTGAAGAGGAGACCGGTGGTGAAGGGAAAGAGACTTATTTTTGCCTTATTATTTGGCTTATTTAATTTTTATGCAAATTGCTGATTATATATTGTATTTTGTCTGTAGTAGTATTTAATATTTTATATTATTAATGATAAAACATACACCATAAGGTGGCTGATCGAACAAGAATATATAATAATAAACACGGGCATCTCACACAGTGCTGGAGTGTGTGTGTGTTGATGGTGGTGAGGTGTGTTCCTGACACACACACACACAGGAATCAAGACAAGCATCCACTGAGGGTCTTGTTGTGTGACTGCCTGGTGGCAAGATAAACATCAGCTGTTGAGGAGAGCACTTGGCAACACTGGTGCATGTTACTACTCTTTTCCACTCCATCTCTCTAATCACCCACACCTTTCTACTTTCTCACTCCATATTTTAAAATGTTATGTAATGTAATGTTGAAGGAATACAACTTTGCTCATTTATACTTACCGTATCATAATCTCCCTAAAAATACTCTAGCTTTCGTCTTTATTCAAGGTATCTTCAGGCTATGAGACTCACTGATCCCCCACCCAAGAAAAGGTGACCTGTCATTCCATCACAAGGCCAATAATATGAGACCACTAGTCCCCCAGCCTACCTGTACCTGACATTGTGTCAGGTTAAGTGTTCATTTGCTGATTAAATATATATAAATCTTTCACAAAAATGCTTCCAATCAGCACAGCCTTCTTTTAATTGTGTATGTGTTGCATTTGAACTGTATAATTGCTAACCAGGAGAGCGTGGGGCCCTGGAAGTGCAAGGCCCAAGGCGGCCACCCCGACTCGCCACCCCCTTGGGATGACTCTGAGTAGCGGCCTTTGGTCTGCATGTACAGCATAGTGTTGCAATATTTACAGCAAATTGTTAGTGTAGCTTTGAAGACACATGTAGACAGGTAGACAAAGAGAGAGAGATATAAATATGGTGGAAGTATTATAGCCCGTTGTGTCAACCCACCATACCATACACACGCACGTGGCCATACGTTGGCTGTGTGTGTGTGGGTGTACGTTGGTTGTGTGTGTGGGTGGGGTGTGAGGGGCAGCTGCTCATTACCTCGAACTGCCGCTGTTTGAGGTTTGTAAATCATGTTTACCAAACAATATTGTTGTAAGTAATGCCTATTGATTTTTTTTTTTTTAATCTGGATGATTACTCAAGAACAATGTATGAACCTCTTACATTAACCCAAACAGTAGTGTCCCTCGCAATGGTTGTTAGGTCATTCAAGTAATAAGTGTGTTGGTGGGGAGGTTCGGCACAGCAACTCACCATTATGTAGCCGTGGAATGACCCGCTTACCCTCTGACCTAACTGTATCATGAATTCCTGACCCTGCCTGTACATAAATTTTTGGTCATACATTACTGTATTTGCTTAATCTTTATTAACTTTTAAAGTGTGAAAGTATTACATCTGACATAGTGTACTTATTTGGACAAGTAGAGTAACAGCTAGCGGAAAAAATATAATTTTTCCTCACAGTAGTAAAGTACATGTATGAGTGTCTGAGGGCCAACCAATATTTTGTACCTGTATTATTTATCTCATTTTATTAATTTTCAGGTCTCAGCAAAGCAAAGTCGATTTTCGGCAAAGGTGACTCTTCCACTCAAAGTTCAGGGAAGTTACTTCCATTATATCTTGGACATGAGTGGGGAGTTCACAAATGCTAAGCTCTTTGACTATTCAGCAGGTCTCCAGAGGAATTGGTCTAAAAAATAATTATTTTTTTTTATGTTCATTAATTGCCAGTAGGCTAATGTACAGTTGGCCAAGCTTCGACCTTTAACAGTGTGGGTGTGTGAGGGTAAAGTTGGCTCCACTCCTGACTTTACCACCTAGCATTGCCAATCCTCTCTCTCTCCCTCAGGTGTGAACCCCCGAACCCTGAAGTGTGAAACCTGTATTCACTAGTGAGCGGGAGGGAGAGTGGGGGATGTGTCGGGGTTGGTGTCTTTGTGGGATGTGATGGGGTACTAGGTGGTGAAGAGGGCAAGTGTATATCAGTTGGGAGAAATCACAGTGCAGAGTAACGCTTTGATATAGTCAGGGGTTTCATCAGTTGAGAATAATAGTCTAGTGCTAATCATATGAAAATGCTATACTGTAGTACTGTACAGTAGTTACAATAGGATGAGAGGGGGATGAATTCATGTCCTAAGTAAGGTGTTCCTTTGTAGAAGGGGGCATTTATTAGCAAATGGATTACCGGGTATGGATATATTTGAATCTATACGAGATGGAACTTCCCGTGCTGAATAAAATCATCTGGTGGTAGCCAGAATAAGGTATATAAAAAGACATAGTACTGAAGGGATTAATAATCATTAAAAACAATCAGGAAATGGACAGCACATATTTATTGTAATATAAACTTGATTTGAACAAAAGTAGTTCACTTGGCAGCTGTCCGGTATAGAATCAGCAAACCATATGGTTTAATTGTACTAAACAGTTAGGTTAAATGGATAACAAATATTGACAGTGTCATTATTATTATTATTTTTATCAAATGGGCAATTGATGATGCCAAATGATATAGCCGTTGCTTAAAGGTCTTAAAAGTAATAGAATTTCTATGTTGTGCATGAGAGGGAACCCTCAACTCCACCTGCCCTGCCTCCACCACCCAACTCCTACTCTGGGTTGCAGACAATTTACAGGGTAGAATAATGTTTCCTCTCATTTTCATGAGGCAGTTATGATAAAAATACAAATACAGGGCACTAGTGATACCCAGTATTTCAAGCAACGATCACAATGTTGTAAAGTAAAATCATATTTGTTTGATAATCCATTATCTGGTAACCATATCGCAAAGGCTGACTCCTGTCAACGTGAACCGAGCACAGAATATAGAGAGAGCAGGCAAGTAGTATAAGGTGCAATTAAAATACCCTTGTACTCAGAATGTATGGAAAAGGACATTTATTCTAAATAACAATACTGTGAACAAGTAGCCGAAACGAGTGACTCCCACACCAGCAACTTTTTCTATGGCTGCCGTGACTGTAAAGAAATAACTTAATTAATTTTTTGTCCTTATTTGGGTATGTAATTTTGATTTACCCTCTCACACACGAAGGGGTTCCCTTGAGCTGAATGAAATAGCCCGATGTTGTAATAAAGGGTTAAAATTAATTATATTTCACACAACATTTCACCTTATTCAACAATCTACAATGAACATATTAATTACAGACCTTAAACTTAAGTTATAAATCATTAAGTGGAAATATAAAGAAAATTTGTATTGGATATTTATTGTTTCACACATCTATAGTTCAGTAACAAACAATTTTAAATCATCTTATTTCCTTACTGAGAACAGTAGTTCAGAACCGCTTCCAACCACCCTCCTTCTCAATGACCACCTGTAGCCGGTCTGGCATAGAAGCTCCATGGTTCCTCACCAGTTGTGGCTTGGCCCGCAACAACTCCCACTGTGCTCTGTTGTGATCCATTAATACTGCTGGAGTCCTCTCCCTCTCTGGCTCCCAAGTGTTTACAATTGGACCCAGCTAGGAGACACGGGGCTGCGTATGTAACTCAACAATCCATATACATGTGGACTTCCATATACAAAAACTTCTTACTCAACAATCCATATAAACGTGGACTTCCATATACAAAAATTACCTATTTAGTCGGGAGTCAAACCCTGGATCTCTGCTACTTCGACCACATAGTTGGCATGGGTAATCCCCGATGGAGGTTCACGTTGCTTAACATTAAGACGAATAAACAGGCTTTGTGTGAAATAAAGCAAAGCCTCGGATTGCCTTTATTCTTCTCGTGGCTTGGTGGTAGTGATCCCTGTTCACACGCAGAGGTCCAGGGTTCGATTCCCAACTACTGTATTGAGGTATTGTTTGTACAGTATATGGAAGTCCTGCCAGCAATGGATCAACTTGAGCACATTGGGCTGCGAAATCCCCAGCCGTTGAGCGATGGCCCATTTACTAATGCCCTCTTTGTGGAGAGCGATGATGCGACTGCGTTGACCGTTGACCTAGAAGGTTGTCTTGATGGTTCATAACGATGGGTGTTGAAGGTCAAGAGTGACCATGTAATTCTTTGGGGCCACCATATCACCTCGGATTAGCGGTGATGGGCTGTCTCTATAATCTGTGATTGGCTCACGCTGACCAGAGTTGCTTCTGCCCCACAGCAAACCAGATACTGTCATTGAAAATCAAACAAATATGATATTACTTCATAATAGGAGGACACAACATAATTCTACTCTGTAAATTGTCTGTGGTGGTTCAACTACCAGAGTAGGAATTGGGTGCTGGAGGCAAGAAGGGTAAGGGGGTGAATGGGTAGTCGAGGATTCCTCCTGCTTCTTTGTCCAGGGTTGTCGTCGTGTCCAGTGCATAATATAGAACTTTATTATTTAACATTTTTAAACAACAGCTTTGCATCACAAACTGCACATTTGATAATAACAATAATAATACTGTATTATTATAATTACAGTATTATAATTTTTTTCTCCAATTAACCAAACTGTATGGCACAAATTATGTGGTTTGCTGATTGTATACCGGACTGTTGCCAACTGAACTATTTTTTGTGCACTACAGTTTGTATTGCTGTAAATAAGTGTTGCCTACTTCTTGATTGTTTTTATTGCTAATTAATCCCTTTACTATGCCTTCTGTTTATTCAGCTGTGGAAGTTTCATCTCATTGTCAATGGGTTAAACAAAACATGAATTTATCCCCCTTTCATCCTATTGTAAATTAAGTACTTTCGTCTGACTAGCATTAGACGGTTACACTCAATTGAGGAAACCCCGTCGGTATTGTCAAAATGTAATTCTGCAATGTAAGCTTTCCCAATTAATATACTGTACACTTTCCGTCCTTACCCCTAGTACCCTGTCATCCCCACCCTCCGTAGAAAGACACCTACCCCGACACACCCCACCCTTCTCCCTCCCGCTGAATAGCGAATAATTCGAATTCACACTTCAGAATTCGGGGTTCATACCTCAGGGAGAGAGGATTGGCAGCCCTAAGTGGTAAAGTCAGGAGTGGAGCCAAACTGCACAATACAGTATGAGTGTGGGAGTGTTTAAGTTAGAATGAATGAGTTGTGTTGCCTTATCACTGTTTATGGCTGTTGTGTGTGTATTGTTTGAGAAATTCTTAGTGAGACCTTTTTGTAATAACTGTATCATAATAAGTGATAAATGTTGCAGTTATCAGTTCATTCATTACAAACGAACGAATTATTAAGGAATGGAAAATGTTCCGCACCTGACCGCAGCTTGTCTGAAACTACGTCTCATCTATGCCAGACAGTCGGTGGGCGATGGTTGAGGAGGGAAGATGGACACAGTACTAGATATATATTACAACCCAACGTAATTCTTTCCATTTTGCCATCTGCAGTAATGTCCATTTCAGTATGTGCAAGTGTCTGTGTTTTTATTTTTATGCTCTGTCTGCAAATTATCAACAATTATAAATGTTATAGGAGTTTATATTATATAAGGTACTTCATTGGCAAAATAAAATAACATGTTACTAGACTTATACAATGATGTAGCCTTTTATAAGATATTGGTAAAACATGATGGCATATGGATGATTATATTCGTAATTCTGATAATACAGGGCGAGTCAAAAGTCTCCATACATAGGCAAAATGATCACTTTATTATACAATCACTTGTAAGTCACAAAATATGCTCTATGTGGCCACCATTACATTTCAGCAACATGGGGCGCCACCCCATTACAGTATCCGCGTATGCCACTGGCTGGATCAGCAATTTCCGGCTCACTGGATTGGCCGCCGTGGGCCCGTGGAGTGGCTTCCTAGGTCCCCAGACCTTACCCCCCCCCCCCATTGATTTTTACTTGTGGGGGCACTTGAAGGCCATGGTGTACCAGGTGAAGATACAAAACATGAGCCACATAAAGGAACGCATTCATGATGCATGTGCGTGCATAACACCAGACTTGTTAACACACTTTCGCCATGAGTGGGAGGAACGCATCAGTATTTGCATTCAGTGTAATGGTGGCCACATAGATCATATTTTGTGACTTACAAGTGATTGCATAATAAATAAGATCATTTTGCCTATGTATGGAGACTTTTGACTCACCCTGTAGAATGGCTTTGAGATACCAAACATCCTATACTGTACTGTACTTATATATCTATATACAGTATGTTCAGTGCTAATACAGTACCCTTAAAACCATTCTAAATGAGGTACATGTAGTAAAATAACCAGAATCTAGAGTGCTGCTACACGTATTGCTGCCATTTAATGATTCACTTGTTTGGAATAATTTAAATTGGTGACTGCAACTGTCATCATTTATTACTATATGGTTATTGCATTGAGGTTTTATGAATTCTTTCTCAAACATTACTACACACAACAGCCATAATTATTATAGTACTTTTATCATTGATAAAACAAACGGCTCATTCTCTCTGACTCAAAGAATCAGAAATCCATACGTTCTCTCTCTTTCTCTCTCACACACACACACCTGTGCTGTTACCACATTTCTCATATCCCACTTGGCCAACTGTACATACAATAAATATAGATACAAACTTGTTTGTTATAATTTTTATTTGAAACAATGGATAACGTTGCGGAACATAGTCTTGATATATGTGTGTGTGTGGAATATAATATACAGTACAGGAATGTATGAGTTTTTCTTTAACCACTGTTGAAAATCTAACACTTTCTCTTGTATGTGTACAGTATACCATTCTTTAGGTGTCCTTTTACAATAAACTATAAATGAATGTGTTTTATTATATCCTTTGTTAATGTGAATATCACTGTACAGGTAATCATACCAGTACTGGTTCCACGCCTGGTATTATAGGTCGCTCCACATAGCGACAGCAAAACTTCTCAAGTATACAGTGATTTTCTCCGATCCTGGGTGGTGATATGTAGGGTATCTACAGATTCACAGTGGAGGTGCAGGACCACTGTGAGCAGACGCTCCCCCACATGGTGTGGCCTTCACAGGTGGTCATGGGTGACGCCCGAGAGGCGCTCAGATCGCGTCCTGTGTTGGGAGAAGTCGAGGCATCACTAAGAATAATGCCTGAGGGACTTTCGTCACCACACACTAGTAGACTATGACTTCACTTTATAACATCAGGCAAGGTTTTAAGATGTAAAAACTGCTAGATAAGTCTTTTTAGGGCTGAATAAACCATGATGAAGGGCACTGACCTGTGTTGGGAAAAGTTGAGGCATCATTAAGGGTAATGTCCCCGAGTCCCGCGCTCCTCTCTGTTTAGGCCTACAGTTTCCAATCTTTAATTTTCACTTTGAATATTTATGGTTCTCACATCTCCATTTTCCTATCTATTGTGACCTTATGCTTTATAAATACAGTACTCCCTCTTTATCGACGGGGGTTACGTTCTGTAGACGGCCGTCGATAAAGAAACCGTCGATACCGTGATGGTTACGTAATTTTTCTAACTATTATTAGCATATGTTGAATAAATGTACCTTTAAGCATTAATGCGTTTCCTTTACACATAACCTTAAATAATAGTGTATAAATAATAATATAATAAGTGGACAAAAATACTAGCAAACTTACGATTTCATTTATTGAAGTGAACATCGGTCCTTACAGTAAACAATACAGTGTACAGTATATACAAGTGTGATGATTGAGGCTTATTAAAAGCCTGACCAGTCAGATGAGTATGATGAGTCTAAATAATCCGTCGATAATCGAAACCGTCGATAAAAAATCCGTCGATAAAGAGGGAGTACTGTACATATCTTAATCCTAAATTACACACTAAGGTAAGGTTCTGGTTTGCTAGTTCCTGGGTAAATTCATTGGGTTATAATATCAATGCGGTATGCCCGAGGCGGCCTAGGTGTCAACCCGAACAAAGCCTAGCATCGTATTTTCATGCCGTGGGTATGCAAGATATTCTCTTTGAAGCATAGTTTCTGGATCACTTCCAACATTTCACATAGTTCTGATACCTTTATCCTTTTCCAGATCATTTTTCTCATGTATTTTCATCTGATATCTGCAGAAGTTGTTCACTAAACATTCACAGACGTTAATAGTATGACCTTCAAACCACGATCTACACTTAGCCCGGATAGTACACTAGCCCGGATCAGTTGGACTCTCACAACCATCCTATAGATACCTTGAGTTTTCCTTAATGCTATGAGTACATACAATTACTATTATACAGTTGTACCCCGCTTTACGCGGTTTCACTTAACGCGATTTCTCATATACGCGGTGCCTCGCCAGAACCGAACTTTCACTTAACGCTGTTCATCTACCCATATACGCGCAGAGTGTCCGGCTCGAGACGCTATTTTTAGATTCGCCCCACCCGCCACCGCCTGCCTCGCCTCTCCCTCCTCCTCCTCCCTCCCTCCCCTCTGCCTCCATCCCCGTATGCCGACCCATCTCTTCTACTAACGTAAGTGTTACACCTATCTTTTATTTTTCCTAACCTAACCTTTATTTTTCCTTACTTAACCTTTATTTTTCCTAACCTAACCTCTTCTATATTACTTGTTTGTTCATACCATCATAAAGTTAAGATAAAATTTTTACTACAACATAGTTGTGTGTCGTCAAAAAGTGGAGTTTGGGGGTCGGGCCAGTCTTTATTGGAATTAATCCCATATGTTCTGTTGTTCACTTAACGAGGTACCCTGTGGGTTCAATTGACCGCGTAAAGTGGGGTACAACTGTATACCCATAGCTGGGTACAATTCATCAAATAATTCCGTATCATTCATTAGGTGAGATAGTCTTTATCAATGATTCCTGTTTTCTGAGATTCTACAAGCGCAGTGGATTTGAATGTTATGTAGCGTAATATGAATTAAAAGGGGATTTTAGGAATGACAATGATGTGCGCAGTACATAGCCTTCCCCTTCCAAAGATTCATATTATGCAGAATAATATGCAAAAGCACTAACGCGGTAGTGTATTGTACATACATATGAAAACATCCTAACAGTTCGTGATTACAGTACCTTAATACATAATACAAAATATAAGGAGACAAACGTTTCCCACGAGCGTCTCCGCTACCATATACATCGGACAACAGCTTACAGTTCTGCTACTTTGGTAAACAGTATATCATTAAAAGGAAACTATAAGGAGACCTAAACTTCTCATACTCGGGTCTCCGTTACCTATACATGCAACATCTTATCAATTCCGTTATTTCAGTACAATACAGTATAGGGAACATGTTCCTAACAGTTCATCAGAGTGTTACCTCAACATACTTTTGACATTACATACACAACAAAAGTTCTCTGCATGAAATTACATACTAAGGAATTTAAATTCTTGTCTATGAATGGTGAATTAGTTACATCAGACATTTCCTCAGATTACTACTCCGTTTCAATAATAATTCACCTTTTCAACACAAAACTATGCTTCTATAATTACACAATGGGATTCATAACACAAACCTGGATTTTCTATCTCACAGTTCCTAAGAGCTGGTATTCAAGGTCGGGGTGACTCCATTACCCGGAATGAGTCAACAGCCCAAAAGAAACTTCCAACAACACACACAAAAACCTGAGATTTCTCCCTTCGACAACATATGCAACAACTGGATTTCCGGACTTCAGTTCGTAAGAACTGGTATTTAAACTGTCGGGGTGACTTCATTACTGACAGTCAACAACCCACAGAAATTTTTCCAGACAACCACTACCACGGTTGATCCCATAGTTCACAAGTTTCTACACCTCAGTTCACCAGAACTGGTATTTTACAATGTCGGGGTGACTTCATTACAACTGACAAAGTCAACACCCAAAAAAAAATTCCGACAAACCACCTGGGCAACTGTCTCCCCCACCAAAAACTTTATAATTAAACAAATCAACCCTATCAAACTGGGAAGCCAAAAATATTCAATTGATGTGACATTCTGGAACTGTATGTCCTACAAATCCATTCTAACTACTGGTCTCCTCTGCCTCACAGGGAATCTGCTTGCAGGCTGACCTTCCACATTTCCTTTATCACTTTCCTCATCTGTTTCATCTGAACCTGAGTTCGAGGAAGAATCATAAGGTGGGAGGAGGGGCTCATTCAGCTGAACAAACATGTCTCTACTTCCATATCTCTTTACTTTCTCAGCCGCTCTCTTTATCACCTCACTTTCGTCCAATGGGTTAGTCAACTCATACGCGGCACCATCTCGTATAATTTCTGTTATAGTGTATGGACCCTTCCACTTGGTATTCAACTTCCTACTGGTCCCAGGGCTGGGAAATTCATTCCTCACCCATACTGTCTCTCCTAACTGCATAGTTTGGTTCGTTCTCGATCTATTTGCTCTCTCCCTTGTCTCTCGTGACATTCTGGCAGACGTCTCTTTTATCAACCTATGGGCTTCTTTCAACTCTTGACTACTCTCATTCTCTATTATAGCTAAGTCAATTCCTAATTGTCTCTGTACATGCCTCGGAAAAAAAAGCAAAATGAGGCTGTACCCCAGTTGTGGCATGAACAGACGTGTTCAGAGCCGACTGCATGGGACTTAGAAATTTTGGCCAATGAAGCGGATTATCTTCACACATGATTGCAAATGTTGTTTTAAAGGTCCTGTGTATTCTCTCTGTGACACTATTGTAATGACCACGGTCATACACGTCAGTTAACGTAAAATTAGACGATTCATATTTCTCTCAATAGCCCACAAAACATGTAGCTATGCTTTCTTATTGAAGTTCCCCATCTGAAGAGTCCGTTTTCTCAGCGCTTCAGGACGTCTGAGTCTGCCGTTTTCCCTCAATCTTGAATGAACCCGAGATTTCATTATTCCTTAGTAATGACAGAATTTGAAATTGCAATTGGTGAGGCAACCTAGATATGTCTGTTTACAGTTGGAACATTCAAGATCCATCGTGAGTGGTGCTGAAAGCTTCAACTGTCCTTATTGTTAGTAAAACTTATCAAGTAAGTGAGTGTCGAGTTTGCACAGCTAGAGTGGCATATTTTATGTCGTTCGTGGGAGTGTCCTGAATTTCCGATAGCTACTAAAGTTATATTATTTTGTCGCCCAAACCTCAGGGAATCTGATGTTTATAGTTTAGTTAGTGTCAGTTGTCTATTTAAGAAAGTCATTAATCTCCTGAACGTTTCCTGTCAAACTCAAAATTCTCCAAGACTTAACGGCTGTTTCGGCCTGGGCTGTGGTTTGCGGTCAGGCCAGTATAGTTGCGAATGCATATATAACTCCATTTCACCTCTTTCCTGACAAACTCAATCTTACAGTATATCTGAGAGTGTACAGTAAATTGGCAAGGAATTTGAGGTAAAACTGGTAGGGGTCTGTCTTGAGCCCCCTTTAGGACTGGCCTGCCCTGGGAGTTATTGCATGCTGATAGCAGATAGTACTGAAGGGGCAGTGAAGAAATTTAAGAAATGAAAGGATGGAATAAAGTCAAAGGGCCTGAAAGTGAATGTGGAAAAAACAAAAGGATTGATTAGTGGTGTGGGTGAGGGAGCTGTGGTAGAAAATGGCCATGTGCTCTCCTTAAGAAAGCTGTTGGTAGCAACTCAATACTGTAATATGCAATGAGTGTGGAAGGTGGGTACATATGAGGTACTGTGGACCGAGTTAAAATGACTTAATATGGCGAGTGTGAGACTGAGACACAAGTCACATACCTGGAGGTACGAGAAGGGACACTTCAAATGCTGCAGCTTCTGAGAGTTACCGAGAACAAATTCTGGCTTGAATGTCATGTACACTAATACTGACACGTTCCTTGATAAGAGAGAGGAGTTTGAAACACTACTGAAGGTACACCAACCAGATATTGTAGGATTTGTAGAACTGTTGCACAAGAACAAGAGAATCGACCCAGAGGAATGAGAGTTCAGTATTGCTGGATATGACTCATTTACGAACCTTTCTCAAAAAACTTGCAAGAGGGGTGTGGTTATCTATGCTGGGCAAGACCTTAGAGCCAGCCAGGCGAGGGTACAGGAGGAGGATGTTTTTGAAGAGTCCAAGTGGTGTAAAATTAATGTAAAGAGAGGGGACTTATTTATTGTCGGGTGCATCTACAGATCCCCAAACTGTGGCCCACTAAATCAAAGGAACTTAAGAGCCTTAATAGACGACATGGCGATGCTCAACCCTAGCCACCTCCTTATCGTGGGGAACTTTATCTATGGCAGCATCGGCTGGAGAAACGAGTTCACCCCAAATGACTTGAATAACCATGCTACTCTTTTGTAGAAATTCTGAGAGATTATTTTCTGGTCCAACATGTTAGAGACCCGACATATTACAGAGGGGAGCAAACACCTAATCCACTAGACCTCATCATAACAAACGAGGAGGGTATGGTGGCCAAAATGGAACACCTTGCCCCAGTTGGCACCAGTCACCATATAGTGTTGTCATTCAGATTTAACTGTTACCTAGTTCAATATAAGGCCAGGCCAAGGTGCAAATATTACAAGGGAAATTACAACGGGATGAGGGAAGAGATGAGGGGTATCCACTGGCCTGACTCATTAAGGCACAAGAGCGCAGAAACTATGCTGAATATCATAACTAGTAAAGTGACACATTTGATCGATAAATATATACCCGAGACCAAACCCAGTGACTCTAGGAATACAAGGGGATCCCTACACATGAACCATGTGGCGGTCAACAAAGTTAAGAAGAAAACCAAGAAATTCAAGACGTTGGTTGGGTCAAACGATGAGCAGGACAGGAGGGTGTATGCAAGAGCCAGAAACCAAGCAAAGATAGAGTGTAGAAGGGCTGAAAAGGAGTTCCACAGGCTGGTTGCAAGCGAGGTCAAGTCAAACCCAAAGGCGTTTTACCGCTATGCAAAGTCGAAACTAAAAACGCGAATAGGAGTATCAGACCCGAGGCTTGAAGATGGTAGTTATGCAGATTCTGACCAGGATAAAGCTGAGGCATTGAACAGCTTCTTTTCCTCGGTGTTCACAAGAGAGGATACGATTAACCTTCTGTTTCGCACTGTTGGCAAGTACTGGGCATGCACCGGCTCCTTAATGTACCTGAACCTGCTCCAGTCACTTCCAGTGTTGGTCAAGTCTTGCCTTGAAAGAGCTCACACTCGGTGCCGTCACAACATGAAGACATTTATTGAAACTTCTTACGGATATACCCTTTTTTCACTGTGCCCTTGTACTGTATTAGAAGAATGCTCGTATACATTTAGTCCTATTCTCTTTTATCCTCTTCACCATTGATCGACTCGTTAGCCGCTTGGGCGATCGGTCACGTGTCTCTGATTACTTTTCCTTTTCAATTATTCTCTTCACCAAAGGATCGGCTCTCTAGCTGCCCGGGCGATCGGTCACGTCCCTGTCACGCACTGTACCAAGATTACCCAAAACTTCAAGAGAAATGCTTGAAATGTACAGAAAAAGAAAACAAAATATTGATATTTTGGTTATATAATTAGGTATGAGGGATAATAACAGAAATATTAATGGAGTGAGAACTGTGAACTCTTGGAACAACCTGCCAGAGAATGTTGTGTCGGCACCGATTGTGACTATTGTGAGCTCTTTCAAGACCCGACTAGACCAACACTGGAGCAGGTTCAGATACATTCGGGAGCCAGTGCATGCCCAGTACTTGCCAACAGGGCGTAACAGAGATATGACCGACCACCCAAGCGGCTAATGAGCCGATCAGTGGCGAAGAGGATAAAATGAAGCGGCAAACTTGAGGGTAGGAGGGCCAGGGGGAAGGCAGGGATTGGAGTGGATTGGGATGGATGAATGGAATTTAAAACATTTGGTCCCCCTCCCCAGAGAGATACAAAACACTGGAAGATTCGTAAAAACGGCCCTAGAACATTTAGAGTGGAGGACTGTGGTCGACATCCCTCAGAAAATTATGGGGACTATACTCTGTTTGATTGATGAATGATGGACCTTCTCCGCTGGTGACGTAACTGTAATGACGTCAGCCACCAGGGTACACTGCGCGCGCGGCTTTTTATAATCTTTTTCATTCTAATCTCTGCTGATCGCTGTAGATACGGCTTCTTGTTGGTACTCCAATACACGGCTCTCCCTATTTAGCGTCACCGCCACAACACACTAATTGCTTAAAAGTCCCAGTGGAACTAATTTAAAGGTCATTATTTGAATGAATTTGTATTTAAGGAAATAAGTGTGACATTTGAAAACTGTAAAAGCTACTTGTTAAATCATACGTGTGGGGAAGGTTGGAGTGAGGAGGTAGAAGCGAAAGTGTTCAGTCAGTGTGAGGTTACAGCTGAGTAAGCAACAGCCCCGCCACCACCAGGATCCTACACCAGCTGCCTTAGTCTGCCTATTCATATTATGACGGTAACGAATCCCGAGATGGCAAAAAGAAAAATATTCTATAGTATCTTCAGCGGTCGAAAAGCATATATTAACATGTGAAACTTAAGGATACCACCATTCAGAAACTTAATACTGTACTGTACAGTACAGTACTAGTGGTTGACGATTTAATATTAAAGATTGACTTTTTACTTTTATCCTTTTTACCATTGATCGACTCGTTAGCCGCTTGATTGATAAATATTGATACTAGTGGTTAATAAATATTGATATTAGTGGTTGATAAATGTTGATATTAGTGGTTGTTAAATATTGATACTAGTGGTTAATAAATGCTGATACTAGTGGTTGATAAATATTGATATTAGTGGTTGTTAAATATTGATACTAGTGGTTAATAAATGTTGATATTAGTGGTTGTTAAATATTGATACTAGTGGTTAATAAATGCTGATACTAGGCCTAGTGATTGATAAATGCTGATACTAGTGGTTGATAAAAGTTAATAATAGCGGATGATAAATATTGATATTAGTGGTTGATAAATGTTGATACTAGTGGTTAATAAATGCTGATACTAGTGGTTAATAAATATTGATAATGGTAGTTGATAAATATTGATACTAGTGGTTGATAAATATTGATACTAGTGGTTGATAAATGTTGATACTAATGGTTAATAAATGCTGATACTAGTGATTGATAAATGATGATACCAGTGGTTGATAAATATTGATAATGGTAGTTGATAAATATTGATACTAGTGGTTGACAAATATTGATACTAGTGGTTGATAAATGTTGATACTAGTGGTTAATAAATGCTGATACTAGTGATTGATAAATGATGATACCAGTGGTTGATAAATGTTAATGCTAGTGGTTGATAAAAGTTAATAATAGCGGATGATAAATATTGATACCAGTGGATGATAAATGTTGATACCAATGGATGATAAATGTTAATACTAGTGGATGATAAATGTTAATACTAGTGGTTGACTATTGAACTAGTGATTGATAAATGTTGATACTAGTGGTTGATAATAGTTAATACTAGTCGCGAGGAAGTGTTAATACAGTACTAGTGGTCAGAGGAATATTACGTCCAGAAGACCCACAGGTGTCAACTTATGATACGGTATTAACCTACAGTACCTATGCTCTTCAATGTCTTCCCTACAATACAGACTGGCGAGTATATGGAGAGGGGGTGTGGAGACTGGAGAGAGTGGCCCCCTCTTCTCTATGGATTCAAACACCTCAATTTTGCATGCACCCATATACTGTACATGTACTGTTTGTGTGTGTTTATGCTATATTCATACTTTTACTTATTACCTTTTTCCTCTTCTCCACTGATCGGCTCGTCAGCCACTTGGGTGCTCGGTCACGTCTCTTGTTACGCGCTGTTGGCAAGTACTGGGCATGTACTGACTCCTGAATGTACAGTATATATCTATACCTGCGCCAGTGTCGGCCAAGTCTGGTCTTAAAAGAGGTCACTCTCGGTGCCGTCACAACACTCTCTGGCAAATGGTTCCAAGAGTTTATGATTCTCACTCTGAAAAAGTTTGCCTTCACAGTTTTCTGGACTTGTAGCTTCTTTAACCTTAAGCTGTGACCACCCCTTGTAGGGCGGGCGTCCGCCAGCTCCAGGTATGGACACTCGACTTAGTGCCCTCTGAGATGATTGTAAATTTCAAATGGGTCAGCCCTTTCCCGTCTATAGTAAAAGATAGGCAGTTGCAGGTGTTTTAATCACTCTGGGTAGCTGAGGTGTCGTAGTGCAGGCTCATATGTTTATATGTGTGTGGTATCCTTATGTTTCACCTGTGAGTGATAAAATAGTAATTACACGCCCGTAATTTGACTATTGATAGGGACGTCGTTGAGGACACGTGTAGCAGGGAACTATAATCAGATCTCCTTCCCTGATATACCTTTAAAACCACTAAGACGTTCTTTAATAAACATAAATATTCAAGAATCCTTTTTGTATGATTTCAGCTTACTTTTAATGCCGTACTGCAATATAAAATTTAATGACTGTGAAAGAATACAGCTAACTGGGTGAATAAGACATATTACCCATAGCATTGAAGGTACTGTGAACCCCACAAACGGCACGAAGTACAGTACTGTGCTTTGGAGGGGAATGAAAAGGGGAAAGTCAAGTTTCCAACATTTACATTAATAGGTATTATTATGAGGGTCTAATATACAGCATTTCATGATAAAGGAATCTTTAGTTTGATGAAGCACTAAAGGCAGTCTTTTAAGCCACGACTGGTCAGAAGTTTAAGGTAAAACTCAACATCTAATAAGAGTTTAGGTAGAAAAATTTGGAGGACGCATTTCAACATGATATAAAAATTTTAAATTAATTCCAGCTGATCATCAAGATAGACATGTACAGTATGGAACGCTGTAGTGAATGCACTTTCCTCACTCGTGTTGTGCCTTACCGTAATTGGTCATCCGAGACTCGGTCCCACGCCGTTAATTTAGCGTCATATTTTTCTTATATCTTGAATTTATTAACTCATCCGTAACTTATTATTCGCATTGCTCTTACGGGGCAGACAACAGATGGAAAGGATATATATATATTACCACTCTCACCATGAATATGATAGAGATTCCAGTGAGCACGTGGATGACACTTAGGATTTTCCCAAACATGGGCGACGGTAGCAACAGGGATACGTGCTTCTCCAACCTCCGTCCCGCTAATAACCTTCAGAGCCTGTAGTTTTCTGCTGTTTTTTTTTTAAAGATTATCTGCTTTCTAACTGTGTTAAGTTAACGTATGTATAAAATGTTTAAGGTAAAATCTTAATATAAATTTGATGGCATTCTTTTGTGCTGTTTTCATGTTAACCAGTTTAGGTGACGTCTACATCATCATTGACGAGGAATATTCATCGTGCGAAACAAAAAAGTCTATTTATTTTTGAGACGTAAAATGACGTAATACTATGCAGGCTACTAATGCTTCCTAGTGTGTGCTATTTGCTTACCCCTGTGATTTGGACATTTTCCCGTGCTGGCCGGTTTATACTGCACTTGTTTTACCTCCAACTAATATATTAATGATGGTCAAACTCCCAAAAAGAATTATTTAAATTGTTACCATTCTCACAGTACTGTACATCGATCACATCCTATTCAAGGAACTTCTTGATCTAATCTTTATTTTACCATTTATGAAATCTTATTTTGTGGCGGGATTGCGAACGAAAAAATGCCATTAATTCTAAAGCAGTATTTGTTACACTCAGGTACTTAACTTGTGTGTTTTGTTATATATTATGATACGAGAGAAGAACCTGTAGGGGTATCGAGATATTAAAGTTGTCTAGCACTCAGGATGGAAGGAAACTCTAATGTGGTTTTCTTGTATAATATATATAAGTTATATGATAGACAGTCTGGTGCTGGAGATGCCATGTGGTGGGGAGCAGCTCAGTAGAAGACGTTCGGGAGTATCGTGTTGAAGGAGGTAGATGTGCAGGAGCTTCGTTAGAGAAGGTGTTGCCTGTTGCTGGCCTCCTGGTTGAATGAAATGTTAACAGCGTGGAGCTTGCTGGAGGAGATGTTGCTTGTTCAGGAAGAATGGTCAGAATGAGAGTTGGTTGGTGAGGAAGCTCAGAGAAGGACATGCTCGCTGGCGGGAGCGAGGACCGCCAGGCAGGCGGAGGAGAGGCGAGGGTCGCCAGGCAGCGGCAGAGGAGGAGGTGTTGCTTGTTCAAGAAGATTGGTCAGATTGAATCTCAATGGAGAGACAGAGCTTATATACCCCGCAGCAGCCGCCATGAGTCATGGTGGGAAAACCCGAGAAGTAGCCGGTGAATAGTTTCGTTGCTAAGATACGGTAACATCTGGTTGGTTGCTAGGGAAGGCGGCACATTGGAATGCGATAGCAGGTGGTGAGCTGCTACGCAGTTGTAGGCAGTTGTAGGGGAGAAGTCCACTACAAACCCACTTGAAGATAAGGAACGCTTTAACAGCACTGATAAGAGTGCTCTTTTATACGTTATGTGTGTTCTATAACTTATTCAAGTGTGTAATCTAAACTAATATTTCCTCATACAAATAACTTATTGATATTTATCCATTTATTAATAAACTGGATCTTCCATACATGAGATGTTCTCTTTATAAAAAATAGACAATCGTTCAAGGTAATTTGTAGACCCACTGAAATTTTCAAGAACGGGAGACATGACTGGCAAATTATTTACTCAACACTGATAATTATCGAACTAGACCTAGATACCAGTCATAAAAAAACTGTGTATTATTATTATTCCAAATTAAATCTAAGAAACCATACCCAAGAAATTGAATACAACAATTGACGAATGGCCGAATGGGCGGTCGGGTAGATATGTGCTGTTGTAGCCGTTGGCTATGTAGGAGATCTCGCACTAAGGATGGAGATGAGAAAGGAAACTCACTATGGCGTTATATATATATACATATATATATATATATATATATATATATATATATATATATATATATATATATATATATATATATATATATATTATATGTACAATGCAGTGCTAGGGAGTTGCTGTGTGGTGAGGAGCTTGTTGAGAGGAGGTCTTGTCTGTTTGAGAGCGTTCAGTAGAATAATCTTCGGTCGGTCGGTGATACGGAGAGAAGAGAGCATTAGCTCTGAGGGTGCAAGAAGGGTACAGAACACGGTAAAGTTCAGAAGTGGGAAATAGAGGAGGAGGTTATCAGCAGGTGGGCTATCCACCTTGCGGAGACGGGGTTTTTTGTCTTCCGTCAACAGTGCTGCATTAAAGGACTCATGCGGTTAGGGAAGGCCTGTCTCAGCCAAGCTAAGCTAAGTTGTTCTATTTGATGTTTCCTTGGGGCATATTATGATAGGGGGGGGGGTCCCTCCAGGTCCTTGTGGCACTGGAGGGATGATCCCCATCTTTTTCGTTTTTCGTTTTTTATTGTGGGTGTTTGTGAACTATTTAGGTCTTTGTTTATTTGTGGGGTCCCTCCAGGTCCTTGTGTGACTGGAGAGTTGAGCCCATCTTTTGGTTCTTTTTTAGTGTGTATATAGAGGCTCTGGTTCTTCGTTATCATTTTTCCTGCTTCTAGACCACCATCTGTGCGATGTGTTGTTGTTTTCCTCAATTAGTTGGTTTAGTATGGGATCCTGTTCTTGCTGGATTTTTTCCCATATTGCATTTGCTTGGGTGTGTATTCTGGTGTTGAGTGGGTCTATGCCGTGTTCTGTGTGTATGTCTTGTGCTGTTTGTGTGTATGGTGGTTGGTGTTTTGCCGCTCTTCTGGGGGCTATATTTTGCACTGCTTGAAATTTAAGTTGATTTGTTGTTGCGATTGTGTTCAGAGGTATCGGAGGGTATTCTAAGTGTGGTCTGATCAGTGCTTTGTATAGGTGCAATTGCGTGTTGGTATTTAATTGGCGGAAACTTCTGAGCTTTGTAAGTTGTGATTTTGCCATAGCTATTCTTTCATTGATGTGGGGGATTATTACGTTTCTGATTATCTTGAGTCCTAATATTTTTCCGTTGGCAGCATATGGTATTTGTTGGTTGTTGACAATAATAGGGTAGGGGTTTGTTTTTGCGATGTGAATTATTTTGAGTTTTTGGACATTGGTTTTTATCTTCCATTTTCGTTCATAGTTATTTATTATCTCTATTTCTCTGCTTGTTCTAATGGCCATCATTTGTTTGGATTTTCCTGGGTACCTGACTATCTGTGTGACATCATCTGCGTATGCTATATATTCTGATTGCCGTGGTTGCGGCATATCTGCTGTGTATACAGTGTATAATGTCGGCGATATATTACTGCCTTGGGGAACTCCACAATGAAGGTTGAAAGTTTGTCCTAGATGGTTGTCGATGATTAATTTGGCCTTTCTATTGTCTAAGAAATTGCATAGTAGTCTTGTGATATTGGAAGGCATGTCCAATTTGATTATTTTCAACTTCAGTCCTTCATGCCAGACTTTATCAAATGCTTTTGACACTTCTCTTAGAATTATATTGCATTGGTCTCTGTTGCTTGCAGCATTTGCAATTGATTCGTATATTAGTGCTATTGCTGTGTTGGTTCCTCGATATTTTCGAAAGCCGTGCTGTCTCGGGTTATATTTGTTTTCTTGGTCTAGAAAATTTCTGAGTCTGTGGTTGACTATTTTTTCCAATATTTTACCGGGTGTTTCCAGTAGTGAGATAGGTCTGTAGTTCTCTGCTTGGGTATGGTTCTTTCCTGCTTTCGGGATGAGTCTGATTTTGGCTATTTTAAATTTGGCAGGGAAGAAGCCAGTTGCAAGTGAGGCATTGTATATATTTTTAAGCTGTTCGATCATAGACTGAGGAATGTTTTGTAGTACGATTTTATTAATTTGTTATGCCAGGTGCTTTGTTCTTAAAGCTTGCTATTGTTTTTTCAATATCATTTTGAGTTAATGGAGCAATTATTGGGTTATTGATGTTTAATGAATTGAGGTTGATTTTCCTGGTAGGTTTCCATTTCTCTGTGTTCTGGCTCAAATATGTTCTAGTTGCCTGTTCTGTTTCTTGGCAGAAGCTTCTATTGTCTTCGTCGTTGATTCTGAATATTGTAGGTTATGTATCTAAGCTACTGTGCCGAGTAGCAACCTTGTATATAAGCTACTGTGCCGAGTAGCACCTATGTATATAATTACGTGGCTGAAGGTTCCAAGTGTTCCCTGAAGAATGCAGTGATGGGTAGGGAAACACTGGGTAACACTGAAGTCCGTTTATTAAAGGGTAGGAGAAATACAAGTGGTGACTAGTGTGTGCCATGCACGGCTCACACAGTCAGACTGAGACTGCCTTGCCATATGGCAGCCTCGGGTCAATGTTGCCACATAACACGCGCAGTGTTGCCACGTAATTATATACATAGATGCTACTCGGCACAGTAGCTTATTTACAAGGTTGCTACTCGGCACAGTAGCATAGATACATAACCTACAGTGGCAATGTCCGTCGCTGTAGGTGAAGGATGAGGGGCGGTGGGCGCAGAAGCTCCATCTGTGCCCGGTAGAGGAGAAGGTGGTGGGGAGTCATGTCTCCCATCTTGACGTTGTCCCTTCTTACCACCCATCTTAGTATGATTGAACTGCGCTATTTAGTATATAAAGCGGCGCCTCATCAGCTCGAACCACATATATATGACATAAACAGTGCAGAAATAATGCATAGAGTCCACTGTTCTGTCCGTGAGTGCGTGCGTGCTTATGTGTGTATGTGTGTGTCTCAGACAGCAGATGCGGTGGCCTTAGGCTGGAGCCGCCACGGAGGCAAGAACGTCAGTGTCTCCCCGGATGTCACACGAGAAGGGTGTACGCCTGTGTGCTCCGTGGGTACCACAAAAAAGAGGCCAATGCTCAACTCTCAGCTCTAGACACACTAATACACTGACACTAACACTGCCACCGTCACTAGAACGCACTGTGACGGCGCAACACTGCACGTTGCGGCGAAACACAACGCAACACAACAGAGTCGACACGCACTTCGCCGGCAATCGCACATCGCCGGCTAACTGTCCATTGTTCACTCACTTGTAAGTCCACAGATCCTACTCACTGCCCCATGAAGGTTCCAAGTGTTCCCTGAAGAAAGCAGTGATGGGTAGGGAAACACCGGGTAACACTGAAGTCCATTTATTAACGGATAGGAGAAATACAAGTGGTGACTAGCGTGTGCCTTGCACGAGGCACTGAGTCAGACTGAGACTGCCTTGTCATATGGCAGCCTCTGGGCAATGTTGCCACATAACACGTGGAGTGTTGCCACGTAATTATATACATAGATGCTACTCAGCACAGTAGCTTATATACAAGGTTGCTACTCGGCACAGTAGCTTAGATACATAACCTACAAATATGTCTTTCCAGTATTCTCAAAATATTGGTTCTTTATCGTGTGGTTCTGTTGCCTTTCTTCCGTTTTTGTCCTTTATGTAGCTAGTTTCTTCCGAATTAGTTCCCATTAGGTTTTTTATTTTTTTCCAGAATGCTTTTGGATTTCTGTAGTCTGCTTGTGTATCATGGATCAGCTTGTTCCATGTTTCATTGTGTTTGTTCTTGCTTATGTCTTTCAGTTCTTCTTTTAGATTCCTGTATAATATTCTGTTGTTTGTTGTTGTTGAGATTGTCGGAGCGTAATCCGACACGGGCCTTTGCCTATAGGCGGCCCGTTTGGTGGTTCCGGCTGGAGCTCCTGGAGCGGCCAGACCGGATTGGGATTAGAGGTGGTCCTACCTGCAGATTTGGAAGGATACTGCAGGTTGCAAGTGTGAGCGGACCCCCGATCAGTGGACGCTTACCACCAACCCCCACTCTTGGACGTGGTCAGTTTTGGAGTGGCGCGCCCCCCGAACTGGGGTCCACAATTGCTGGGAGAGGATACTTTCTTAGCTATCTGGGTGGTGGGTATCGTGTGATGACCCGGAGAAGGTGGTGAATGTGGTTTGTTTGGGCCTTTCGGGTTAGAGTGGCCGCTGGTGTTGTGTGTGCTTCTTGGGAGTTTTGAATTCTGTTTCGGAGGCTTTGTGTGACTTCGCAGTCGAGGAGATAGTGTTCAAGTGGGTTGGCTGCTGGCTCCTGACAGTAGGTGCATCCCATGACGTCATTTCCGATCATCTGCCAGGAGCACTTGTACCCTAGTCGTAGTGGATGAAGGCTAACTTGGGTTTGTCTTGGTGTTTTCTTGTCTGCAAAAGGTGGTTCCCCTTTTGTAGCCGCCAGGTATCATTTGGCTGATTGGGAACCAGCGTTAAATGCGTGAAGGAAGCTCTTTTGGATGTGGAGCTTGCTAGTCTTTCTGAGGTGATTCTTGATCTGTTGCACACTTGCTGGAACTTGAATGTGTACGCTACTAGAACTTGTGGCTGCCTTGGCTGCTTCGTCTGCCACGTCGTTTCCCCCGATCCCTACATGACTGGGAATCCAGTGTAAGACGACTGGGCGGTTTTGTCTTTTTAATTCCTGTAGCTGTGCGGGGATCGAGGTTATGATGTGGACGTTGTCTCTTGGTTGACTGTGTTGCAGCGCCTGCATGGCTGATTTCGAGTCTGTGTGAATTATGATGGACTTGTTGTGTTGTGTTGCAGCGTGTTGTAGGGCCTTTGAGATTGCTACCAGCTCTGTTTGTAGGGTGGAGCAGTCATTAGAAAGTCTCCATCGGAGGGTCTGACCTTGGGTGTAGAAGGCCGCTCCGGATGTATGATGTTTTGGATCCACCGAGCCATCTGTGAAGTATGATGCTGCATCAGCCGGTGTCTCGGTGGCTATGGCTTCCAGAGTTATTTTTTTGAGGTCCTCCTTCTGGAGGTTGGCTTTGCTATCACCTAGGTCGGTAATTTTGAAGGTGGCTGGTAGAGGGCTCCATGGTGGAGGAACTACGTAACCATTGTCTCGTGTGTCTTGGTTGTTCTTGACGAGTGTTTCTGCTTGCAGGTGTCGGATGACCTCGCTTGCCTCGTGCGACCAGGTGGCCCCTCGCACTCAGTGGTCGAGGTGGAGGGAGGCACTGATTCGAATTTTGGCAGCTGTGGGCTTATCTGATCTACAGATTTTGGCGAGGAGACCGGCTGTCACCTGCTTGACTCGTACTGCCAGGGGTGGTAGTTCAGTTTCCATTTGCAAATTGCAAATTCTGGTCCACATGGGTGCTCCGAGCATGGCCCTGAGAGCATTATTTTGGATGACTTCTAGCTTAGCTATTTGGTCTTCTCTCAGTCCAATGAGTGCTGGAGCACTGTAATCTACCAGCGATCTGATGGCGGCCGTGTGGTAGGCTTTGAGCACATGAAGGTTTGCTCCTGTGGTTGTGCTGGTGAGCGACCTCATTATATTGTGTCTGCTCTTCGTCCTGTGCCTGAGATACTCGAGTTGCGGCTTGAAAGTGAGTTTCTGGTCAAACCAGATTCCAAGACACTGGTATACTGCCAGATTTTGGGGTCACTAAGTCTAAGGGGATAACTTAACTCTAATCTTAATTTCTAAGGGTCGCTGCCATCAGACCCCCTCTGGACAGCATGTAGCTCGTTAGGTAGCGTGCAGAGTGGACTAGGCATTGGGTTAGGTTTTCCATTGACCAGATCGATAAGGGTAAAGAAGGGTGAAACCATAACATGTCTTAATTGATTTATTCCTTATAAAACATACTGGTAAATAACATATACATGAATTGGCCTTCCTCAGAAGAACAACGAAAATGTGGTTACCCAGATGGGCCCCAGACTCTTACATTGATGGCGTGTCATCCACCTACTTATTGCATAACAATCTGTGACCACCTTACCTCGGTCATTCCTTCTTACACTATCCCTTAACACATCAGACTGCTCCACCTGTATGGAATATAGCACCGTCGGTTATCATACATAGTAGCACCATCTCAACACACATGTTACACTCCATACCTGCAAGTATGGGACTCCTTGTGACTTTTAGGTATACACAACAGGCACCTCGTTCGCACACCGCCCTCGGTGGGTAAAGACGAGGGCTTCACCTAGAGACATACCAGCACTATTTCTACGCCTGGTATTATAGGTCGCTCCAAGTGACGACCGCAGAGTTTCTCACGGTCTCCTTATTTGTGACTATTCATTTGGAGTGGTGTGCTGGAAATCCACAGGTTCACAGTGGATTGGCATAGCGGGGAGTAGTCACCACCTGTTGTGACGCTCAAAGGGATAATGGCGGCCGGGCGGCAAGGCACTCCGACCGCATGGAACCTGAGGTGACGGTAGAACGGGGAATACTGAGAAATAATGCCTGACGGGCGGTTATCCCACCCCCTAACACATTCCTATTACACTTATATATCCGGCAAAGCTTTAAACTGTAATAACTTCTATATATAAACCTTAATTATAGGGCGGGATATAGCCCGCTAGGACACTGACCTGAGGTGACGGTAGAACGGGGAATACTGAGGGCATTGCCCCGCCGCTCCTCATCACGTAGGCCTACAGTTTCCAATCTTTAATTTTCACTTTTGTTTCTTATGGTTCTCACCTGAACACTTTTCGGTATATTGTCACTCATGCCTTATAAACACATATTTTAATCCTAAATTACACACTAAGGTAAGATCTTGGTTTGCTAGTTCGTGGGTAAATTCATGGGGTTATAATATCAACGTGGCATCTAAGGCGGGTACATGACGCGCCTTGAAACAAAGGCTGAATGTTCATGGCGTGGGTGTATCAACTTCACTTAAAACTGGAAATGAGGGATCCTCCTCTCACACATTGCACTATTTGAATACAGACATAAGATTCTCTGATCACTGTACCTGTCGTGGGTATATGTCACGTGAGGATACGAGGTGTATTAAGTCCATACCAACGCATACAAGATATTTCCTTTCAAGTATAGTTTCTGGGTCACTTCCAACACCTCACATAGTTCTGATACATTTATCCCTTTTCCAGATCATTGTTCTCATGTATTTTCATATGATATCTGTGGAAGTTATGTTCGCTACACGCTCACAGACGTAAATAGTATGGCCTTCAAACCCTGATCCACACTTAGTCCTACAGTACACTAGTCCGGCTCAACTGGACTTTAACATTCATCTTATGGATACCCTGAGTTCTCCTTAATGCTATGAATACATACAATTAATATGATATAACTGTACCTGGGTACAATACAACACATGGTCTGGTAACATTGAGTAGGTGAGTTATCCTTTATCAATGTTTCCCGTTTTCCGAGGTTCTACAAGCGCGGTGCATTTGAATGTTACATAGCATAATATGAATTAAATGGGATTTTTAGGAATGACAATAATGTGCGCAGTACACTAGTGGGTGTTGGTCCAGACTACCGGCGTGTTTTGTATGGAGAGCATCTTGTCTGGTGTGTCTTGTGCTTTCGACTTGGCTGGATTTATCTTGAGTCCAAGTCTGTTGCACTCCTCTTCTATAAGTTGGAGTGCGTGTTGGCTAGTCTGTTTGATTCTCTTACTATAAGCTGTAAGTCGTCTGCATAGCATAGGAGCTTGGCTGTTTGTCTGAGAGGAAGTTTGACAAGATTTTTCCATCAGGTCATTGAACAGCATTGGACTGAGGATGCCTCCTTGTGGGGTTCCGTTTTCATGGACCCTGTAGCTTGAGGTTGCTCCCTGAAAGCGTACTCTTGCTTCTCTCTGTGTGAGTTAGTTCTGGATCCACCCCAGCAACCTTCCTTTGACGCCTTTTTCAGCGAGCGTCGTTATAATGGCCAGTGGATTTGTTAGTTCGAAGGCCTTCTCCAGGTCGAGGAAGACCACAAGAGCTGGTTTGTAGTCCACTGTGCTGAGTATCTCGGCGATGTTGTTGCCTGTGCCGGTGTTCTCGGTGTAAGCAAAAATGTGAGGGTGTGGGCTGCCTACTTTCCACTTGAGTCGGTTGAGAGCCATTCTTTCTCCCGTCTTCGCTATGCAGCTGAGAAGGGAGATGGGCCTCGGTTTGTCTGGTTCTCTGGGCTTCGGAATGGGCTGTATATCTGCCTTCTTCCATTCCGGTGGGAGTCTTTGTGCTGTCCACGAAGCATTGATGACTTGTAGCAGAGCCTCGTGTCCGGCTGTACCGGCATGAGAAAGCATGGAGTAGGTTATCCTGTCGGCCCCTGGTGCTGTGTCCTTGCTTCGTTTTAGCGACTTCTGGAGTTCTTGCTGGTTGAAAGGTCTGTCGGTGTCATCTTCACTGTTGCAGGCCTCTTCGATCATCTGCAGTCTGACCTGTCGCAGACGCCGTTGTGTCTCCTCCGCCTGTCTCGGGAGGTTTTTCGTTGCTGCTCGGTCAGAGAACAGTTTTGCAAGTCTCTCGGCTTCCTCTTCTGGGTTGGGATGGGTTGGTGGTGGTGGTGTTGCCTTCCCAGATGCCCTTCGGATCTGGGCCCACATCTTGCCAAGGGAGGTGTGCTCGTTCAGTTCGGAGCACCACTTGAGCCAGCTTACGTTTTTTATTTCTTCCTTCTCTTCCCTGGTATCCTTAACTATGACTTGCAGGAGATGTCTGTTTGTTTCCGTGGGATGTCTCCTGTAGTTTCTTCGGGCCATGTTCACTCTGTGGTTGAGTTCTTTCACCCTGGGACAGTAGTACCAGTAATCATTGTACTGTCTTGATGTGGGTTTTGTTTTTGGGATAGCCTCTTCTGCCGCTTGGTGAAACGCCTCGACCAATTGTTGGTGGAGGGTTGTCTCGTCCACGGGTGCTGCGCCGGCCGGCTGTGATTTTTCGCGCCACTTAGCCAGGTGTTTCTTAAAGAGTCCCCAGTCTGCCTTTTGGGTATTGTATCTCCATCTCGGCGGGGGTGGAGTGGGGAGTTTGTTCACCTTCAGCGTTGTTAGGGTGGCGAAGTGGTCGCTGGTCAGAGTGGGGTGTAGCTGCCAGGAGGCCGAAGGCTGTAGTGCACTGGAGACGAAGGATAGATCTAGCCTTCCTCCCCTAATGTGGGTGGGCTCTCCGGCGTTCAGGAGGCAGATCTCGGGTGTGTCTTGAAAGGTGGTGGGGCTTACCGAGCTTAGGAAGGGATGATGTGTGTTGAAATCCCCTCCTATGAGTGTGGCGTGGTCAGCGGCCGAAGCGAATAATTGAGTCACCTCCAGTGAGCCCCTTGGGTTCTTGTAGATGTTGTGAACAGTTAATTCCCGTTCTTGGAGGGTTACTTTCACGGCCTGTGTCTCGATGTTTTCCCCACATGGAAATTGCTGCGTGACCTCGGAGGAGGGTATGCTTGACTTGACCAAGATCATACATCCTCTTGTTGACGCCTGCGTGAAATGCCTCCTGTATGTCTTGTAACCACTGAATTTGAAACAGTGGTGTTCTTGTAGAAGTGTTTCTTGTAGCAGTATGATGTCAAGCTTGTCCTTGGCTGCTGCTTCTTGTAGGAGGTTTTCTTGTTTTTGATGCCCTGAGCATTCCATGTAAGAATGTTCAGGGTGCTGATGTTTTCCACCACTGTTTCATCGGGGACTTCTGGTGGTCCTCGATGGAAATGTTCAAGTCCGATTCCGACTGGATCAGGTTCATATCTTCTTGTTCTGTGGTTTTTGCCTTCTGGGCCGTGGTTCGGTTCAGGGGAGTTGAAACGTCCAATTTCTTTCTGGGAGCTGTCGGTATCTTGGGTTCTCTGGTGGCCTTTTTCGGTGTAGAGTGTACCTCGGCTGTCACTCGTGTGAGGACCGGCGTGGCTTCCTTCACTGAGGTGGCTGGAGCTGTGGCGACTTGCCCGAGGACGCTCCCCATGAGTATTTGGAGCTGTGTGGGTTGGATCTTGTGGCCCAGTAGTCCGGCTGGGCCCTCCGCGAAGGTTGTCAGTACCTTGGCTAGGTCTGATACGTGTATCATTCCTTCTGGTGCCTTGGTATGTGCTTCTTTTGTCTTTTTCGTGGTTGTCGTTGTCTGCTGCTTGGGTGGCTGAGGTGTTGTCATGCTCACGTTGACTGCTGATCTATTTAACTAATGATTCTTATTAAACTCCACGCCCGCAAAACATGAGTGAGTTAGCGACCCCTGAGAAGACGTGTTTTTTCCCCATAGACGCTACACTTGTGTTCCCTCCCAGAGTCCCGCCTTTGTGAAGACAGTTATCAATGCGTTGTTATTCCACTTTCTCCTGGGAAGCTCAATCTTGAATTATCTGTGTAAATCAACTCGAGTAATTCGCCAGACCTTTGTCAACTGAGGGTCATCTTTGAATGAGTAACAGTTAGTTTGTTTGTAATTATTGTCATTGCTTGAGTAGCGATCACTGGCAACTCAGGGGTATATATACCCAAGATGAGCCAGGGAGAGCGTTCCTTGACGCTGCTCCAATGTTTCTCCAGGTATGTTTATGTGTAGCCATTCAGTTAATTCAGTCAATTGTAGTGAATATCAGTGTTCACCAGTGTTCATGATTTAACAGTTGAATTGTCATTCACCCAGTGTAGAAGTAATATAACGTAAATACGTCTGTCGTCTAGACAAGAGAGTTGTTTGTGTTGTCATGCTTCCCAGTCCGTTCCTTGACGCTGCTCCAATGTTTCTCCAGATCCCATTGTGATTCTTGCATCGTTCAACAACGGCCCCGGATGTAGTAGATACCCAGCAGGGACCATATATGAAACGATGGCACCGATGCGGCCTGATTAATGTGCCCCACGGCTTCGTTGGGCCAGACCCCAGACTCGCCGTGTGTCTGGCTACCCCACAATAACAACAGTCGTGAGTCCCAGTGCTCTACCCTGGGTTACTCCTTGGAAGTATATGTCCACAGAGAGTGTTGTAAGATGTATGTTAGGGATAATTAGTTGGAAATAATTATCCCATGTTGGGTATAGGACCCCAGGTATCTGCTGATTTAATTATTAACGAGTATGTTGAGTAAGTACTGAGTCTGCAATAAGCCCAGGAGTTGAGCCTGGTAGTTATATGATTAATACAATATCTTTCCCCATTGATTGCATATTAATAAATTTGTTCTTAGAGTACTTTAGGTGTATTCATTTCTCCCACAGTATTTTACCTTTATTTCCGTCCAAGTGACTTCATACCAGAATTACCATACCCATGTGCCTAGACCCTCGACCATGCTACCAAAAGAATGTCCATGCTACCAAAAGAATAGGTGGCAGAACTGAGTAAGAGTAAGAACTAAGAGAAGTAAGTAAGATGTGGGTGGTGTAGAGGTGTATGGAAACATGCGCCCTCACAGTGTTGCTGTAGTGAGGCCAGGAAACTGGGCTGCACTTTGGGTGTTGACTGGCTGAGGAGGTTGGCTTTGTTGTTTTGGCCTTTGGGTTCCCCACACGAAGGTACTTGGTGGGGCTGGTGTGCAGGCGGTGGGGGCCGATCTTGCTGCTGGTCGGTTTGCCTGGGCCCTCTTTTTCCTCTCGGAGCATCCAGGGTTCCAGGCGTGGTGTTTGCCCCCGCAGTTGGCACACTTGGGGGCAATTTTTTCTCCATTTTTCAACTTGGTGAGGCAGGAGTGTGTGCCGTGCTTCTGTGCACAGACTGCGCAGACTTCCTTGTACGTGCACCTTGTCTGATGGTGCCCGTATTTCTGGCATCTGAAGCACCGCAGGGGCTCTGGGACGAAGGGCCTCACATCGTAGATCCCCCAGGTTTTGAGGTCTATGGTGCTGGGGGGTGAACCATAGTGCGTTATGAGCACTTGTTTTGTGGTGGCCGTCTTGTCGGACGGGGGAGAGCATCTCTCGGCTTTTAGGATCTTCGGGTGGTTCTCCAGGGGTTCGAGGGGTAGTTCCTTTGGGTACCGGAGGACTACCGACTTCATCAGTTTCTGGGCGGGGTCCAGCTTGGTTGATACAACGGTGGTGGTGTTTTGCAGGTAAGTGATGAGGGTGGTGGCGCAGTCCTTGTCTTTGGGGTGAATAATCATCTCCCCCTTTAGGTTGGGCCGCACTGAGAACTTGGCCAGTGGATTTAGTTTCTCCATCTCTGTGATGGCGGCATATGTCGTTTTTGTGTCCGTTTTCGAGATCCGGAATTTTGGCAGTGTTGTTGGAGGTGAGCTGGTGGTGGTGATGGGTGCCTTTTGGGCTGCTTGACGGCATTCGTTTCCCGAAAAAGCATGTCGGCGTTTTTTGTTTTCTACCTTCGTCCAGTTGTCGTCCTCAGTGGTGGTGGAGTTGTTGGAGGTGGTGGCAGGTCGTCAGGTTGGCGGTTCAGGCGGGGGTCGCGGTTAGGAGGGCGTACGCGCTCCATAACCCGTGGTTGTGGTGGTTTTTATTTATTTATTTTTTTTTAGAGCCTACCTATTCCGGTTGAGTAAGTAGCAGAGGAATTTCAGCACTCCCCACAGGCAATGATGGCCGGGTGGTGGTCATAGAGTGGTTCCTGAGCTTCTCTCCCGGAGCCCCGTTGGGGAAACCTACTTCCTAGTGTATGTGACTGCTCACTTATAGACGTGAGCTAAATGTGCCTATTGGGGAAGGATAAGGATTGCTACCCTCTTTCCAGGTGGACCCGCACGATCACGGTTTTCCTGGAAAGACTCGGCTGGGATGGGTTCTTGCTCCAACCCCCTTTCATGTTCACAATCTCCTGGGAGGGAGGTGAACAGTTACAGGTGGGACCGCAGGACGAATACACTTTTAAGGGTGCAGGTCCCTAGGCCAGAGCGAAAAAAGGAAAAAGGAAAGCAATTAGTAGGCCTCACCATTTCCTCTAATATGTCATGGAAGCCACACATCCACAGCATTGGTAAAGCTGCCTTTCAAAAGCCGGGAATGCTGTACAGATGCCGTAGCTACTTCACTCCTGAGCAGTTCCTTCAAGTTTATAAGGGATTCATTCTTTCTAACTTGGAGTACTGCTCTCATATCTGGGGTGACTCTTCTTCTGTCCATCTGTTAGATAGGGTGGAATCAAAGACATTTCGTCTGGATAAACCGTCTGGATAAACCGCCCAAACAGCTAGTAAGCTGATAAGTGGCGAATATGATTAAAAAAAAAAAAAAATTACCTCTCGTCCTTTAGTTGATAATCTCTCTTCCCTTTCTCTTCGCCGCAACGTTGCTTCACTCTCTTTTACAGGTACTTTAACGGCCAATGTTCGGTGGATTTGGCATCTTGTGTACTGCCCTCAAGGCCGTGGGCTCGTAACACTCGTCTTGCCCGCGGTGCCCACCGTTTCTGCGTGGACGTCGGTCACACTAGAAAAACCCATTATAGTGCACCTTTTTTTCCCCACACAGCCAAACGGTGGAATGCTCTGCCTTCTGTGTTTCCATACTCACACAATCTGTCTCACTTCAAAAAGCTGGTTTTCCGGCATCTTCGTGATGTAGATTAATGTAGTATTTTTCTCTTCTATTTTTAATTTATTTTTACTCTTATTCCCTTCCCCCCTCCCGAAAAAATGATTATCACTCTTCTTTTATCCTCTTTACCACTGATCGGCTCGTTAGCTGCTTGGGCGATCGGTCACGTCTCTGTCACGCACTGTTGGCAGGTACTGGGCATGCACCGGCTCCTGAATGTACCTGAACCTGCCCCAGTGTTGGTCAAGTCTAGTCTTAAAATAACTCACACCCGGTGCGGTCACAACACTTTCCGGCAGATTGTTCCAAGAGTTCACAACTCTCACTCCGAAAAAGTTTGCCCTCACAGTTTTCTGGACTTGAGGCTTCTTCAATCTTAGATATTATTACTGCTTAACCTACATTTTTTTTTTAAATTCTCCTTCACTTATACCATCACAGCTCAAAACTTCTGTTATTTCCCAAATACAGTTTAGTTCTTTTGTTAAACTTCCTGTTGCCAACTATAATTAATTCTGTTGTGATCATTATGCAAATCTTCTACACACTTTCCCTCATCTTTATTTTTTTTTCTGCCTCAAATGCTATCTTATTTATTTTTACGTTTTATAATCCCATCCCACCAAGAACGCCAGAAAAAGTAATTATGAACTTCGAGGCTTCGTTAACCTCCGTGCAATTTGTCACATGCGACCAATCTATATTTTTTTGTTTATTTTGGAACTCTTCTTTGTTGTAATTCTTCATTAACCGAATTTGTGACTATGTCATCTACAGGGTATACTAACCACAATTCCGAGATAGAATACGTCAATCCTAGTCTGTTGGTGTGTTTAATGGCACTAGTAAACAGTGCCATCAATCAATATCACTAATAGTGGAATAGACTGTTGGGCATTTAGACATGTATTATAGGTCACTAAGTGATAGATAAGACTGTCATATTCCTCCTTTGTTAAAAAGTCTGCATCTTTCATATACAAGTACCCACTCCTCCCACACGTTACATCTCGTAGCACGGCTCCGGCTATTCATTCCTTTTTGTACAATAAATACAGATGACTAGGTAGTCCTGAGATGGCTTTGTTATCTTTAAGGTGAAGTATTGCTAACAGGTGACGGGTGCCTGACTCATTAAGGCACAAGAACGCAGACACTACGCTGAATATCATAACTAGTAAAGTGACCCATTTGATCGATAAATATATACCCAAGACCAAACCCAGTGCCTCTTGGAATACGAGGGGATCCCTACACATGAACCATGCGTCGGTCGACAAAGTTAAGAAGAAAACCCAGAAATTCAAGACGTGGGTTGGGTCAAATAATGAGCAGGACAGGAGGATGTATGCAAGAGCCAGAAACAAAGCAAAGATAGAATGTAGAAGGGCTGAAAAAGAGTTCCAGAGGTTGATTGCAAGCGAGGTCAAGTCAAATCCAAAGGCGTTTTCCCGCAATGCAAAGTCGAAATTAAAATCGCGAGTAGGAGTATGAGACCTGAGGCTTGAAGATGGTAGTTATGCAGATCCTGACCAGGATAAAGCTGAGGCATTGAAGAGCTTCTTTTCCTCGGTGTTCACAAAAGAGGATGTGATTAAACCTTCCTGAGTTTGAGGACAGACGGTTCGACATAGCACTGACCCACATTGTGTTCACAGAAGAGGGTATTAGAAATAAACTGTCAAAGCTAAAGGTCCATTATACTGCCAGATCATGGGGTCACTAAGTCTAAGGGGATAACTTAACTGCCCTCTGGGCAGTAGCTCGTTAGGTAGCGGGCAGAGTGGACTAGGCATTGGGTTAGTTCTTTCAATTGTTCTTTCTACTTACTGCACTACTGCAGTTCATTGGTTACTACATAACCTCAGTTCTTTTTGGTAGCATGTCGAGGGTCTAGGCACATGGGTATTGCAATTCTGATATCAGGTCCCTTGGACGGAAATAAAGGTGTTTCTGCTGGAAATGAATACCCTTGATATACTCTAGAAAATGTTTATTAAAATGGACTCAAAGTGGGGAAAAATATATTATTAACATATAACTCTAAGGCAACTCCTAGGCTTTACTCAACCTCAAATTGCATTTCATTACAGACATTACAACTTCCATATGATACTTCACTAACTGTTGGAAGTGCATATGAGATGCACTCACAACACACAACATGTTATTACTGAAACCAACTCATACATTGATCCACTACCCAACATGGGATACTTATTCCAGAATTACCCTCCCCCCCCCATACACATACAACAACACTGTGGACATATAACTTCCAGGAAGCGTCCCAGGGTAGGACACTGGGGCTCACGACTGTGGCTATGATCGGTGGTAGCTAGACACATGGCGAGTCTGGGGTCTGGCTCCACGAGGCAGTGTGAAGCCGATTAATCATGCCGAATCAGCACCATCGCCCATATATTGATCACCACTGAATATCCACCGGCTCCGAGCGACGGGTGGGGTTTCAATTAAGCCCACCCTCGATCTGTAGGACAACGAAGTTGGATGGCGTTACGGGAGGGAAGCATGGACAACACAATCACAACAAATCCTTCGTCTCGCAGCGTCAGACGACATTTACTTTATATTTCTTCTCACACTGGATGAATAACAATTAGTCTGTCACAACATGAACACTGATATTCACTACAATTGACTGAATCAAACTGAATGGCTAGGGAACACATCCACATACCTGTAGGACAACGAAGTTGGATGGTATTACGGGAGGCTTGATCCTCCCGCTCACCATGGATATATACCCCTGAGTTGCCAGCGATCGCTACTCATGAAATGACAGAAATTACAAACAACCCAACTGTTACTCATTCAAGGATGACCCTCAGTTGACAAAGTTCTGGCGAATTACTAAAGTTGATTTACCCAGACTAATTCAAGATTGAGTTTGCAAGTAGAGAGTGGAATAAACGTATTGACAACTGTGTTCGAAGGCGGGACTTACTGGGAGGGATCCTGAGTGTAAAACGAATGGGAAAAACATGTCTCTCCTTAATGCTATGAATACATACAATTAATATTATATAACCGTACCTGGGTACAATACAACACATGATTCCGTAACATTCATTAGGTGATTTAGTCTTTATCAATGACCCCCGTTCTCTGAGATTCTACAAGCGCGGTGGATTTGAATGTTATGTAGCGTAATATGAAATAAAGGGGGTCTTTAGGAATGACAATGATGTGCGCAGTACACCATAAGAGTCCCGGCCCTGACATGGTGCATCCTAGAGTGCTAATAGAGTTGTGCAACGAGCTTGCCGAGCCCCTGAAGATCCTGTTTTGTAAATACCTGGATGAACAAAAGGTCCCCAGTGAATGGAAAGTGGCTTATGTGAGTCCAATCTTCAAGAAGGGCGATCTTCACTCCATGAAAAAGTATAGACCGGTGAGCCTGACCAGCATAATATGTAATGTACTTGAGAGTATTATCAGAGATGCAGAGATGGAACATCTACTACAAAACAACCTTGTAAAGGATTGCCAACACGGTTTTATGCCGGGGCGCTCCTGATTAACATAATTGCTCAAGGTATTGGATATTTGGACCCATATTCTGGAGCGGGGTGGTAATATCGACAATATTTACCTAGATTTTGCCAAGGCTTTCGACAGTATCCCCCCATGAAAGGCTGAAAATCAAACTGGAAGGGTATGAAATTCGGGGAAATGTCCTTGCGTGGATAGAAGACTTTCTACAGTACATGACCGCAAGCAGTGTGTGGTGATTACTGGCACGAAATCATAATCCGTACCTGTCACAAGCGGGGTACCACAGGGCAGTGCATTGGGCCCGCTGTTTGTTTCATAAATGACATGCCTGACTTTGTACACTCCTTCATACAAATGTTTGCAGATGACGCCAAATTATTTCGGGAAATCAAGAACCAAGCGGACTGGGAAGAGCTGCAGAAGGACCTATGTCCTCCTCTGAGCATCCTCATCAACCAGCTCTCTCTTTCTACCTACACCAACCAGCAAGCAACACCTCCTCCGCCGCTGCCTGGCGGCCCTCACTCCCGCCGGCGAGCATGGCGACCCACAAGCTGTCCTCCTCTGAGCATCCTCACCAACCAGCTCTCTCTACATCACGCTTGTAACCACGCTGCCACTTCCCAGCACCAAGCTGCATTGTACATCCAATATAACATGTATATAGAGAGCACATTGTGAGTTTCCTTTCTCCAACCATCCTGAGTGTGAACCCAAACAACCTGTTCCCCACAATGTCACTGTTCACTGCCATGGAGGACAGAGGTTCGTACACAAAGAACTACATCATATTCATTGACAGTATAGTGTATAGGTCAGAGTCGTGTGGGTACACTGTTCGCCATGCAGGACAGAGGGTCGTACACAAAGAAATACATCTTCATAAGCAGTGTATATATAGGTCAGTCATGTGAGTGATGTCACTGTTCGCTGCCATGCAAGACAGTGGTTCATATACATTAGACGTCATATTCTAATTGAAGACTAATCAGTGTGGGCTAGCAAATTTGGGATAAACAGCAAGAATGTTCCCAAGCACCCCCGATTCAATGTAGTAATTACAAAGTTCATGAAACAATAAGCCAGGTCGCCTGAAGTCTTTGACAGTGTCACATTCAATAATATAGTGTTTAAGTGCATGCTTTAAAGGTTTATCACAAAGTTTACATGTTGGGTGTCTCGGTATGGGTACAGAGTTACTAACTTGCCAGATGTATCGGTATCCTAGCCAAATTGCAAAAAAATATCCATTAAAACCCACGAAATACAGTAGTTCCTTTCGAAGCAGTCATCGCTATCATGAATTGGTAATGGGCTGGTAATTACTATTTATTAACGGTATAGTTGATAAGGACATAATTATAAAAATGAATATATCAATAAAAAGTGCTATTTGCTAAATTAAAACGGTAGTTGGAGGTTAATAGTTATACAGTATGTGTTTAAAATGTTAACATGTAAAAGATTGTTTTTGTTTTTTTACTTCTGAACAGGTGTATATGTTGTGATCGAAGACCCGAGTAATAAGCGAGAAACCTCACATTATGTAAATGGTGTACAGTATTAACACTTGTACAACACTATACTGATTTGTCGAACCATGATAGGTCATTCGCTTAGTTATATGAAGTCAAAATTTGCTGTATGGCAAGTGTCATACCGTATAAAATATTGTGAACCGATACATATATAGAATCTAGTAAATTATAAAGTATTTAAAGTATTATACGATGCTATTTTGTTTTCTTTAGCACTCAATCCTGTTTATATTTTATAATTATATTACTTATTGTTTACAATCTGACAACACGGGAAATTTGGCAGGTGGTGAGCAATGGTAGTGGGATGCCTGGGGTAGAGGAAGAGGAGGGTGTCACAGGCGATGAGACAGACACAACACCTCCAGTAGACTCTCAGGCCAAGAAGGAGGAGCCATCAGAGGACTCTAGAAACATCAAGGAGGAGGAGGAGGAGGTAGCCACGGATACCAGCACCTCAGCTGACACCTCGGCCTCCAGAGTCTCCTCAAGGATATTGGGATCCAAGATCATGTGGGCGTGTAAACTATCATGTGTCTTGCTCACCATCATCATTGTCGTTCAAAGCAGGTTGGTAGATACTACATAAGATAAGTTCATAGGCATATTTTGTCATTTATTTTTTCTTGATGGTAACGTATATCTACTACAGTATATTCTGCCCTACATGAAGTCTCTGATGCATGATGTACACTAAAAGTACGAGTGTTCCTACAAATGACAAGATGTGACTGAACTTAACCAATGATTGTTGATTGTTTGCTGATGAATGTCTTGAGAGTTATTACTAAATGTCTCCTTAGAGGTCCAGTGAGGGCCATAGCCTGTGGGTCCTATCATGTCTGGATTTTGCTATTTGCTGTCAGGAATGGCTTAGTGCTTTTGCATATATATAATGATTGTCAACTCATTTATAGATTAAACTTAATTTTGATGTTCTTTTTGTTATATTTTATGTAGTGGATATTTTGCCATGATTGGCTAAGTACTTTTTGTTTAATATGACGAGGGCCACCGCTCGGCTAGGAAGTTAAGTAAGGTTAGGTAGGTTACTTTGTTTAGTTTGGTCAGGTTCTAATAAATGTCACCTGTTTTATAATAAGCTTCCATGCTCAACTGAAATGTGGTTAGGTATGTTTACAGCTACACAACGATCGAGTCACGGTGAAATAAATGCCTCATGAGTCGCGGTCAAATATAGTTCGTGTTGTTCGCTGGTAATGGACAATTGGCATATCAGAGTGCACTCACAGCAATATAGCGTTAGTAGGAACTTGCCAGTCACGACAAAATATCTACTGCCTATATTTTATGGTATCATTTTGGTCATCCAGCGAATTTTAGGATTTTGAGTTTCACATTCGGTAGTTTTGACAATTCTAAGACTTTTCTTCTGTAGCATTTCTTTCACAAATGATTACTTCCGAGAAAATTGCAATAATTTGTTAAGTTGAGTTAGGCTAGCTCAGGTTATGTTAGGTTTGAATTGTTTTTTCTTATAATTTTTGATGTGCTTTGAACGATTCTGACCTTCATTTCTATCGTAAATACTAATTTTTTGTGATCCCCCCCACCCAAACCCCTGGTTCCCACTGGGGTCCCCCCATTATTGTTGGATAAGGGGGGCTAGCTCAAAAAGTAGTGATTTGCCGTAGAAATGAAGGTCGGAATCTTTCAAAACAAATGAAAAACCTTTGGAAAAACATAATTTCAACTTCCAAATAGGTGGATGACCGAAATGATGATTTTACCCCTTTTATTTGGCAAATATGAAGTAGGGCAAGTCACTCATGTAATGGTTTTTGGGATTTTGTATTTTGAATATTTTAAATCTTTAGAATGACTCATTCCATAGAATATCATAACTTTAATTCTTTACAACTATTAAGCTCGTGAACTACAAACTTTAGGACAGTACACCAGAGAAGAGAAATGCATTCTTACCTCTTGCAAATATAAAAAAGTGGACAAATATTGGGATGCAACATCAAAGCTTCATTTGATGCCATTTTGGTTTAATCTCAGTGACGGTAAGCACGTGTTTGCCAGCTACTGCTACATTACAGTACAGTATGTGATTTCTCCTTTTTAAATGAACCAACCTGACCTAACCTAAAATAATACCTGTAGGTACAGTACTTGACGACAGTGTTATGGCCTTAGCACCTTCTTGAGAAAATTTCTCCATAGAAGATTTCCTAATTTGAGAAACTGACAAAAAATGCACAAGGAATGTGCTTTGCATAATACTGTATCACTTCTTATGTTAAAAAGGAATACAGTACAGCTAAACAAGACCTTGCCAATAAGGTTGCCATATACAGTATAGATTGTAGGGTTGGTTCTTTTTTGTTGGAAGGAATTTTATTTTATATTAGAAAAATAAGATACAGAATAAAAAATATTATGTTTTAGGTTAAGTTATGGTTGGTAGGTTAGTTTTATTTATTTTATGAAGGATGTCTTGTGGAATACTGTACTATACCTGTACCTAAAAAAAAAAAAAATCTGTGAAACAAACCAACACTTGATCACAGAAAGTAAACGTGGTGGAAGAAGGCAGATCCTGCGGAGGTAGAATACATGAATTATTGTAAGAGTGATATTATGCAGAATGCATTCCTCAATTTTTAGGATAAGAAAACTTATCTTCTTTCGAAAAATTTCCTGAAGTTGGTGGTAAGGTTGGATCACTTTCATCAGGTACCCTGTATTACCAAAATAATTCCTGTCTCAGACAGGAACCTTCAGTACATCCAGGATGTGCTAGCTACTGCCACAATATATGATTAATTTTTCATGAAATGAACTGACCTATATAACCTAATCTAACCAACATAATCTATATAATCTAATTTAACCTAGCCTAAAATATCTTTTATGGCCATAAGAAAAAATCCTGTACGAAAGAAACCATCGAACCTGCTCCAAAGACAGAGGAGGAGCCATGGTAGCGATGAATGTGGAATGTCACTGCCTTAGATTTGTGTTCAGTAAGAAAAATGGGAAACTGATATTATGAGATGTTTTCCTCACCCACTTTTTGGTCTTTTCATGAGGTATGAAAGCATTTATATAATACTGTATGGTGAAATAACCTAGAATTGGTAGTTCGGGAGTGCAATAGATGAAAAAAATGCCAGTGCAGCAATAGTTTACTCTCCTTTTGCATCATAATACAGTACAGTAATTGTAAATTTTCGGAATGTAAGAAGAGTTGCCACCTTCTATAGGACGAAGCATTAATATTTTAGTGGACTTTATGAAGATAAATTGAGTTTCACTAGTATTTTGTTCAAGTAATGTAAGCAGAAAGTATCACTACATTCCATCACAGTTGTCTATTTCTTTCAATGTTGTCATGCATTGTGTTTACATTTATGCTTGCATGTACTTTACCAGATGTATGGGTATCACTAGCAGCTGCCAGATGTGCATGTTGATTAACATCTTTCCACCAAGGTGTTTGAAGGGTAAATGAGCAGCTGTGAAATTTTTGAGGGTAAATAATTATTGATGGTGACATATAGTATAATTAAACTGTATGGCTCATGACTGCTTCAAGATACTGTATTTGAAATTGGGCAGGAGGAATCAAGACAGTATCATACAAGGAGGTTGAATAAATGAAGGCAGCATCCACTGCCTCAGGTGAAATCACTGTTTGCGACTAATATGTTGGCCAATATGGCAGCGATTCTTGATCATAGACTTCAATCTCCTTGGTTTATCCCACTATAATGTGTGTAATGAATAAAACAGCACCTGTAGAATAAATTCTACAGGATTACCTGTATCTATAACCATTGTTTGTTTTAGAGTAGCTACTGTAACTGTCTGTGATGCCTTGACCAAGATGGTGGCAGGCAGGATCCTTGGCTTCATGTGCCTCCATTGTCTACACAGCAGATGCTGCCTACATCCATTCGACCTCCTTTGTTTCATTCAACTGTAGTAATCTGGTCCCATAAGTGTACGAGATACATACATTTGCTGGACTGAAAGGGATAAACCAATTTGTGTTGTTGTACTGTATTGCTGTACTTTACTAATTAAAACTGCACCGGGGGTTACCTATGACATACATAAAAATATCAATGGATGCCATTTCATATTTAGCATCGACTTGGGGGCACAGGGTGAGTTTGGACAAAAATACCCCAAAAAGATGCAGAGGTAACAGCTCGTAAACAGTTACACCAAGTGTTAACAGGTCACAATGAAGAAACCTTGGTAATAATAAAGACTTAAATTAACCTGTAAACACCTTATATTTACCTTATCACAATCCATGTATCAAGAACACACACACAAAACCCTCCAAGGTCTTTGTCTTAGCAGGTCTTAAATCTCTTCACTACGAGATAGATTGTGAAAAGCTGATAGACAAACAGATGGGAGGTTAATATTAGGTCAAGCTTAATCTCTCTCTCTCTCTTCTCTCTCCACAAGCAGTTAGTAGTATAGTAGTAGTCATTTTTGCAAAAACTCAACCTTATGACCCCCTCCCCACTCTTCCCACCCTGTCATTAATTACCCAGAACGTGTTGTTGTTATCGCTGCTCTTAATTTTTTGAAAAAAAAAAAAAGAAAATGGTCACAACTGCGGCGGTCGTAAGTCGGGGACTACCTGTATGTTTTCAGTAACAATATGCTCATAGTACAGTACTATGTTTATTTAATTCTGGGGTTGTCTATGGACTGCATTTTCTGATCTTTGGGGGTATTTTCCCCATTTTTAGTACAGTAAAACCTTGATAAATCAGACCTCAATACAGGTACAGTATAACCTGTACAGTGATCCCTCGGTTAACGAACGCCTCAGTTAACGAATTTTCTTCCATAAGAATCTTCAATTCGGTTAACGAATTTCTTATGAACCGACCTCAACATGTTTTCGCTTGCACTGGCCGGGCAACCAGCTTTAGTATCAGTCCGCCAATACATTAATCGGTTCTAGGGCTTAAATTCCTTACTATTTTAGTAAATATCAAGAAGTTTATACTAATCAATAATTTTAAAAGTTTAATATTAAATTTTTTAGTAATTTTAACAATTATTGAACATAATTGAAGGTAAAGTGACTAGTTTAATGCGCGGCATCCAGCCTCTTAACACAGCAAACAGGCGTTAGTCTCTCTCTGTTTTCACTGGAGGTAACATCTTGCTTGAGACTCTCTTCAACTAAACGCTTTTTTTCTGTGTTTCCAAGCAAATTATTGGTCATTTTGAAATATATTTTACATATTGACAATATATAATGCAGTGCAGTGTTGATTTAAAGAAAATAATCTTGAAATACACCAAGAGAACTAAAATTTTATGGGTGAATGGTGCCATGGGGTGACTTCTCTTCCACCCCAATGCCTTCTCATCTTCCTTCTCCTCCACCCCCATTCTAATTCCCATCATCATCCAGGAGCCTTCTACATACACACCTCAAAGTAAGTGAACTTTTCTACCATTTTTGTTGAATTTAGGCAATTTTCGGTGAGCTGGAACCAATTACCCAAAAACCCATTGAAACAATGGTTTCGGTTAACGAACTTTTCGGTTAACGAACAACCTGCTGGAACGGATTGAGTTCGTTAACCGAGGGACCACTGTATTGGAATTCGATTTTTGCGGACTGAGATGCTCTGGTCACTAGTACAGTAATACAAAAAAGGGGCGGGAAGATTAATAAAAAAAAATCTTATGAAATGAACCACGCTTACTGAATACTGTACAGTGGTCTAATCAGATTTGCTATAGGCCTGCGGAGAACTTATACATTTCAGTATGTAAGCAGGCTGGGTCTGATCATGTGTTGCCGCATTCGTCTGGTTTATTTATTTGTTGATTCCGTATTATATTCCCATATGACTGGCCTGTTATGGTTTATGGGTCATCATGATTAATATAACATCTTCAGTAATAAAGAAAATACAACACTATCTAATTTGTATTATGACTTGAAAATAAAAGGATAAGTTGTATCAGAAGGTTATTTACTCAAGATGCATTTCTGTGAGGTTTCAGCTGACTAGCTTACAACAGGGGTCACTATAACACACTGTATAGTGTTTGATATGAAGATACCTTCTTAAAAATGTTATTAACTACCTTTGAGTGTTATGATGACTCAGTCTGGCTACTTGTATACTACTTAGACAAATGATTAATGAATAAACCAGGGTACAGTATATGCAGGTACATAATACTGTACACTAGAATATTGCTTATTAAGTGATGATAAATACACAATAGTATTTATTAAGTGATGATAAATACACTACTGTACTAATTTACTCAGTGTTGAAGACAAACATTGTGTTAAGCTGATCAGCTGTTGCTCTTTGTAAACAAATGACTCTGTTCAATGTGGGATTCTTTTTTCAGGAAAGCTGATACTTTTAGGATAATATTTTAACAACCTGACACCAAGTGATCCTAAACTATGAGAATTGTGGTGGAATTGAATTTAGAAGTGTTAAAGGAATCTTGTGGGAGTTAGGGGGAGGGAGCCACCCACCCATGCTACCCCCCTCCCATTTGCCAGCTGCTCCTAGATAAATTTTTGTCTTCCACATACAATATACTCCTACACTTACTTTTATTTTATACTTTTATCCTCTTAACCACTGATCGGCTCGTTAGCCGCTTGGGCGATCAGTCGCATCTCTGTTATGCACTGTTGGCAAGTACTGGGCATGCACCGGGTCCTGAATTTATCAGAACCTACTCCAGTGCCTGTCAAGCATGGTCTTGAAAGAGCTCACACTCGGCACCATCACAACACTCTCTGGCAGATTGTTCCACGAGTTCACAACTCTCACTCCGAAAAAGTTATCCCTCGCAATTTTCTGGGCTTGCGGCTTCTTCAACATTGAGCTGTGACCCCTTGTGGGGCGAGCGTCCGCCAGCTTCAGGTAAGGGCAGTTGACTGAGTAGTGCCCTTTGAGTTGTTTATATACCTCAATTAGGTCCCCCCTTGCCCATCTGTAGTATGGTATAAGCTAGGCAATTTCAGGTGCTCTAATCTCTCAGGGTAGCTGATGTGCCAAAGTGCAGGCATCTGTCTGGTGGCTTTCCTTTGGACATTTTCAATCAACTGAGTCTCTAGCATATCTTGGGGACCAGATGGGGTGACAGTACTCCAGGCGGGGAAGCACTTCACTCTTGAAGATCGTTATGAGGGATGAACTGTCTAGATATCTGAACGACCTTATAGGACCTAATAATTTAGTTGCCTGGTTCATCTTCTTCAGCTCGTCAACATACACAACCAGTCCTTTTCACAATCAGTCTCGCTGACAACAGAGTTGTTGACAACCAGACTTATATGTCTGATTTTCAACCCAGAGTTCCGTGTCATATTTTTGTTCTTGTCATTGTGCACTAATATTCTTTTAATAACCTTGTTATACAGGCATCCCCCGCGTTATGGAAGGGTTCCATTCCCGGAAAATTGACCGTATCGCGAAATTCCGTAATTCTAAACCTATTTTCCCATTGACTTCCATTATAAAACTGGAGATGCGTTCCTAAGGAATTTTTTTGGCCCCAAAAAAGTAATTCAAGCACTTTTATTAATGAAAATAAACATTTATAAACACATACAATACAGTACATTAAATAATTTGATATACCTTCTTAAAACACCAAATTAGGGGTTAATATTGCATAATATTGCATTATACAGCTGTGTATGTTTATTTGAGTGCCCCGTCATAGGAGTCCGTTTTCTCTCACTTCAAGGCCGCCTGAGTCGTCCGTTTTCTCTTAATCTTAAGAGTGCACCAGGGACTACTGTATTATTTTTTAGTGGTGCCACAGAATTTGATATTGCAACTGGGGTATGTCTGATTACAGTTGGAATATTCAAGATCCATTGTGAGTGATGTTTAAAGCTTCAACTGTCTTTATGGTTGGTAAAACTTTTCAAGTCTGTCAGTCTGAATGGCATGTGTGAGGCCTTGTGTTTGTTAAAATTTACCCCAATTTCCGTAAGGGCGGATTTACGGGCCGTAACGCGAAATTATTGGTCATCATTTACAAATTCCGTAAGAGTGAAATTCCGTAACCCGGGGGATGCCTGTACATTTAAAGACCTTAGTTGTTGAAGTGCAGTAATAACATAACTGATTTTCTTTAAACAATTCAGATAAGCAGTGTTATCTCCAACTCCCTCGCCTCATCTATTCACTTTTTTCAGACTTTCACATTTTTCGGACTGGGGTCTGCCCCAATTAGTCCGATTTATCGAGGTTCTATTGTATTTTATGTGTACAGCATGCCCTTCAAATTTGCGGATTTTTAATTCGCGGACTTCGATTATTCGCAGATGAAACCCTGGATGTACCCAAGAATGTTTCAGGGTAGTTTAAAGTTGCTGGCATTTTTGTGGCCAGGTCAGGAAGCCATTCATTCTAGAGACAGTAATTTCCTTTACCTGTATTGTATAATAATAATAATAATAATTAATGGTTTATTGAAAAAATTCTGCAGCCCGAAGGCTGAAAATATACATTGGACATAAATGACTTATTACATACATTGGTGGTTTAACAAAAGCCTTCATTAGAGAAAGGTAAAGGAACATACAGTGAACATACAGATTAATGTAGGTGTTGAACAGCAAACTCGTAGTGTAGTAACTCTCTCCCAGATGGTGTTAGGAGGAACTCACGTGGTGTAGTAGTTCCCTCAGATGGTGTTATGAGGGACCTGGCGTGGTGTAGTAATTCCCTCGCAGATGGTGTTATGAGGGGCCTCACGTGGTGTAGTAATTCCCTCACAGATGGTGTTATGAGGGACATCACGTGGTATAGTAATTACCTCACAGATGGTGTTATGTGGGGCCTCACATGGTGTAGTAACTCCCTCACAGATGGTGTTATGAGGGGCATCACGTGGTGTAGTAATTCCCTCGCAGATGGTGTTATGAGGGGCCTCACGTGGTGTAGTAATTCCCTCACAGATGGTGTTATGAGGGACCTCACGTGGTATAGTAATTACCTCACAGATGGTGTTATGTGGGGCCTCACATGGTGTAGTAACTCCCTCACAGATGGTGTTATGAGGGGCATCACGTGGTGTAGTAATTCCCTCACAGATGGTGTTATGAGGGGCCTGACGTGGTGTTGTAATTCCCTCACAGATGGCGTTATGAGGGACCTCACGTGGTGTAGTAATTCCCTCACAGATGGTGTGATGAGGGACTTCACGTGGTGTAGTAATTCCCTCACATATGGTGTTATGAGGGACATGTGGTGTAGTAATTCCCTCACAGATGGTGTTATATGAGTGAGGTTTGGTCTTAGGCCTTCCTATCGTAGACGGATTAACACATCGCTGGTTGTTGTTGGGTCTCACGGGCCGTTATCACTGGGTACCTGGGACCTCACTGTGTGAAGGTTAACTTGGGTACGACTGTTACTGTTGAGTTGTTCTCACTGACTTAAGCACTGTTCACCTCTGTTTAACACTGGTTCAATTCCTTTCCTAAATGAAATTGTAACTTCTGGCGAGAACTTGTTGATATTCCGGTGGGGAGGAGGGTTCAGGGGAGGGGGTTGGTATGGGCCAACTTAACAGTTGACCTGGCTGCTCCGAGAGGAGCGCCAGGTACGTCTTGGCCCTTTGGTGGTCAGGGATGTATATATACAGTATATACAGTATGTGCGTGTGTAGATATACACTCCAGTGCAAGCCCCAGCAGTCACAGTGGGTGCCCATCCTCTCCAGCTGGTGCAGTCTGCCAAACTCCTGGGTGTATCTACAGACAACAAACTTGACTGGAAAGCCCATGTAAATAACAGTCAAGGCAGCCTCGTACCGTCTCTACATGCTACAACGACTTAGGTCACTTGGGACACCCACGCCAGAGCTGAGGACCATCTACAACGCCTTTATTCTCCCCAAACTTACATATGCGTCACCAGCCTGGTCGTCTTCTCTCAACTCCACCCAACGACGTCAGCTAGAGAAGGTACAGAAAAGGGCCTGCAGAATCATGCTCGGCGCAGAATACTCCGGCTACACCAATGCTCTCTCCACTGGAAATGCCATCCCTCAGTGACCTCCACCACCAAGCACTGGAAAGGTTTGGCAGTGGACTACTGCACCACCCTCGTCATCGCCACCTGCGGCCCCCCACCCAACTCGCGCAGTCCGCCACTACAACAAAATACAGCCCATAAGAGCCCGTACCAATAGATATAAGAACAGCACCACCCCATCTATTGTTAAAATAATAAACAACTCCTGATTTATGTACTGTACAGCCCTGTAAATGTATTCAATGCATATTATATCATTATGTCTAAATCAAATGTAAGTGTATATTTTCAGCCACTGGCTGCAACTCTATTAATAAACCGTTTATTATTATTATTATTACACACACACACACACACACACACAAAACACGTACAAATAAATAATAATGGGAAAATCTTCTTACCAATAATCAGAAACAAATGTATTAAAAATATTGAGTTTACTCTCAAGTCCACTTTGTGCTTTCTTATTTTTTGTAACCCCCCCCCTCCCTGGTCGGCAAATGTTCTTTGCGGATTTGGTGATTCACGGCCATTTGAGAACCTAACCCCCGCGAATTTGAAGGGCATGCTGTATGGTACTGTATTCTTGGCTTATAATTTTCCACGTTGGAAAACTCCTGAATGTGGTTCATCTCTGGTCTCAAACTTGCCAGATAATTGATATGTTCCACTGTACTACATGTGGAATGTTTTTCTAGGGAACATCTTTTATGTTCTTGCATTACAGCTATCATTAACCTTCAACAGTACAGTACAGTACAGTACTGTACATTATAACCTTCTCGGAGTGTCCATAAGTTGACGAGTCGTTAAACAATCTGTTTTCTTGAATTACTGTAGCTGGATATTTTCATAGTGTTAACCCATTGTATTCGCATAGTACTATACGCACTTGTGCCTTGAAAAATCCACAAGCTGTCGTGTAAAAGGTAAAATGAAAACCATTGCTTTGATAACATTGGCCCATGATATTGTAAAAGTCAGGTTAATAATATTCAGTGTAATGATGTACTGCAGGTGGAAATGTACAAACTGTTTTAAAGTACCTCAGAAACATGTTACAGTACTTCTGAAGCTGGTGGAGAAAAATTCTGTGAGAATTACAGGTGTGAAGATCTTTGAAATATTTTTCCATTACTGTATGCATAATATATAGTTATCATTTATTTCTTAGACTTTATTGTTATTATTTTAGTAAAACCTTGGAGAGCTGTGTTTGAATTCTAATAATTTATTTTTTTCTCTAGTTCCTGGGCTATAACGTCAGAAGGGTAAGCTAAGTATTTATAATGAAAGATCCATGTGCCTTGTAAGTGTTAATTACTGTAGCAATAATAATTGTTTGGAGTAGATGAGTGTACAGTATTGTGTTGCATCATTCTGCCAAATGTAGAGTGGTTAGATATACTGTACTGTACTTGCATTTCTTGTGCTTTATTTGCTGTAGATTATTATGCTGACTTTTCTTATATGGTTAAGGTATGTTATATCCTTCTTGTCCATATTTGCCCACGTCAGTCGTACGCAGAAGGGTAGTCAGTCCTTTACGGTACAGTATAAGGACAAGAGCGTCATCATGAAATTCATGTTGTGCTTACTTGGGTTACTGGTTTCAAGCTTTTACTGATTATTATGTAATGTGCTTTCTTATCAAAACTAAGTACAGTACCTGTACAGTGGTCCCTCGGTTAACGAGCGCCTTGGTTAACGAGATTTCGGTTAACGATTTACCTTCCATAAGATTCTTTAACTTCGGTTAACGAGCAATCCCTCGATTAACGAGTATTTTACGAGCCGACTTCAACATGTTTTCACTTGCATTTGGCGGTCCACCAGCTGTAGTATTAGTCCGCCAATACAGTAATCGGTTTTAGGGCTTAAATTCCTTACTATTTTAGTAAATATTAAGAAGTTTATACTATTCAATAATTTTAAAAGTTTAATATTAACTTTTTTTTGGTCATTTTAACAATTATTGAACATAATTGAAGGGAAAGAAACTAGTTTCTGGCGTGCCATCCAGCCTGTTAACACACCAGACAGGCGTTAGTCTCTCTGTTTTCAGTGGAAGTAACATCTTGCTTGAGACTCTCCAACTAAATGCTTTTTTTCTGTTTCCAAGCAAATTATTGGTCATTTTGAAATATATTTTACGTATTGACAATATATAATGCAGTGCAGTGTTGATTTAAAGAAAATAATCTTGAAATACACCAAGAGAACTAAAATTTTATGGGTGAAATGGTGCCATGGGGTGACTTCTCTTCCACCCCAATGCCTTCTCTTCTTCCTCCTCCTCCACCCCCATTCTAATTCCCATCATCATCATCCAGGGGCCTTCTACATACACACCTCAAAGTAAGTGTACTTTTCTACCTTTTTTGTTGAATTTAGGCAATTTTCGGTGAGCTGGAACCAATTACCCAAAAACCCATCGAAACAATGGTTTCGGTTAACGAGCAACCTGCTGGAACGGATTGTGCTCGTTAACCGAGGGACCACTGTATTATAATGTGTTAGATATTAATGCTGATTATTGCTTTTAACTGTAATACTGTATTGTACTGTTTTTTAATCTTTGTAATATTGTAGTTTTTGTGTTTTGTTACATAGGAAGATAATTTGTACCTCCGTTACTTGAATTCATGTGTTGTGGTTGAAAAATTTCATGATTATTTTTGACCAACATTATTTTTATTAGTTGAGCTATGGTTGAGTCTGGAGAGGGTTTATTTGAGGCTTGTATGATCTGATAAACAACAGAACTACAAATGAGATGCATATGATCAGAGTGGACAAAGCACCAGAAAAAAATGGAGACCTCTAGCGTTTTCTTCTCTGTGAGCTGCCGCCCACCATCCTCACCTCCAGCCCCACACATAGTGACGTATGGGTAATCTCTCTTGGGATACAGAGGTGGTTTCCCTCTCCGTTTGTGAATAAATCTTGATTTTCACCATAGTGGTGCTTACTCTGGTCGTACGTGCCTCATTTGTTGTTCTGTTATTTATTAGTTTTCTGGAGTGTTACTCCAGGTATACAAGTCAAGCATTTCTAGGATTCCTGGTGTCAGACCTGCAAGCTTATTGACAAAACACATTACAGTATGGTACATGTATTTGGATCACCTGACACTTGTCAGTTACAGGAAATTTATTACTGTTCATTTTCTTTATTGCTGTCCATATGAAGGAGTGCCTGAGTAGAAACAGAGCATATCTCCTGTCATAAGGGTTGGAGCTTGGTACTCAGGACACCCCAGTTCACTAAACCTTACAGTTGAGGAAGTGAAGATGGTCAAATGCAGTGCTGAAACCACACTGTCTTGTATGTACCAAAGCATAGTACTGTACTGTACAGTGGGCTGTAAAAGCACTTCACTAATGGGTTGTCAGGCCTGTGGAAACCATTTTCACCTTTTGTCACTATTGTACATCATGATAGCAGCAGAGTTTCCTTGATTAAGAATGCAGTTATAGGTATTTCACTAATTTTTTTCCATCCATCATTTATTGGAATACCTGTACTGTACTTATACTGTACTAGTTGAAAATTGATACTCAGATTTTTAAACTACGTATGAAGTTTAGCTATTTGGATTTGTAGTCAACAAGTGTTCTATGAATAATTTTTTTACCTATCTATTTTTCCTTTGCAGGGGGCCGTTAATGAAAAAAACCCCATCTCCACAACCTTTCTTCCCTCGTCACTCTCTTGTGTCTGACTTTTACACTGGAGATATAGTGGGACTTACTGAGCGTCTCCTAGCAGCAGACCTTTCACTTGTTGTCTATTATGCTCCCTGGGATAGAGACTCTCAACTGATACGTTGGGAAGTGGAAAAAGCTGCCAGATATCACCACGAACAGGTAAACTTAGGAGGTGCATTGTTGTAGTAGTTTCAAATTTAGATTTATTTGGGCAGAATGTATTTATGACAAGACAACAAGTTTGAGTGACCCATGGATATGTGCACCCAGGCTTTTATGGGTTTCTCCAGTAAACCCCTTGGCCATGGAGACTAGTGGAAATCCAAAGATCACTTGCTCCTTTGTGACACATGTTGCTCAAAATGAGTGGCACAGTGCAATCAGTCCATTACACAGGTTGATAACCTTTTGACAATGGAGAGAATACTGGTGAGGTCTGATGTAGTATTGTATTGTATTAAAGGATAATATTATTCTGACGTCTGTAATTGTCCAGGCAGTTGAAAGCGATGTTTCACATGCTACTTATATAAAGGAAAGTCACTCGGCACAAGTATTTGGTTGGGAAGTTGTGTTTTGCAGCTTATGGATTGAAATTAAGTAGGCTTTATTATATAAGTCATGTCCCTCGGCACAGACACAATGTGAGGATTGCACAGAGTTGTAAAAAGTAGTGGATTTTGTTACTTAAGTAAAAGTATTGGTACATTGGCAAAATATTACTCGAGTAGAATTAAAAGTATCCAAAGTTCAATGTACTCAAGTAGAATTAAAAAAGTATCTCATTCATAAAGTACTCAAGTACTGAAATTAAAAAGTAACAACATAATTATTAATTGTCTCAGATATTAAGATAAATCCATAGTAAATTACAAAAAAAAAAATACTCAATTAAAAATAAAAATAAGACACATAGCATTTCACATATTTATTTACAAATTGATTCTATTGAGATTAATCAATAACTGATGATTGAAGTTATGACTATTGAATCAGGATATTTTAGGCCTAAACATAAGCCCAGCATGACCTACCGAAAGAGAATACGTTCATCTGCTCCTCTCCCTACAATCCATCGCAGGGATAGTGAACAGGCTGAAATTATATCCATCCAACACTATGATCACTTTCTTCCTTATCCACACAAGTATCGTCAACATGGATTTATGGTTTGCAGACATAATGTTGTCTGCTCACATTAGGTGAGGATACAGACCTATCTGGCAAGTACGTATCTGAGGCGGGGGATGACCTGCACTTCTCTTCCTGTAAACTCTAACTGTTCCAATGCTAAATTCCATCAATATTATTGCCTTGACTGTTTCACTGCCAGGGACCTCCTGCCACAGGATGAGTCACAAGCCACTACAGGAATATGGCACCAACTACTTATTCGTAATAATTTAGATTTAATTCTTTTGCGCTATCCACGTTTTGGCGAGTGCTAACTCCCTTTTGTCCTTGTATCATATCACTATTGTCTCCATATCACAAGTCATAGTATGTTCTGCGAAACACGAATACCAATGTATTGGTGTTTGACCGCATGATCTTATGACCATAGTGCATTTTTTCCCAACTGGGAAAAGATGCATCGCCCTCCTCCTCAAGAGTTACAGCTGATTGGCTGTTGCAAATCTGTAAGATTTTGACCTGAAGTATTGATATACTTCTAATTGAGTTTATTCATGGTCGTTCGGATGACCGTTTTAGAATAGAAAGATATTTAGTTAAATTATATAAAGATACATACATTCATTATATCAAACCTGACCATTTAGGAAGTATATCAGAAGTATTATACATGAATTAACTGTGGAACTGGTAGCAAATTCACGCTTTTGGAGGATGCATTTAATATATACTTATTTTTACCCACAATAAAGCATACAAAGACAAATTACGTATAATACTACATGATGCAACAACTAACATTTTAAACGATCAGAATCACATTGAAATATTACACGACTGTCAGCAGAAGCTGGAAATATGACTGCGAACCACTTCGTATTTCCCGCCTCTGCTGACGGGTTGGCGGCCAAGTTCCCCAGTCTGTCACACTCATCCACCATCTTTTAGGGGCCGTGTAATATTTCAATGTGATTCTGATAGTTTAAAATATTGGTTTATGCATCATGTAGTATTACTGATACGTAATTTGTCTTTGTATGCTTTATTGTGGTAAAAATAAGTATACAGTGGTCCCTCCATTAACGAGCAGTTCAATTTACGGGATTCAGGTTAACGAATTAGCTCCCATAAAGATTTTCAGTTCAATTAACGAGTATATCTTTTATTAATGACAGCCTTGCTAGAGATACACGTTTTTTTTGTGCTCATCAGCTGATCAGCTAGTCCGCCAGTACAGTAATTGGTTTTATGTTTAAATTTGTTTCCAGTGGAGTAAACATCGAGAAAGTTGTGTTCTTGAATATTTATGCATTTTTACATTAAAATTATTGCTCATTCTGAAATTTAGTTAAAATATTAATATGTACATACAGTACAGAAATTATTAAGAAATACGAAGATGGCATTAGAACCAATGCACTCTGTAAAGAATATGGCATGTCATCATCGACTGCCTCTACAATCAGCTGTTTGCTATGTAAACAAAGCCACCGGGAATACGACATACACGCCTCAAAGTAAGCTAAAATACAGTATTCTATTCTTTTTTATTTATTATTGTTCAGTATACTGTACAGTACAGTACTGTATTTTGTTTATATTTTATGTTTTGTTAATTCTATTACCAATATACTGTACAGAACTTAGTATGTACTTTTTCTGCGAATTAAAGCCAATTACCCAATATCCCATTGAAATGATAGATTCAGTTAACGACTGACCGGGAAATCTGAAAGATTCAGACAAAAAATTTGGGGGTTCTTGGCTATGAAGCCTCCTAGAAGTTTCCCTAAGAAACATTCACAAACCAGAGCAAAAAACATTTTAGGCCCGTGGGCGCTGCTTGACCCGCCAGTTGCTTGGACACAGGTGCCCGAGGAGGTGGGAAACATAAACAGAGTTGACAATTGTTGTTTGTGGGAATATTGTTTCATTCACTCTAGTAATGACACAATGTATCATAGGTGGTAAATGCAACGTTTATATACAGTAATTTGTTTATCACTACATTAGTACTTATTTTTTGTGTTTCTAATATCATTTATTATTCACCGGAAAATCCGGACAATCAGCTTTTCCGGACAGGTGGTCCCCCTTTTAGTCCGGATCTTTGAGGGTTCACTGTAGTGAGAAACAATATATGTATATTGTGTTGTCAATAGTAATAGAAGAAATTGAGACCCTGCAATTGTGTGTAAATGAGGCAGAAAGACAGATCAGCAACCTGGGATTTGGTCACAATTTTTGTGATGCCATATGGTAGCAGGACCTACCATTAGACAATACATTATGCTTCCAATATCTCCCCAAGGGGTAGTTATTTTTCGGAAAATTCCGGCTTTGGGAATGAATTTCCGAGAAAATTTTAATTCCAGCTATCAGAGAGTTCTGGGTTTGAGGGATTCCAGCTAACGGAGATATTACTGTATTCATATGTAAAATGTGATATGGAACCTCAGAAATTTTCTAAATATAATTTCAGATATACTTTGCTGCCGTCAATTGCTGGCATCCTCAGTCAGAATGCAAAACCAGATACAAGATCCGAACCTTCCCAGCAATAGTTCTTCATGTACGGTCTGTGTCAGGCATGGAGACAAAAGCTATAGCATATGGAGGATCACAGGATGCTGGACACATTATCCGGTTTCTTAGAAGAGCATTGCAACCTCTCAGCCATGTTGCCAGCCACTCGGATCTTGCTAAATTGCAGATGGAACATAGTGTAAGTAGAGTCGAACATGTAATATTGTCACCTTCTGCAGTTTTATCATAATTTTAATTGTCTCATTGATTATTGGTTATCATAAGACTTAAGATGTAATAAATCATCAACTCCTCTTGGAAATGATTCACTGTACACTTCAGTTCTCAGAAGATTTCTTTGTAGGAGGATAGTAGAATGAGTTTACAAAGAACATCATTCTTAGATACAGTACAGCTGAAGTAGTATAACAAAAGCTTTGCAGGCCCTACACTGTGGAGCACCACATCATTAACAGGAAGCCACAGATTGAAAACAATTTGTCATTCGTAATTGGTATTAGATGTTGTGGTGAAATTGCTTTTTCCTGGCAGTTTTTCTAGTCATAGGACCAGTCAGGATCAGGGAGTGGGTTACCCTACAGGATATATTCTGCAGAACCAATGAGTTTTTGTTTTTCAGTTTAGGTTGTGAGTAACTTGTAAATAAACATTATAATGCAACTGGAAAATATGAGTGGTACTTAAGAGAAGGTGTTAAGTGTTCCATGCCTTCCTGTTAGGCCCCCCCCCCCCAAAAAAAAAGAGCGAGAGAAAAAAAGACCATAAAATACTGGAAAAAGCAAGGTTCATTTTCCATAGAAAAATAGGATTTGAGAATTAATCCCTCCATTCTCATTATTTCGATTGCAGTGTACAGTATCTTTCAATTTAATGGGGTGACATGGGATGATATCATGTGTAATTGATGATGATTGATAAGAAGTAAGACAAGTAACTAAAGTAAAAAAAAAGATGCATGTGGATTTCAGCATTTCTTTAATAAATATAACCGTATAATAAAAACATCTTAAGCTACTGTGTTACTTGTCTTGTTCTTGTCTGGAGTACCTTGTGTACTACTATGTTAAAGAAAATATAATTATTGCAGGTTGTGGTACTGGGCTACTTTGATTTTACATCAGTGAGCCATTTACCAAAAGGTTTTAACTCGTATTTTCTGGCTTCTCTGCGTGCCTTACAACATGACAAGACCAATTCCGTTGCTTGGGGTGTGGTTACAAATCCTAGAGCTGCCACAGCCCTATCCTTCAGTATCACTCAGTCAGTTCACTTGGTGCTTTGGAACACCACATTGGTAAGTATTTTTTTGGAGATTGAGAGGTAATAATGAATAGCTACACATTTGTATAAAGAATTCATTATTGTGATTGAACAGAGTACTACTTTGTATAATATAGAGTTTCTTAGTACAGTATGCCCTGATAATTTGCAGAGTTGTATTCGCGGATGACACCCTGGATGTACCCAAGAATGTCTGACGGTAGTTTCAAAGTTGCCAGCATTTTTGTGGATGGGACAGGGAGCCATTTGTTCTAGAGACCGTAATTTCTTTTACCTGTACTGTATATATGTGTGTGTGTATGTGTGTGTACACACACAATAATGGGAAAATCCTCTCACAAATAATAATCAGAAACAAGACGACAAAATGTAGAAAAATGTGGGTCTACCCTCAAGTCAACTCCATGCTTTGTTATTAAAGTTGAGTTAACTTTAATAACAAAGCACGAATTTGACTTGAGGGTAGGCTCACACATTTTTTTCTACATGTGATACATCTCGTTGTCATGTTTCTGATTATTTGTGAGAGGATTTTCCCTTTATTACTTAAGTGTGCGTGTGTACACACGTGTTTCCTAATTTATCAATTTTGTTAAATGAAACTGCATTGCATAAAGATTTAAGTAAACCAATGTTGTTTTAATTATTTATTATTTTGCATAATAAATTTTTTCTTAATTTTTTTTAGGTGTTTACAAGTGCTGCTTCATCAGATAGTGAGGCGATCAGTAATTGGGTATTCAAACGGCTTGATGAGACTGCCATGTGGTTAGATGTGCCTGGAACCAAGAGTCTGACACTAGATCATATTTTACAAAGCGGCCCAGCATTGATCCTCTTCACTCCAGATAACCCATACCATGCTTCCAACGATCCCTTCACTGTGGTAAATATCAGTGTTGTTATTTTTAGAATTTGTCGCATTTTACATTTTCTACATAAAATAATTTAAAGCAGCTAGAGAATAGGATTGAAAAGCAATGTGAGGTACTGATGGAGTGAATGGTTTGCAATACTAATTAACAAGAAGAGAAGGTTATATGAAAGCCAGATGCAAGTATGGAAGCGCATCAGATAAAAGGTAGTTATCATGTGGAGGATGTGCTGGAATGAAAAGTGTGAAAACAAAAGAGGAAAACTGGTAAGTGAGCTGATGAACAAGCTGTGAGCAAGCTGAAGAATGATAAAACACCACGTGTGGATGGCACCAGTATTAATATGTCCGAGATGGGAAATGGAAAAGTTACAGAATGAGCTACAACAATGTGCAGACTATGGATGACAAAGGAGAGATTACCTGAATGGTGATAGAGCTTATATATTTTCACCTGTATTACGGGAAAGGTGATATAAATGCAAAATTTGTTTGGGAATAAATTTGGAGTACCTTGTATATTAGGGAAAGTGTATGGTAGTCATTATTAACCTTTTGTGTCTGAGGTTGCTGCTGTGCTGGATAAAATCATTTGAGGTTAGTCAAATAAAATATTAAAAGTGGTGTCCTTTAATGAAGGGTTTAAGAGAATTCCAGCAAAATTAAGAGAGTACTGTATGGAGGAGAAGAATAAGGGAGGGTTCCAAAAATAAAGGGGCTGTGTGGATTAAGTTGTTTTGTTCAAAGATAATGCATGAAAATTTCTTGTACGTAGGAGAATTTTTTTTTTAAGATCTAAAGATAAACTTGGTGAAAACAGACACAACAGTGATATGGGAAGTATAGTATTGAAAATGTATCTGGGTATTTATGAGAAGAGAGGAAACAAATTCTTGGTGAAACTAGAAACTAGGTAATCTACAAAATTAGTTTGAGAAAAAATAGGAGGACTGGATGCGAGTTTTGAGGTAAGAGTGAGGTAGGGGTTGAGGTGTCATCATGGTTGTCGACGTTCAAAATTTCTTTACAGCTTCGTGAAATCTCTTTGGACTACTATAACTGTGATCATTCAAGCCGTGTGTCAAACTTGGCTCGATACTTGGGCTCAGTGAGGTCAAGGGGTCGTGGTCAGCTTCGGCAGGCAGAAAGGGTGTGCAGAAACTACCTACAGGACCAACTTCGTGTTCTGCACATGTCACGACAGCAATTAAATTTAAAAGGTTGGTTTTATGATATATTTTTGTGGAGAAAGACTATTCCAATTCTTGGGTTTGGTTATTTCTGAGAGGTAGCATGTTTGCATTATCATTGTAACCATTGATATTTTAATTATTTCTAGTAAAGAAAATTGATTTCTTTAGTGTCTTTTCATTTAAGTTCTCCACTTCTCAGGAACACATATACAGTACAGCACTGTACAGTGGTAAACAAGAACTTTTTGTATTCCAATATTAATCCATCGTAATGAAGGTACTGTATCATGGTTGCCTGCCAAGATAAGCATCCTTAGCGATTTGAATTGCCAGTTCGATGAAAGGGATGTTGAGTTTGTAGTTTTGTTATATTTGTTGTTCTTTAATTTATATGGTCATTTTATTGTTTATTTAATTTATCAATACTGTACTGTAAACAGAACTTTAATCTTGTATTTTGATGTGACATCTTGCTTTTAATATCTGAAAAGAAATAGTAACAAGTAAGCAAATGACTTGGCTTGCTTGTGGAAGTTAGTACTGTACTGTACTTACTGCTTTATCTTTCAACTGGTGGCCTGACTTTCTTAAGCTAAGAGATGCATACAATAATTTTTTCAGAAGATCGAGAGCCACAAGGTGCACAAATTATACACATACAGTACAGTAATTTTTTATTAATACTACAAACACATTCTATTAAGCTAGGTACAATAAAGGCAATGACAGTTATACAATGGATCTACAGAGTATATACGCTCTATCAGTTTTATGATGTTAAAAAATTACCACCAATTACTACTATGCCATGGCCGAAGATCAGTTTTACGATGGTCGCTACCTGAATGCTTTTCCTACATGGTCCCTACTATGAAAAAGTGTTGTGCCATAACTTGCAATATTAAGGACTTAGGCTTTGATATACTGTAGTGGGATTTTAAACATTGTTCTGTAAGTACGGTATGTACATAGCATGTGTTCAGACTTGTGTACAAATCCGACTTAAGAACATCCTCTTGAACGGAACCCATTAATAACCCGGGGACACCCCCTGTAGTGGTCATTACGTGTGTCAATAAAAATGTTTGTACAGTACTGTATATGCTGTCAAATTTATTGATGTATGTACTGCTTAAATGGGGGATTTGTTAACTAAAGTATAATTACTGGTATAAGGTTTGTACAATGAAAGACCAAAGTCCTGTCGTGAAATTTGGTGAAAACATATGCCGAAGGGCTTAAGTTTTGGTGCGCTCTGCCTTGTGGTAGGGCTTTCATAATGTTTCACAAGTTATATTTATCTTTGGACAAAACTGCGACAAAAGACTGGTCTTTGATTGTACATACCGTATATACTCGTGCGTAGTTCGAGTTTATACTCGTGCGTAGTTCGAGTTTTTAAGACCAAATTTTTAGGCAAAAAATGGGGGTCGACCTCTACATGGGTAATAGTTTTGTTAGGTTGAATTCGTGCATGATGGGAAGGGCGAGGAGCAACTTTTAGCTTTAGACATGAAAAATATTTACCATTTACTGCCAGTAAACAATGGAAACATAAAATATGTACCAATCAGTAATGAAAAGTTGTGCAGTGCCTTCAGCAAATGAAGCTCACCAACTTACAATAGGCTAAATTACCTTACAGCGTGCTTTCAGTAGTCTATGTTGAAGTTCTTAGCACAGGCTAACTTATTATACCATATACGGTATCACAGTACTCATTGATCTACAAAAAATACCGGTAATGAAAACCTTTTCGATATTTCACACTTAATACAATACCCAGTAATCCACCTCAACCTCGTATTGTTTACAACGATGCACGACGTACCACCAGCTGTGAGTATCAGCTAGACCGTACACGTGTTTTTCGAATCGTTTTCAGTTAAAAACTGTTACACCACAAGTATATTTTACCGTAACTGTGCCTGAATGAATATATTCTTGGAAATAAATAGTAGTTTTGCTGAAACGTGATGTATTTCAATGTAAAATAGGATAAAATACATGACGAAAACAAAAGACTTTACCTAACATTCCGATGTTCGAGAGATGTTACTCGTTTTTTACTAGTTTTCGATTAAAATACTGTTATATTACAATGATATTCTATTCATAATGTGCTTGATATAATACATTCACGGAAATGTAATATTTTTGCTGAAATGACGTACGTATTACAGTGGAAAGTGGGATAAAATCATGACGAAAACAATCGACTTTTGCTTTCTTTCGTTGTTCAAAAGATGTTACCGTAATCGCTTTTCGAATGGTTTCCAGTTAAAAAAAACTTGTATTACAATAATATTCCCTCCTAATTGACTTAAATAAATACTTGAATGGTAATATACAATATTTTTGCTGAAACTACCCACGTTTCAGTGTAAAGTGTCGTAATAATGGTAAACAATTTGCCTTCGGTGTTTCAGGCACGGCGACCCTCAGTTTATAGGACGTAGTGTGTTTTTAGTGAAGGTTTTGCTGTTCCATTACCCTCAAAAACTTGGTTCGACCTATAAACGAGGCATATCATAAAATAATGATTTCTTGGTAAAAAAATCAAGGTTGACCTATAAATGAGGTAGACTTATAGACGAGTATATATGGTATACCAGATTGATTTTGATTATGAATTATTGGGTTTATTCCAACTGTATTCAACATGTTTAATAATAAACAAAGTAAAAATATAAAGATAAAGAGGGAGAAAAGGCTATGGACAATTTTAAACTATTTTAGTAATGTACAGTGGTCCCTTCGTTAATGAACACAATTTGTTCCACAGAGTCGTTCGTTAACCGAAACTATTATTTCAATGGGATATTAGGTAATTGGTTCCAACTCACAGAAAAAGTATACAGTGAGTTCTGCTATGACGCGTGTTTTGATAACGCGAATTTGCTCTAACGCGATTTATGAATTAGGAACGATATTTGTATAACGCGAACGCTTGTTTGCTATAACGCGATTTTTGCTTCCTATTTCTCCAATTTTGTGGTATTAATTGTGAATATGGTAATGAAGAATATCTCCAAGAAGCGTTCTGGTGATAGAATTCCCAGTGATGATCGTAAAAGAAAGGATATAACACTTGAAGAGAAGCTCGATGTTATCAACCTCAAAATCACCCTTCTACCCCATCAAGTTACATTCATATTTTTTCAAGGTAAAGTGTTACATTTACTGTATGATTTCATTATTAGATATGAATGTAACATTTATTTAGACTGTGCTATCCTTTGTGTTAGGCTAACTACTAAATTTTTTTGATTTCGAGTAATCTGCACCTAACCCTATTTTCTCCATAAGCCCTGTTATTTCTATTACGCGATTTTCTATAACACGATATTTTACAAGAACACAATTATCGCGTTATAGCAGAACTACCTGTACATACCAAGTACTATACAGGTATACCAGTAATATAATTAACAAAACATTTAATATAAACAAAATACAGTACTGTGCTGTACAGTATACTGTATAATAAAAAATAAAAAATAGGATACTGTATTTTAACTTACTTTGAGGTGTGTATGTCGTATTCCCGGCAGCTTTGTTTACTTATCAAACAGCTGATTGTAGAGGCAGTCGATGATGACATGCCATATTCTTTACAGAGTGCATTGGTTCTAATGCCTTCTTCGTGTTTCATAATAATTTCTGCACTGTATATTATCAATATGTTAACTAAATTTCAGAATGACCAATAATTTTAATGTAAAAATGCGAAAATATTCAAGAGACCAACAAACTGGATGTTCACTCCACTGTAAATAAAGTTAAACTGAGAAGCGTTGATGGGTGATTCAATCAGCTGATTGGCACACAAAAACTGTTCCCTGTACTGTATATATTATCAATTTGTTAACTAAATTTCCGAATGACCAATAATTTTAATATAAAAAATGCAGAAATATTCAAGAGACCAATTTCTAATATTTACTCCACTGGAAACGAATGTAAACTTAGAACTGATTACAGGGAACTGTATTGGCAGACTGGCTGATCAGCTGATGTGCACAACAAAACATGTTTGTCGTAAGGATTTCGTTAATCGAAGTTTTGTTCGTTAATCGAACTGAAAATCTTTATGGGAGCTAATTCGTTAACCGAAATTTTGTTAATCGAACCGTCCGTTAACCGAGGGACCACTGTATTGGGTCAAGACAAGGACTGTAGGAAGGAAAGAAAGGTAAACTTTAATACTATGGGAGAATTTTTTTAGATAACACAATATTAAACTGCTATGACAATAATAATCGTTAAGTAGGAAGATACCGATAGACACAGTCAGCAGAACTAATTCCAGTTTTCCACGTCTTTTATAACAAACATACCGTACATTTCGGCAGATAAGACGACACTTGAATCCTCAAAAAACCACCTCAAAACCAAGGGTCGGCTTATAGGACAGATACAAAATTCAAAATACAAAAAGTGGCCTCAAAATTCCATATAAATTACTGTAATGATGTGGGTCAGCGAAGGTAGCTGTGGTCGTCAATCTTGAAACAGCTGTTGTAGTATTTACAATTTTTATTTCACTAAAATCCTTATAAACGATATGGTGTTAAACCAATGAAAGTATTGTAAAAAAAAAAAAAAGCATTACATACATTTAAAATCCACCGATTTTACTGGCTTCATTGTCTGAAACAAAGAGCTCGTCGTATACATCCCGAGTCTCGTTGTTTGTGTTGTTGTCGTAGGGGTCCCAGTCCGAATCTGGTGCATCGGCTTCATCGTCAGTGTCCCACATCAAAACATTCTCCGTACCATCCATTGCATTAGAGGTACTGCACTTTTCAAAAGATTTTATTACAGTCTTGACTTTCACTTTATCCCATGCTTTGATCACTAAATCACACCAGCTGAGTCGAGGTTGATTGTGTCACCACTCCATGTAGGTATGTGAAAAATACGGTCATCAACCTTAAATGTGCCACTACCCCTACCGAGGATAGTCTAACACCTGGTATTTACTTTATAATATGCCTCTTGTAACATAATTCAAATGATTTACTGGTAATATATTAAATATTCTAAGTATTTAATACATAAACTTATCACTGTATTGGTGGTTTGGTGTTGATTGACCTAAGCTTTACCACAACTGGTTTGGTAGTTTGGGGAGTTGTCTTTTACCACAGATATGAGAAAACCATGAAATTTTGACTGAAATTTGGGCCTCATCTTTTTCGAAGGTCGCCTAATCCACCGTAATACACTACGAGTATATGATAACTCCATAATTAAGTTAAACTGGGAGGATTTGTTTAGTAAATGTTCACTATTTTAAAATCTTTAAGTTCTACATTATTGTACAGTGACCCCTCGGTTAATGAACTCAATCCGTTCCAGAAGGTCGTTCGTTAACCGAAACCATTGTTTCAATGGGTTTTTGGGTAATTGGTTCCAGCTCACCGAAAATTTCCTAAATTCAACAAAAATGGTAGAAAAGTTCACTTACTTTGAGGTGTGTATGTAGAAGGCTCCTGGATGATGATGATGATGATGATGGAATTAGAATGGGGGTGGAGGAGAAGGAAGAAGAAAAGGCATTGGGGTGGAAGAGAAGTCACCCCATGGCACCATTTCATCCATAAAATTTTAGTTCTCTTGGTGTATTTCAAGATTATTTTCTTTAAATCAACACTGCACTGCATTATATATTGTCACTATGTAAAATATATTTCAAAATGACCAATAATTTGCTTGGAAACACAGAAAAAAAGCGTTTAGTTGAAGAGAGTCTCAAGCAAGATGTTACCTCCACTGAAAACAGAGAGAGACTAACGCCTGTCTGGTGTGTTAACAGGATGGATGGCACGCCAGAAACTAGTTTCTTTACCTTCAATTATGTTCAATAATTGTTAAAATGACTAATAACTTAATATTAAACTTTTAAAATTATTGAATTACAGTTGGTCCTCACTTGCGGTTAATGTAACCCGGAGGGTCCCGCGGAAAGTGAGGAACGCGTAAAGTGAATAACATAATATATGGGATTAATTGAAATGGAGTCCGGGCCGATCCCCAAACTCCACTTTTTGACGACACACAACTATGTTGTAGTAAAAATTTTATCTTAACTTTATGATGGTATGAAAAAACAAGTAATATAGAAGAGGTTAGGTTAGGAAAGATAAAGGTTAACATAGGAAAAATAAAGAATAGGTTAAAAAACTAAAAATTTTGTGTAACACTTACGGTAGTAGAAGAGATGGGTCGGCATACGGGGATGGAGGCTGGTTCCGAGGCAGAGGGCAGATTACTGGCCCTCAGGTGAATCACCATTACTAGGTGAATCATCATCACTGTCACTTACAGTTGTCAGGGCTTCCCTGACAAATCCCTCAAAGTCAACTTCACTGTCACTATCACTGGCTTGGGCTGGCTGTGGTGGGTTGCGGGTGAAGAAATCTGTTATGCTTTGCTGACGGCTGGCGTTGATGTTGTCGTGATACACCTTGATGTACGGCTCCATAGCCTGCACCAGCCGGTTATGGAAGACTTCATAGCGGTCATCGTCATTGTCGCGGGAAAGGAAGGACTTCATCTTCTCTGCACACTCCATGGCACCCTTAATATCACTATGACTTAAATTGTGTTCTTCGGAGACTGACGCACCTTCTTCCTCCTCTTCACTGACGTGTTCTTCTTCCAACATCTCGTCGGCAGTCACTTCAGGATTTCTGATCACCTCCAGGATGTCGTCGTTGGTGGTCTCGGAGAAGCCTGGAACTGTAACAGTCTGCGCAGCTTCTCTGGCAAGGTCCACTGCTACTGCAACAGTCTGAACCTCACCAGTCACAGATTGACTCCTCCTCTCACCTGGTATTCCATGCAACACATGTCTCCATGCGTGACGAATTGTAGCAATAGACAGCTGATCCCATGACTCCACCAAGATGTCCACAGCTTTCTTGATGTTAAATACTCTCCAGAATTGTTTGAAGAGTATTTTTTGCTGTTCTAACCGTTGTTCCTCATCTTCGTCGCTCTTGCTATCGGTGGTGGTGTCACTCAGGTCACGCAACTCTTCCCTGGTGTTGGTGTAGTCGTTCAGGAGCTGGAATTTTTTTGTTGAGAATGCAGCTTTCACATTGCAAATCAACTCCTGGTCCATGGGCTGTAATATAGACGTAGTGTTGGGAGGAAGGAAGACCACTTTTACGTTGGGGTGACGATCTAACAGTAGGGGCGAGTGTCCTGGTGCGTTGTCCAGCAGCAACAAAATATTAAATGGGACATTCTGTTGCTCACAGAATTTCTTTACATCGGGAACAAAACAGTCATCAAACCAGGAGAGGGACAGTGTAGAGAACATCCATGCCTTACGTGCTGTCAGCCAGTGGACATTTAGCTTGGTCATGTCCATGGTTTTGTAGGCGTGCGGCTTGCGGGCTGTGTGGATCACCGATAACTTGAGCTTACAGGTACCGGAGGCATTGGTGGCAAACAGGACGGTGATGCGTTCCTTCTGCATTTTCCGGCCCCGAATCCTGCTGGCATTCTTCACAATGTAGGACTTGGAAGGTAGTTTTCTCCAGAAAAGACCAGATTCGTCCATGTTAAACACCTGGTCGTCACTGTACTGTCCTTCCTCCATAATCTCACGTAAAAACGGAGGAAATTCCCGAGCCGCAGCACGATCAGCACTCGCTTCTTCACCACCAATGTTTATATTGGTGATCTTGTTCCGGATCTTAAACCTCTGTAACCACCCAGAGGAAGCATTAAAGGGTTTGGGCTCTGTAATTCCCATCTTTCGTGCCACTGCCATGTACAGTTCACGTGCGTAGTCCTTCACAGAGCGCGTGTCGACCGCCATGTTCCGTCGCGCCTGACGCACCAAGTACCTCACAAGTAATTTTTCTGTCTTGAGAAGCACCTGGTTGTGAAAATACTTGATCATAGAAGCACCTGCAGACTTTGTGATTTTCATGTGCTCTTTGATCTTGGCTGCATCCTTCTTGATCGTGCGAATCGTAGATTCGTTGACGCCATGCTGGCGCGCGAGATCAACTTGCCGTGTTCCTTTCTCCAAATCTTGAATAATTTGGTACTTCACCTCGTAGCTTAAGGAACGTCGTGTCTTCTTTGGCTTAGTGCCGCTGGGTCCAGGTAAGGAAAGGTTTTTCTCTGGGGGTGGTGGTCCGGCGGAAGCCATTTTACGGAACAATGGATGCGCGTTAACACGGAGTGGCCTTGAGGGATGAAACTGTCGCGGCTAGGTCAAGCGTCGTCTTTCCTCCCTCCCTCCCTCCCCCGGGTGGACACGTCATAATACTTTAAGCCAATTACAGCTAGCAGCAGAGGAGGGTAGGGATGCATGGCCAATCACAGGTCTTGTACGTCATATGACGTCAGTGATAACGCAACAAAGACACACTGCGCAACCTTACCGCGCCGCTTGCCCAAGCGGAGGGAGGAGGAGGGAGAGGCAGGCAGGCGGGCAGGCGGGTGGCGCGTGGGGAAAATCTAAAAATAGCGTCGCGCCGGACACTCTCCGCGTAATGGCGTTCGCGACCGCGGAATGTGAGAATGTTAGGTTCTGGCAAGGCACCGCGTTAACGGTGAAACGCGGAATGCGGGACCGCTTAATGTGAGGACCAACTGTATAAACTTCTTGATATTTACTAAAATAGTAAGGAATTTAAGCCCTAGAACTGATTAATGTATTGGCGGACTGATACTAAAGCTGGTTGTCCGGTCAGTGCAAGCGAAAACATGTTGAGGTCGGTTCGTAAGAAATTCGTTAAACGAATTTTTGTTCATTAACCGAATTGAAGATCCTTATGGAAGGCAGTTCGTTAACCGAAATTTCGTTAACTGAGGCGTTCGTTAAACGAGGGGTCACTGTATTAAGGAAAATAAATTAAAACAATTGTACAGTAAGATCTCATATTTTGTGCAATTTCATTTCGCGTTTTTTAATTTTGCGAGCACTACCTAATGTAACCAAGTCTTATATTTGGCGTAAAATATCACGAGTTTCGCAAGATCCAGCCAGCTGAACGAGAATTGTTGGCTACTGTCTTGAATGACATCACAGCCCTCATACCAATTACAATCATTTCTGCTACAATGCGTGTTTTGTCAATGCGAATTGGTTGAAACGCGATTGATGAATAGGGGAACAATGTTTGTAAAACGCGAACTTTTGCATATGAATGTTGGCTATAGCGCGATTCCATCCTCTGTTTTGATTCCATCCTCAACATTTTAAGCGTGGCGAGGGGTTATGCAATGTTTTCAGTTCACGTTCGACATCACATGTTCAATTGATTCGTGTCTTTTTGTTTGTGAAGTGAGGTTCTTTGTAATTTTTTTATTTTCTTTGCAAATTTAGCTGTTACCCATAAATACTGTATGAAAAGAAAAAGTAAAAAGAATGTTTCACAGTGCGGACTAATAAATGCTTACACCAGCGCTCTCTTTACATCATGTGATTAGTTGAATCGCGCAGTTTCTGTCGATTGCTCCTTGATTTTTGCCGTTTTCTCCAATTTTGTTGTGTTGGCGATGAATATGGAAAGACAAGGTAAGAAGAATGTTTCCAAGAAGTGTTCTGGTGATCGAATTGCCGGTGGTGAACGTAAAAGAGATTTACAAGAACGCAACCATTGTTTTGTAGCCTGCGCCATCCTAGCGACCGCCCGGGCTGTTATTGTGTGCTTTTCTGGGTGGTGCTATCTCCTGTCGAGTCAAGCTAATGGCTTCTACCTCTACCTCTACTGGTGCTGGTGGCCACCTAAGCGGCCAAATAAGGAGAAGCGGGACTATCGTAAGGGAGTTAGTTTGCCAAGTACTCGATGCAGGATAAGCAGTGTGTGATTAAGTTACTTGAGAAAGGCCTAAAAACTAGTGAGATAAGAAAGATTACTAGTTTTCCAGAAAGCAGTCAGGTCAATAAAGGCAGAATTTGTATCATTTAGAGGTTATAAATGGGAAGATCAGAGGTTGATGTAGAGTGGCCAGTCTATATTGTTATTTTTCCCATTAGTTTATGTATTTGCATTTGGCGCAATTTTTCCAGTCTATATTACTCGTGAAATACAAGATCTTACTACTGTATATTGTATCAGATGAACCACTCAATCATATATACATGTACATTCACTTATGCAGAGTATTCTCGTATGCCGCCTTACATATACAGTACCGGGTATATTTATGGTAGTTAGTAGTACTTAAAATTTTGTCCAAATTGGGCAGTCTCATTATCATTTTAAGCAATATTTCCTAGCCATTTTTTTACACTTGTGTGGGTAAGCTGCGATTGCCTTTTGGCAGCGGTTTGCCAAACCAGATATGGGCTGTCCCTCCCACTTCTCCTGCTCGCGTCCACAAACCCAAGGCATCAGCCAAGAAAATGCAGTAGAGACCCATTCACCATAGAGCATGTTGAAGTAAATTTTTCCAGCTGGATGGCCTTCCTAATGCCAACCCACGGGGTTGAAAATGCTGAACTATAGCTACTTACTCTATAGCTGTCAAATTATGCACTGCTTAAACATCCTAGTTGTTTCCTGGTACGTATATTAAAAATCTCCATTATGGCACAGCTCTTAACATTGTGAAAAATGCCACCAAATGGACTGAAGTTTTGGAGAGTCAGAATTTGGTCTAATCAGGATTAAGATAGAAGCAATAATATAACTGGATAAGTGATGATTGTGACTTAACTCAGATAGGATAATTTGGAGCTTACAGCATTTCACATGTTAGGTTTAGTAAATGCTTCTCAAGGCTGAAGTTTGGTGAGGGTTGTCAAATGGAGTTCAAAGGCAGTTCATTTAATCATTGGTTTCATAATACTGCAGCTGTTAATTAGAGGTTAGAGTTGTGGATAAACTTTGAGATTTGTTTTGTTGTATTATAACAAAATGTGGGTGGTGGTGTACTATGACTGTAATATGCACTTTAACATTCACCTTTGAGGCAGATAACTTTTTGGCTTTCTTATATTTCTTTCATATAATGATACTGTACTATGCTGCTGTTATTGTATTTCCCTTTAAAAAAGAATGGCTTAATGATAGGCATGAAAAAATATGAATTCAGGGAGGAGTAAAAAATTATCTGAAGTGGTGCCTCGTTTGGTTGGTATACAGTAGTGAAACAAACTTTCAAAGGATATTTGAAACTTTCTGAGTTATACACTGGAAATGAAACTCAAATGAATGTATGGACAAATGTGCAGACAGATGGATGGATGTACAGTTGGATGTATGGGTTAATGTACAGTAAACCCTCCAGTTTGGCGACTAATTGGTGCCAAAAAACCATCGCCAGACCAGAGGGCTTAATCCAGTGGGAAAAAGCCTAATTGGTACCGAGGGGCAAGCCAAAGTCTAAATTTTTTCCTATTTTACCCACATATAACCTATATTTTATTGCTGAAAGAGAATGAATAATTAGTTAATCAACATAAACATAGAAAACCAATCTTAAGATTTTAAGTTGAGGAGCTTAATGTTCACTAAGCTGGTATCCAAGGCTAACATCCGTCGCCCCCCACCCAAGCCTCCAGTCTCTCCCCTTCCCCCTCCTCCACCACTGCCTTTGCCACCACTAGATCAAAGCCTTCAAAATAAAAGTCCTTTGGTAAGCTCAATCATATCCACAGTCTTTCTCTTATCCTCAAATGAGTACTTTTCACTATCTTCCCAACCCGATACTCAAGAGAATTTTTTTTCTTTGTTTTTACCCCATCATTTGAACTGTCTGGGTGCCCAGACGGTCTTTCACCACCACTATCATCCCCTCCAATACCCCAGGTACTTTTGAGGCCATTAATCCGCATGAGAACACTGTGCCAAGCGAGAGTGAATAAAAAAAATGTACACAAAGGCCAAAGTCACTCGAACAAACAGCGGGAATGTGGATTGATGCGGTCAAAATGGTTGCCAGAACAGCTGACTGGCGCTTTGAGCTCGGTAAATGCTCACCAGTAGAATTAAGCGAGATTTATCTTGCACTTATTATTCTACAATTATTAGTTGTGATTGCATTTAAATTTAAACTCCCGCCAGAGGTGAGGGTTTGGTCGCCAAAATGGAGGGCAGGGTACTTTGAACTTTGACCGCCGACTTCGAATTCACCAAACTGGAGGGTTTACTCTACCCATTTCTATAGCTCCATAGGGGAGAAGAACCTGTATTTCAGAGCCTTTATCTAAGATCTCGAAAACCTTACTTTGGCTTGGAGACCTCTCTAACCCCCCCCCCCAATTGTAATGGAAATATTTGAGACTATTTTGGGTAGTGCCAATTTTCCATTGCTCTTTTGGCTTACAATCACATTTCTAGGATTAGTGAAGTGAATGGGTAATACAGTAATTTATAATATTTTGTCACCCTATATTTAAAGGAATTGGTTGATAGTAAGATATTAAATAATATGTCAGTAGAAAGAAAAAAAGAGCTTTATCCAAGTGTTGTGTAGGATTCTATTAAGATATAGATTGTGGGAGTGAGGGAGCATATGTTTTGATGGGAGTGTATTGGTGCCTTGGTGGAGCAGGCCTTCAAGAGAGGCAATACAATCATATTGTGTGAAGATGCATTATGGACCAGTTTGTTGTGTACTGGAAGTTGTCGTGTTGGGTGTAGACAGATAAAAAAAAAGTTTTTCCAACATGAACTTTAAAGATGAATTTGATCATTATTGTAATTGCCCTTAAGGCAATCATGCACTCATGGGATAAGTAGACCCAGATACGATGACTCGATAATATAATTCGGTCAAACCTGTCAAAGACAATTATTACAACATCAGTAAACATTTGATATAACATTCCTTAATATAATGAACTTAGTATGATAATACAACTAGAGTGGGATATTAAGAGCATCCCTTAACGTATTGTAATTGACACAATAATATGCTGGTGGTATCTCGTATATACAGTAGTACCCTGATTTACGTGGTCAATTGAACCCATGGGGTACCGCGGAAAGTGAAAACCGCGTAAAGGTGAACAACAGAACATATGGGATTAATTCCAATAGAGACTGGCCCGACCCCCTAACTCCACTTTTTCAGACACAATACCTACGTTGTAGTAAAAATAACATCTTAATTTTATGATGGTATGCACACACAATTAATAATTAAGAGAAATATCAATAATATTAGGTTTTTTAACACTTACATAAGTAGAAAAGATGGCTGGGCACACGGGGATGGGGGGTTGGTTCCGAGGCAGAGGGCAGATTATTGGCCCTCACCTGTATCATTTGTATCAATTGTATCACTATCCACCACATAAGCTTGCAGGGCCTCTTTGTCAAACCCCTCAGTCATATAAGTCCATATCTTCACTATCACTGACTTGGGCCGGCTGTGGTGGGTGGCGGGTGAAGAACTCAGTAATGTTTTGATGACTTGGGCGACCTTGTGCACATCCTGCCCGCGCCGCTTCCCGTGTATATACCGCGTAAAGTGAAAGTCCGGTTCTGGCGAGGTACCGCGTAAATGCGAAATCGCGGAAAATGAAATTGCGTAGAGCGAGGTATTACTGTACACTAATGTTCCATAAACGGACTTACTTATTTTCGGGTCTTAGAGGAGTAGGGTGTTTCCTGTATGGCTTCAAAGCGTGTTCTGAGCCCTCCTAGCAGGGTGATGGGTGTATGGCATCTGGTTCATATTGACAGATAAGCACATTCAGCGTCTTCACCATATCAACACCCGCTAAGCCTCACTCCTCTGATACATCCTTCCTACTAACCCTGCTACCCAGTAATTGCCGAAACTTAAATATTTCCTGGTTCTTCCCTTTGGCGGTAACAATTATATTTATATATTTTGCCAGTAATGGTTGCTATTTGTCTATCTGTTATTTTAATACAGTACAGTATAGTCTGGATTTATGCTGTCATTTGAACCTGTGGAGGTCCGCGTAAAACGAGAAATGCATAAACGAAATAACAGAACATATGGGATTAATTGAAATAGAGACTGGGCCGACCCCCAAACTACACTTTTTCCGACACAATAAGTATGTTGTAGTAAAAATAGCATCTAAATTTTATGATGGTGTGCACACACAATTAATATTTAAGAGAAATACAGTCACCGGTTAATGTCCATTCAAATAATGGACTCAACTCTTCCCCCCCCCCTCCCCTTCCCATGCTTGCTGGCTCCACCCTCTCTGAGAAATGTTTGGGGAAAAACAGTATCCTTACATTTTTAGTAATAAATAATACCTCATTAGACTAAAGTTAGGATAATATAATTGACATTGCTGGATTCCTTGCAAGACATGGAATATTTTGAATATAAACATCATATATTTTGCACAAAAGATAAAATTTTTGCTCTTTCTAATAAAATTCTTAAATAAGATCTAAAGTTTGTATGTTTAATGCAAATTTTATGAAGTTTTTATTTAAAATAATCAATCTTATAAGAATTCCAGCAATGTAAATTATATTCTGCCGCTTTCCCCCCCCCTCTTCCCACGCTCGCTGGGTCCCTCCCTCCCTCCCTCCCTACCCTCCACCTTCCCCTACCAGAGAAATGTTTGGGGAAAAACAGTAGGCTTACATTTTTAGTAATAAATAATACCTCAGATTAAAGTTAGGATAATATAATTGACATTGCTGGATTCCTTGCAAGACATGGAATATTTTGAATATAAATGTCATATATTTTGCACAAAAGATAAAATTTTTGCTCTTTCTAATACAATTCTTAAATTACATCCAAAATTTGTATGTCTAATGCAAATTTTATGATGTTTATATTTAAAATAATCACATTCTTATTAGAATTCGAGCAATGTAAATTATATTCTGGCCGGGTAATTTGTATGAATTTTGAGCTAAAACAAATATCTTCAGTAAATAAACAAATTATACTTCACCCGCGTAAATGATGAAATTTACCGCGTAATTTAAACATTTCATTCTGGCAAGGTGCCGCGTAAATGACCAAACGCGTAAACAAAAACCGCGTAAATCCAGACTATACTGTATAGTAGACATTTTGTGGATGTGATTAAATGTATAATGCCACTCCTGTAGATGAGACTTGTTGTCGCAGTATGCCTACTAATGAGGCAGGAACTGCAACAGCAGAGGGCCAAAGAAAAGTATGTGATGTCTGTGTACATCCAACTAACAAACCCAGCAGTCCTGAAGAAGAACAATGCACCAACCCCATTTCATGGTAAGAATTATTCAGTTGATAAAGCAAGTGACCATAAATTTTAATTTCATATTATTGTCCTAGTTTTTACTGCATGGTCAGTGTACACATGCTATCCATCTGTCTGTCCATTAGCAGTCTACTTATTGAATTTGTGCCTGCAGGAGTTAAATGAGTGTAAGAGAACCACTGTAACCCTTATATTTTCTGAAATCCCATAATGTCTAGATGTGCACTAGATAGTAAAATGATGAAAATATGTTGCTCATTATGAGCAGTTGCATTACTAAGCTTTAGCATGTAAACACTTAAGTAAGCATGCAAGATACCCAGTGTTATATCTGTAAACAGTATGCTGAGTGAGATTTGTAGTCATGCACCAGCTAGTCAAAGGCCAGCTTTATGGTGTGTTTTTCTAATTTGACTCAACATTCAAGAAAGAATCTTGAAAGAGGAGAAGTACATCCAAGTAAGTTTTGAAAAATCTGCCAAACAGTTGTTGGGAGAACATGAGAAGCTTCTCAGGGAGTTACAAGGTCACTTGTCTTGGTAACCTGAAAATGAATAAGAGCTACTGTATGAAGAACCACCCAGAGAATTTTTAATTCAATCCAACAGCGAGACAATGGACTGATGGTGCAAGAAACAGATTCAGTTGAAGTTAAAGATAAAAAGATAGGATTGGTTGAATTTGGTAATATTTAAAAAGATATATATATATATATATATATATATATATATATATATATATATATATATATATATATATATATATATATATATATATATATATATATATATATATATATATATATATATATATATATATATATATATATATCTTTTGGATGTAAGAATTTGTAGATACAGAATGGTGAATAATTTTAAAAACCCTGAATCAATAAGGTGCATCATTAATGTGCATATATCTGAATCAATGTCCTGGGTTCAAGTCCTGGCCCAGGACAGACCTGAGAAGGGTGTTAGCCAGTGTGACCCTACCAAACGTCACTGGTTTCTTCCAGGTACTCCTGGTTCCTCCTGCACTAACACTGGACAACAAAGTAACAAATAACAGACCAGCTGCCCAAATGGTTAGAAGTTGATAAGTGGTGAAATGATGAATTTAAAATCAATGATGATCCTGATATCCCATATTTGATCAGGAGGCGAGTGGCTGAATCACAGCACAGGGCGGCCTCGCTTAGCGTCGGGGTTACGTTCCTGAAACCGCGATGTTATGCTGATCAATTTTCCCCATAAGGAATAGATAAAATACGGGAGTTACGTTCCTCAGTCTCCCTTTGCCCCATGAAAAGAGTTACATATACAGAAAATCGTTGCCATTTCTGTAGAAAATAGTATATAGAACTACAGTACTAAGTTTGTATTGGTACTCGCTGATGGGCGGAGGTGGTAGAGTGAGTGTGGTGGGTAGTGGAGCGAAGGAGGGTGGTGAGTCACTGAGACTCTGCGGTTGCCTCCTCCTGCTCTGACTGGGGTTCCTCCGCTGCTGCTTGCTCCTCTGTTGATGTTTGCTCCTCCTCCATTGTTGTTTCTTCCTTCTCGGCTGCCGGCTGTTGTGAAGAAGCTGCTTCTGCCGTCCCGCGGCAGAAGTTATAACGACGCTTAAATCGTCGAAACCATCATCGGCTGGCCATAAAGGTCTCTTCCTTCGATCCTTCACCCTCTTTTGCCTTTAAGTTGTCAAACAAGGATCTGGCCTTATGCTGGATAACCATAAGGCTCAGAGGGGCATTGCGTTGATTCTGGTCCTCCATCCACATTGCCAGTATCTTTTCTACCTTCTCTATCACAGTGCTTCTAGTACGAGTCGCCTAAGTAGCACTCAGAGAAGAACTACTTCCAGCACTAACCTTAATCTTGTCAGCGTTGGTCTGGGTAGTACACACCGTCGTTGGGGTTAGACCAAGCACAGCGGCTATGTCCACAGCACGTTCCCCTTTTTCAAATCGGGTTAATACATCCATTTTTGTAGCAAGGGTAATGGTCTTACGTTGCCCCTTCACTACACTAGCATCAGTAGCACTTGATGGGCGCTTGGAAACCATTTCGAATAGTTAGAGTACAGTTTTAGAGCAAAAGCACTTGAGCACACACGAATGATGTGAAGTCGTAACATAGACTGGCTTGGCGTTGCTTGGGGACGCTGTGACGTTCCGTGAGTGAGGGCAGCGCGCCGAGCTGAGAGAGCTTAGCGCGGCCAGACAAGAGCGGGTGATGCGCCGTAAAAAATAGTCCGTGATGACGTCAAGCGACGTAGTATCTGATCACCGGGATGTTAAACGAATTTTTGGTCTCTAAAGTTCAGCGACGTAGTACCGAAACAACGTTAAGCAGAACGACATTAAGCGAGTACTTACTACTGTATTTGTATGACAACCATACTCCTCATGCGTACAGGCCAGCACTTCTATCATTGTTTCCTCTCCAATCATACCTGAATATGTAAATTTTTAAAAAGAATTGGGTCTCCAAATGATATAAATGTTGCCATTAACCCAATCCACCTATTTGCTCCCCCCACCATATTTCGACCTTAGAAATATGGAAAAATAGTGAACAAAATTCTGTAATTACCAGGTTGGCTGTGGCAGAGAGTGGAAAATGAAAAATGTGACTCGGTTTGTTGTGACAAATCTGCGCACTTACTCCAGGCCTTTGTCACTTGTGATTTCAATTTCATTTTTTTTTCATACGTCCCATGAGTATTGATAGTCCAAAAAACACAGTTATGTCTTACCACTTGTGAGATTTGGCTTGAGGACTGACAACTTTGTGTCAACATATTTCTCATATTTAGTGGTTTCGTCCACTATAAGTTGCACCAATTCTTCATCCATGTAGTTAATGAAAAAATCTAGTTCACTACTTTCTTCTGTTGCCGACACTGTCACTAATACCGCAGTTTGTATCATCAAAATTGTAGTCATTGGGGTTGAAATCGTTGCTGTCAGTCCACACAAAAGATTCAGGTAGTGGGTGAAGTGCTGTGGCTTGGTATACCCTCCCCACGACCTCCTGTCTGCTTGCGCCAGTCAGGTGGGGTGTTGACCTCATTGCTTCTTTCACTATCATTTTTCTGTTCAGCATCACTTGCAGTAATTGTGTAATCACTACCATCACAATCATCATCACTATCAATGTCACTTGCTTATCAGAACATGACACCGACCATAAAATGTTCGTGGCGTGGTTGGGAGAGTGGTGGGCAAAGCTTCACCCACGTCGCTAATTTCTGGCTCACTCACTGTCTGTCAATATACTGTATTGTGTTGTCTGTGACTACCCTTGGCTGCAAGAGTTTCGTCAACCCTTTATGGGTTGAGGGATTTCAAGCTCTTGGAAGTATGATGAGGAGGTGGATAAGCACTCCACACATGACTGGTGGAAGGTTACAGGTCAATCTCTCTCAAGTGTTCTGAATAAACTATCTCTCATTGGCTAATGGGAGCAACAAAGCATTTTTTTGGTTCAAATGATAGTCAAACTGCCTCCAGTCATCATGATCTACCTATACAGTAAGCCCTCTGTTAACCTCGTGGTTGCATTCTTGTAAACTGCAACGTTAAGTGAAACAATGTTAAGGGCATCAATTTTTCCCATAAGAAACGAGAAATAAGTAGGTTATGCTCCCAGCCTCCCTTCACCCCATAACATGCATCACAATTAAGACACTGTAAACACAATTCACACTCGGCAGAGTTGTAAGTGAGGCTGATGTCCCGCGCTGACATTGTACAGCGTCGCTAGGAGGGCGAGGAAAAGTGTTGCACAAAGCAAAGTGGTACCGTCTGACCAACAATATAATAATGATTTTACACAATGTTATGTGGAGCTTTGGTATAGAAATGTATCAATGTAATAATGAAGCAATGTTAACTGGGACAGCAGTAAGCAAGGACTTGCTGTACAAACATTGTGGTCAGCAGCCAAGACCTAGTTCCACCACCCTTCATTACCCTGCCACCCAAGTGCCAAAATTAGACTTGCTCCTGATTGGCCCATGTGGCCTCCTAGCAGCCACTATGGGATATGATCTGGCAGGAAAATAGTCACACAGCCTACTATATCCCGCCAATACAGTTGTAACTGTTGGCACGAGAATTGGTGAATCATTTGATGCCATGAGCGTGGAGTGGGTTAAAAGCAGAAAGATCATTGAGCTATTGGTAATTGTATTTTAGAAAAAAAAAAGTCACTCTTAATACCCATAGATTTTAGCAACAGGACTTTAGGTCACTTTCACCTGAATATGGCCACTATTCTCCAGATTTAGCTACTACTTAACACTCAACAAAGAAGGTGGGAAAACCAAGCCATTCACTCAACAGAATGGGATTTCAGTATCAATCTTTGCTTTTATCACAAGGCTATATGGATGGATCACAGGTGCTGGTAATCTAATGATCATGCTTAATGCAGGTCTCTTTCTCCTGGTCATGATTTCTATTTCTTAAGGTGGTGTTGGCAAGTTCTGGCAATAGGTGGTACCAGTATCTCTCATTAGGGGCCCTAATATAAGTGGGATAAATACAATACGTATACTCTACTGTAATTTTAATACTGTGCTAATTTACACTTACCTGATCATTTGTTAATTGCAATAAGTAGGTTCCAGAAACCCCTTTATACTGTGCAGGTACAGTGTAGCAAAATTCAATAATACCATGCACGGTCTCCATAAAACTACCCTTGGAATGACTTTTTTTCAATAAATGCCTAAATAAGCAGTGTGATACATAATGATTATCAGAATTATACCAGAGAATTAAGTATCGGGTAAACAAATAATAGAATACAGCTCCTCCCCAACTTACGACTGGGTTCGGGACCCAAATCCAGGTCGTAAGTCGAAAATGGATAAATAATACATAGAAAATCTAAAATGGTTCTCTTTTTCTTCTCAGCACCACAAAACTCTCACTTTTAAGCTTGCCAGCCATTTTAAAGTGAATTACAAAAAAAATTTTTGTCTGTACTGACGTTGGGACTCGAAAATATGTAATTTGACAAAATTTTGGTACGATTGAGGCAGGTCGTAAGTGCGGGTGGTTGGAAGTCGAGTAGGTCGTAAGTTGGGGAGGAGCTGTATAGTACAATATTATGCTAGATAAAAATTTACGGTGAAATTGAAAGTTTCCTTATTTTGAAATACACAAGAAAAAAATCTTTTAATTGCTTATCCGGTAGATGTTTGTATGCAATTATTTCTTTAGATATTGCTCCAAATTGTGCACAATAAGTACAAAAATTATCCATAAAATTTGAAATAAATACCAGAAGATTGTCAGAAAGTGAGCCCCACAACTGTAATGATCTGATGGAGTTGAACAGCTAAACCTCCATCATAAAATGAAGCAAGTGGTCTGTATTACTCTTGACTAACTTCATTTCCCCAACCAAGTTAGGTACCCACTACTATGTTAAATTGAATAAGAAAACCCCAAGAATGAACCAAAGATCCTTGGAACAAGAGGCAAATGCTGCTCCACTCAGCTATCACACCTTTTCTCTTAATTACAAGTGGTTTACAGGTATCTACAAATTGTGAGGAAGACATTTTTCTTTAGATTTACCATGGAAATATTTTGGAAAGGGTCAATTGGATAGATACTGCGTAGAAGGTATGTATGTTTTCGTACCTGGTAATGGAATTTTGAGGGTTTGGGCTCTTTCTAGGTCTAAGTTTATTTATCAGTGTGATTAGAACTAAGTCTCCTGCCATAGTTTCTCCATTACATGGGAGATGAACATCTTGGTAACAGGTTAGTTATTGAAAGTATCACAAGGGTTTTGTCCTTCCCTTAAAAGAAATTTTGGAAGTGTGGATCTTGTGCAGTTATGGTTGTACAAGTACTTGTTGCTAGGAGCATAGTGTTGGGGCATATGCTTCATCTGGGAATGCCTTCTATTCAGGGGCAAAGATCCAGTATCTTCATTTCTCATTCTTTTCCTGTGAAGTGTAGATGGTGGATTGTTTTGCATTTCTAGACAATTGCCATATCTAAGGATTTGCTTGATTAGTTCACAGTACACTTTGCCTTCGTTGAGTGGATGCGTCTTCTGTGACAGGAGTAAATGGGATACCTTTACATTTCCTCTCTCCTTTTCCATAAGAGTAAGTCATATTGAAACTCCTTGCTTGGTACAGTAGGGTTATAAGCTCCTTCAACTTTGCTCATAAAGTTTTTCCTTTTACATCCAAACTTGGGTCAGGTAGTAGGAGAGGACAACTCTTGTCTCATTGTCCTCATTTCTTTAAGTTATAGGGTCTTTTGAAGATTCTTTCTAATGAAGTGTGCCGAGAGGTTGCAGAGTGATAAACCACATTAGTGACTGGGTTATGGGATTAATGTAGTCAGGAATTAGTTCCGTCACACTCTCATATTTGGAGAGGATAATTAGCCTTTGCTTAATTGGCATATGATGCTTAAAGTGCCTCTGTTCCTAGGCTATAGTTGACATAGGAGGGAGATTTTTTCTTGATTTCTGGAATGAGAAACGAGGCAAATTTGTTTCTAGAGTATTTTATTCAAAACCATTGTCAGATCTGAAACTGCTATATTATATAAAGGATTTTTATGTAGGTAGAATTTTATTATTGTATTACTATTTGTCTAAACTAGGCATTCTCCCTACATGCCTTTAAGATTTTTTAATTTGCACGTAACTTTCAAATTGTTGCATGTATTGTTTTAATAGTGTAGTATTGATTGTAAGGCAATTAAAAAAAATGCATTTCAGTGGTTGAGTTACTGTTAACCTGTGTATTTCTCTTGATGTAGGGAAGAAGAATCCAACTTGCTCCAGCATGTTAACAGCCTCATGACTGTGTTCAGTGATTCATGCCGTGAATTGGTGCTTCAGTACAGTCCCTGGGAGCATTATTCTGTCTGCTGCCAACGAAATAGTACTCCTGCTAAGGGAAAGACAACACACACCCAGAATACTGAAGAGCAAAAAGAAGAATTTAAAAGTGTGAGTAATTTTTCTACCTCTACATGTTCAATAGTATCTTTTCTCTGATCCTATACATGTGAATTTGATCAAGGAAAAAAGAGAAAATGGTGAACAAGTACTGCACTGTATATTAAGCTGAAGAAAGTCACAGTAGTGTGTCAGAACAAGAAGTTGGAACAATCATGGTTTGATCGCTCCTGTTCTCTTGCATGTAGGTAGAGAGAGAGAGAGAGAGGGCATATCAAGTTATGAAACTATCCTCCTATTACCCACTCCTCTTTCATTACTTCTAGGAATCACTGTAAGGCTATTCTTCGTAGGGCCAAGCGGAATTTTATAAAAAGAAAGACCGCTGTCCTTGCTAACTTTTCTTCAAGTAAATCCTTCTGGTCTTAAACCAAAAACATGTTATAACTAATGCACTCCCTCTTTTCCTCCTCTCTTCCAACCTGATAATTATAGTTAACTCTCCCCCTGATAAAACCAATCTCTTTGGCACCTTATTCTCCTCTTACTCCACCTTTGACAATTCGAACTGAACCTATGCACTTTTCTATAATATCCACTCGTAGGGTTGCTGGTATGTTATCCAGGTTGGATGCGAGTAAGGCACATGGACCGGACGGAATACTCCCTCGTGGTCTGTGGGAGTGCTGAAGTTCTGGCCCCTGTGCTTGCTCCCCTCTTTTGCCTTTGCCTCAAAACCCAAACTTTTCCTTCTTCTTGGAAGCATGCCTCGGTTCAGCCCATCACGAAGAAGGGTGACCATTCCAAACCCTCTATCGCCCCATTGCCCTAACTTCATCCCTCTCTAAGATTTTTGAAACTATCTTAAACTCGCATTTTCTCAGTCACCTTGAACGCCATTCTCTTTGGTCGGATCACCAATATGGCTTTCGCCAGGCGAGATCTACTGGTGATCTGTTCTCCTATTGAACCCATCTCTGGTCATCCTCTCTTAGGGATTATGGGGAAACTTTCGTCATGGCCCTTGATATCTCCGAAGCATTTGACAGGGTATGGCAAAAGTCTTTACTTTCTAAACTTCCCTCATATGGTTTCTCTCCCCCACTTTGTTCTCTTATTTCTAGCTTCCTTGAGAACCGATCCATGGCAGTTGTTTTTGAGGGATCGATCTCTCTCTTTCTCAACCAATAATGGTGTCCCACAGGGTTCTGTTCTATCACCTACTCTCTTCCTTCTTTTTATCAATGATTTACTTCACACTACGACTAATTCTATCCATTCTTACGCTGATGATTCTATTCTTCACTCTTCTTCACATTTTCCCCTTCCCCCTAATTCTCATACTAGATCTGTTTCTAGAGCTGACATTACATCTATCAATGCTGATCTGTGCAGCATCTCCGAATGGGGAGGTAGAATCTTGGTTAAATTCGATACTGTAGTAATAAAACTCAGTATTTACCAATTACACTTTCCAAATTGGATGATCTCCCACCAATCACATTTCAGGATGCAATCATTCTGCCAAATTCTAAAATAGATATGATAGGCCCCACCATTTCCTTTAACACACCTGTATGTCATGGAAGCCACACATCCTCAACATTGCTAAAGTTGCCTCCCGAAGTTGGGAATGCTGTACAGATGCCGAAGCTACTTCACTCCTGAGCAGTTTCTTTAAGTATGTAAGGGGTTCATTTGTCCTAACTTAGAGTGCTGCTCTCACTGGGGTGGCTCTTCTGTCCAATTGTTAGATAGGGTGGAATCAAAGGCATTTTGTCTTATTGACTCTCCTCCTTTAGTTGATAATCTTTTTTCCCTTTCTCTTTGCCACAATGTTGCTTCACTCTCTCTCTTTAACAGGTACTTTAACGGGCAATGTTCGGTGGATTTGGCATCCTGATGTGTACCGCCGGTAAGGCCGTGGGCTCGCAACACTCGTCTTGCCTGCGGTGCCCATCGTTTCTCTGTGGATATCGGTCACACTAGAATAACCCGTTGTAGTACATCCTTCTTTCCTCACACGGCCAAACGGTGGAATGCTCTGCCTACTTCTGTGTTTCCATACTTTTACAATCTGTCTCGCTTCAAAAAGCTGGTTTCCAGGACCAAGTCCCAGGTTGCTGATCTGCCTCATTTAAACACAATTGCAGGATCTCAATTGTTTCTCTTACTATTGACAACACAACACAAATTGTTTCACTTTTCATTTTTTTTTTCATTTTTGCATTTCTTTATGGTTCTTTATTATTATTATTATTATTATTATTATTATTATTATTATTATTATTATTATTATTATTATTATTATTATTATTATTATTATTCTCATTATTATTCTCATTATTATTATTATTATTATTATTATTACATTTCATTAGGCCCGATGTGGGTCAGTGACCTGTGCCTAGGTGGGCTAATCCCCATAAAAAAAAAAAAATCTTCGTGGTGGAGATTAATTTAATCTTTTTCTTTTCTAATTATAATTTCATTTTACTCTTATTTTTTTTGCCACCTCGGCCCCGTTGTGGGTCGATGGATGACCTGTGCCCGGGTGGGCTATTCCCCGTATTAAAAGAGAAAAAGAAAAAAGTACAGTACTGTACCACCTATATGTGTATTTCCTCATATCGTCGACATAAAATATACTACAAAGTAAACTTTCAACCTCTACTGGTATATTGGTTGTGATGCGGTATGATAATTCCTGGTGTATAATTAGTTGAGTTGACATGGCCAGTTGTTCATTTTGGCACTCCCACACTTGAAATAACTGTTGTACTTGATCCACAGTAAATATTTTTAGTATTTACTGTGTGTACATTTTGACCTCGCTCATTCACTATCCTGTCTTCACCCCTTCATCTATATTACCTGTTAATTTTTTTGTCATCCTCTTGCTTTTATATCTTCAACTACTGTATGCTGTCAAAAATCTTCCTTGCTGATCTCTAGCCTACCATGAACTCCATCTACCTGTACCACCATAATGCACTCTTTCATGAGCTCAAGTGCTTTTCAACCCATTTCTATTACTTCATTCCTTACTCTAATAATCCTCTAAACTCCCAAAATACTGTATTTCATGGGCTGTCCATTGCTTTTATTCTCACTCGGTCCATGACTACTCTGAACCACCAAAGTCTTATATCTACACTTGAGATTTGGAATAAAGCTCTCCATCATGTAGGAGTGTAGTGGTCATGTGGATTCAATGCTTGTCTCCTGTCCCAGGGATCACTGGTTGGATCTTGGGGTATTCCCAGTTCATCCAAATATAATTGGGTACTTAACTTTACAAGTTGGGGAAGTGAAGGTGGCCAAGTGCAGTGCCATTCATGCTGCCTCCTTGTTTAAAGAAGGCATAGTATGAAGTATGCTATATTAGATGTAAATTGTCAATTGAATTTGTGAAGATAATGGGTAGTGAGAGAAAGCAGAATTGAAGGAGTGACCCTGAAATATCATTGTATGGCTGAGCCTGTAACTAGGCAACTTATGAATTATAGCCATGAGTCTCACTAAAATGGGGAACCATTGCTTTCATGACTTCGTTATGATGGGGCAGGAATAACCAATTTGTGAATTACTGGATAGTCCAAGTTTATGATGTTTAAGAGTTAATATTTAATGAAAGGCATTGGCAGCAAGAGAAATTTGGAATGAAGAGGAATCAGTCAGAAAGTCAAATATGATATAAGAATATTTGGAGAATAGTATGGTATCTGACTACTGTGTGTATATTTTATTAATTATGAAGTGCTGTTCTTGGTTTTATAAGATAAATGTTAATTACAATTATGCTAATAACTACTGAACAGGTGGAGATTGCAGTTGGGGATGATCGTATAGAAAAGCTTGTTGTCTTGGCTGCAGAAGATCAGTGTAAACGTCTTTTCCATGGCGCTCTATTAGCTCCTCCTGCACTTCTGAAGGATCAACATCCAGCACCTGATGTAACTGGTATGTATAGGTGATTCTTGTATGTTATCTTTTGTAATTAAAATTTGTGGTCCCACAGAAATATATTATCACAATGCCTGATCATTTGCCTCCTTACTCATTTTTCTTGTGGCCAGTCCTCCAAACACCTTGTATGTCTTGTTTAAGCCTAGTAGTATGTAGATGTTTCTTTGGGCATTTAAAATTTTTTTCTGATCCTACAGTCTGTGGATTTCATAATTTTTCAGGCTTTGCATGCCTGTGGGTTTCATAATTTTTCAGGCTTTGCATGCCTGTGGGTTTCATAATTTTTCAGGCTTTGCATGCCTGTGGGTTTCATAATTTTTCAGGCTTTGCATGCCTGTGGGTTTCATAATTTTTCAGGCTTTGCATGCATGTGAGTCTCATAAATTTTCAGTCCCTGCATGCTTGCTGGTTTCAAAATTTTTCAGATCCCACTTGTGGGAGCACTGTATTTTAGTATATAGTGCTTGAGTTCTGGTTATCAACCACACCTTGTGTTTGGTTCCTGAGAAGAAACTAAAGAAAAACACAATGGGATATTTATATCTGTGTGGATGTATTCTAAGTGATAAGGAGAGTGATTAAAGATATGACAAAAAAATCTGGTTCTTTGTTACCTGTGTAAAACAAAGCTGAAGGTCAAAAGAGAGGCAAGTTGAAGACCAGTGAAGAGAGGAAAGTTAGGAGTGTCAGAGAGAGTAAGAGTAAAAGGAGTGGTGATGCCGAGTGATGAAATGGGGAGTTTTGTGATAGATTAAAATGGGTCAGTTTCTGATTATTAAGGATCAGATCTGAAGTATGGAGAGAAAGCTGACTTATATGGAGTACATAAGCCTCTGCAAAGGAGAAGTTAGAAGTAAGAGGTTCTGGGAGGACTTGATAACTATTTTGAAAACTCGTGAGAAAAATATTGATAGTGATGGGAAATTAAATACTGTACTGTATAAAATTTCATAATTAGGAAGTGGGGCAATTTTTGGAAAATATGAAGTGCCAAGAATGAATGGAAATGGAGGAAGAGTGTCTGTTGTTTTTGGTTCTGTTCAGCCTATAGTGTAGTGGGATAAGGCTTTCAAGAGCAAAAAATATAAAAAAAATATAAATTCTTTAAATTGCAGGTCTGGGATGCAAGACAAACCGAACACTGTCATTTGTTGCACTGGACACCCTACATCACAAAGATGTAGCAGAGAGACTTGGAGTTAACCTTACCACTAAGGACCTTTCCAATACAGCAGCTGTTATTGTGGACCTCCAGAAAGAATCTCATTTCATCATGGATGCCAGTTTATCCAAAATGACATTAGCTAATTTCATTATCAACTACACACATGGGCTCCTGGATAGGTAAGATATATTTTGTGCTTATATTGAGAATTTTGTTTCTGTTTTTACTCAATTCATGTTACGTATCTTTGTCTGTACCATCTCTAACTACTGTATACTTTAAGGCATTCTATGTGGAAGATAATAGCATTCACACTATTTCATGCCTGTAGTCCTTTTGCCCACATATTATTATACTTTGTATTTGAATGTCTGCATCTTTGTGTAGACATTGTCATGCTGGGTATTTTGATAGTACAGTACAGTAATTTTGTAAAATCATATTTTCTTCAGTTTTCAAATGAATTTTACAGTTATTGTGCACACCAAGATTGCTTGCACCTATGATTTTTTGGCAAATAGGTATGACTACATAATTAAATTTCACAATTCAATATAGAAAGTAAGATTCATTTCTATTCCCTGAGTAGGGAAAAAAACGAGGCTGTTGCAGGAGGAGGAGGAGGAGGAGGAGGAGGAACTGTCCGAGATTTATTGTCTTCACAATTAGTCACAACCAGAGGAAATATTACAGTGATGTCCCTGTTAGCTGGAACAATTGGTGCAGAGCTCTTCTGGGGATGAGAAGTTTTTGGGTATACAAGATACCTCTCAAATCCGGGAAAAATCCCACACCCCTGGGAATTTCCCGGATACTGGGAAAAGGTTCCAATAGTCTAAACTACACTACTCACACAGACAGACACTACCGCACATTCCCGGAATGTTTCTGGGTGCTGGGGAAAGTTTCCGAGAGTCTAATAGTCTAAACCAGAGTTGTAAAAAATACTGGACTTTGTTACTTAAGTAATAGTGTTGTTACACTGGCAAAATGTTACTCAAGTGGAAGTAAAAGTATCCAAATGTCAGTGTACTCAAGTAGAAGTAAAAAAGTATCTCATTCTTAAAGTATTCAAGTTCTGAAAGTAAAAAGTAGCAACAAAATTATTATTTGTCTCGAATATTAAAATAAATCCACAGTACTAAATTATAAAAAATAGTTAACTAAAGATAAAAATAAGACACAGCATAACTCGTGTTTATTTTCAAAATTATGGTTGTCCAATCAGGATCTTTTAGGCGTTAATACAAGCCCAGCATGACCTACCGAAAGAGAATACTTTCAGCCACTCTACTTCTAACAATCACTTTCTTCCTTATCCACACAAGTATTCTTTATGTGAACTTATGGTCTGCAGACCTAATATTGTTTCTGCTCACAATAGGTTAGGAGACCTGTCTGCCATGTTAGGGACCTCCTACCACGGAGTCATTTATTCGTAATAATTTAAATTTAATTCTTGCACGCTACCCATGCTTTGGTTGGTTTTTACTCCCATTGTCCGTAAATCATATCAATATTGTCTCCATATCTAAAGTCATAGTGTGTCATACGAGACATGAGTACCAATGTATTAGTGTCTGATCGCATGGTCTTGTGACTAGACTTGTTGCCCCCTGGGGTGTAGTGAATTAATTAAATACTAAATAAGCCTAATATGACAAAACAGATGCTCACAAGCAGCACATGCTGGTAATGGGATGTTAAGCTTCAGAGATAAGTCACATTGTTGGGAAAGACCTCAGTAGCTCCATTCCATCCCCTGGGCATTCCAAGTAGCTATCAAGCTCCTTCAGTTGAGGAGTTTGTGGATTATTGTTGTCTCCATAATGAGTGAGTTTGACTAAGACTCACTGTGAACTGTCTCTAATGGGGTGTGACTGTTGCGATGTCACTCTTCGATTCTAGTTGCTGAGCGGCTGAATTTTTCACACCACATAACATCTGGCAGGTGCTGGCGAAGGGTACTTAGTTATTTAAGCAGAATTTTAAATACACTTAGTCTCGCACATATATACTGTATATAGATACAGGCTTTATATCGAAGATGGAATTACCGGTATGTAAAGCATTTTAGAATCACTGCCTCATTGAAATTCATTTTAGGTACAGGTATATATGCAAAGAGCAACTTACGTCTAATGGAAAAGTGGGGGAGAAAAGAGGAGATTCAATGGGGGGGGTGTGTGTATGAGGGTAGGCTAGGTGAGGTGGGTAGTCAAGGTGCTAATGGACACAAGAAGATCAAGGGGAAAGTCCACTTTCATGGCCACTATCATATGACCTGAACTGACTTCACCTCCTTTCATGAAACCCCAAGGTATGTGACTGCGTGGTGACTCCCCACACCTTACTCTTCACGGCTCCACCAACACAACTCTTTTATTATAGTTAATTATTAATTACAGGTCTTTAATTAAAAATATATTATTAATTTGCCACAGACATTAAAACTGTTTGTTTGTTTGGGTCATGTAACAAGTAAAGATTTTTGTTTTCTCAATTGTGTCGGAGTAAAACTATTATAAAACCATACTAAAAAAATTGTGAAGATGCACTTTGTGTTTTGGACACATGTGACATACTTATTCAGACAGCGAATTCTGAAGGATTACCTTTGAGGGATCCACAACCATATTAGCTCTTTCTGGTAAGAGATTTGTTTTGACGTACACTGTACTTTTATGATAATTAAGATCAACTCCTAATTTAGGAGATTGTGTCCTTTGCGTTCTCGAACTTTTTTAGCATTTCCTTTTGCCTGTGTTTTAGTTGGCTTTGGATTATGATGAGCTGCCTGATGTAAGGTGTTGTGCCAGAAATGTAGGATTGATCCTGATAACCTTCTTTTGTGGTAGAGCCCACATCCTGGCAGCTAGGATACCATCCTGCCTCCCTTGGGGTTTGTGTCAAGTAAGCGTCTAGTTATCTGGAATTAATGTGTTTTTGATGAGCGAATCCTCAATTGCACAGATACATGGAGGGCACAGATGTTTCATTGCAAACATAAACTACTGTATTTGACAATTTTAATCATTATTTTTACAATGATATCTTACAAATTGCATCAATACAGTTATGCTGTACCCCTTTTTATGATGCCCAATATAAGAGAATTCAAAGTCATTAAAGAAAATTGTATGTTTGTACCAAGCCTCGTTTTATGAGCAAAGAACCCGGCTACAAAATTAATTTTTATTTTTTCGCAGCATCGGAAGCTGCCGAGATGCTGACATAGGCATCTGAGGGCGTTGCGTACAGTACCAGGAATGTGTTTACAGTCATTTTAAATGAAGTATCTGTCAGCCAAAAATTTGGGGACCAAGAGACTTCCATAAAATGGATAATTGCTTACAGAAAAGTGGATACTGTCCTAAATATGTGTCCAAGGAAAGCATGCAATAAACCAGAGTACTTATGCCAGATTGGTTATATTATTAGTCTCCACATACCTGTACAATAACTTATTTCATTATTATATAACACTCGCAATGTTATTAAATCTACATATAAGCTTTCAATGTCACATCATTCATTATTGTACAATTGCCATATAACTTGCTCCTTAAACTCACCTGGAGACAAATGATTCTTTACTCACACCACCGCACACTGTCACACAGCCATTTTGCCTGATTGTCCATTATCTCCACATTTACTCATCTGTAATATGTCTGCCTTGATGATTTTCAGCTTTTGTTCCTGTGTCAATTTTTTTCTTGGTTACTGTGTTTTGTGGTGCAACACGTGTTTACCGAATGCTTTAGAGACCATAATAACAAAATGGAGGGCACTTTAATCCATTTAAAAATGCTAAACCAACAGTGGTGCAGTTTTTTGTCTGATTCTGCACAGTTGTTTTATTTTATTTTTTTTAATGCTGTGTGATGGTGCTCTGTACAGTAGGCTCTCGCCAATAACGTCTAATAGGTGCCTGAAAAACGCCATTATTAGCGAAAACGTTATTTGTGTGACATTAAAATACATGTAAAAAGGGTTTATTGGTGCTGCCGCCCCAAGAATTTTACCCATTTTTTCCCCCTTTGAAGCCCTCCTAACACTTTGTGTTAGCTGAAATAAAAAGAATTGTTATTCAATCATCCAAATAAAGAATTTGAGTAATATAACACTTAGCTTGGGGGAGTTTTTGAGGTGCTTGGTGTGATGATTGTTCCGAGGCTGGGGCATGGAGGCTACTGCGTCAAACCTCCGCCCACTTCCCTGGCCCCATCTCCATCCCCGTCCCCACGCTGGCCTCTCGCACCCGGTTCACCCACTTCCGCTAACACTTCATCAAACCCCACAAAGTCAAAATCTTCAGGCATTTCCCTAATGTCATCAATGTCTTCATGAACTTCAACCTCTCTCTGTTGGTCTTCCTTGGCTGGCCGGCGTTGTGAAAGAAAGCAAGTGATGAGTGACCGCTGCCGGGCATTCACTCGCTTGTTGCACTGCTTCTGGGATTTTCTAGAAATAGATTCTACAAATCCAATCATTTGCTCCCTTTCACCTGAGTCACTCTCAATGTCTTGGCTGGTACAGACACCCAATTAAAGTGACAGCTTCTGTGTCGTCGCTTTCCTCTGCTCGGTCTCCCCTGCATCACTCGCTGCATCACCACTCTCACCTTCTTCATCCTCCAGGAGATCCTCGACATCATTTGTGTTACCTTCTTGCATCAGTTCTTCTAAATCTTCCCGAGTCACTTCTTGAAACCCTGGGGTTGGGATACTGCGGACGGTTTCCAACACTTGGTTCATTAACTCTGCTGGCTGCTGTCTCTTCGTCTCGGCAGACTTGAGTTGTGGCAGGAGTGCCGACCAGGCATGCCTAACGGTTGCTTTTTTAGTATTTCCCCAGGCTTTCACAAAGAAATTGACTGCCTGGCAAATGTTATTTTTCCAGAAGGCAGTAACAGTCATTGTGGAGGTCGCAGGTACGCCAGGTGGAGTAGGGGTGGCGGGGGTTGCAGGTGAGCCAGGTGGAGGAGTAGAGGCGGAGGCTGTGGGTGAGCCAGGTAGAGCAGTGGAGGCGGCGAGGGGAGGACCCTCCTCCTCCTCACTGCTGCTCACAGTTTCAGCAATTTCCTTCACTACTTCTTCTTTATCAGTTTCTTTCCTCATCTTGTCATGGACATATTTGTAGTACAGCAACTTTGCATTTGCTCTGATTTCTTGGTCTCGTGGCTGTATTTTGGAGGTTGTATTTGGCGGTAGAAACACAACCTCAACGCTAGGGTGACGTCCTACTAGAAATCGTGCATAACTGGGGGCATTGTCTAGAAAGAGCACCACTTTGAAGGCTACATTCTTCTTCCGGCAGTATTCTTTGGCATCCTTAACAAAACAATCATCAAACCACTTCTTTGATTACTCCGTGGACATGTAGCCTTTATTTGTCTTTTTCCAGTAGACATTCAATTTGGACATATCACATCCATTGTAAGCTCTTGGTGTTTTATATTTGTAGATCACCAGAGGCTTCATGAGGTAGTCACCTGAAATAGAGATAAATGTTGCTTTAGGGGATTTTTTCCAAAACAACCCGGTCTCGTCGCAGTTAAAAATCTTGATCCAGGGTATAGCCTCCCTCTTGAATAATTTGATTGGCAATTTCAGATAAGGAATCTGCAGCCACTAAGTCAGCTGACGAAGCCTCACACTGATACTTTGCATACTTTGTGCCGCTTCTAACCTTAAACTTATGCAGCCACCCTACTTAGGCATTGAAAGGAGGGGGAGTCTTAATGTTTTTCTTTCGAGCTATATCAGCGTACAATGCCCTTGCTTGATCTCGTATCTGAGGGCCGCTATCACTTGCACTTCTCTTTCATTCTACAAGCTAACCATTTCACAAGAAAGTGCTGTTATCACTAACAACCTGTCTCTATCACTTTCATAATTCACCTTGTATTTCCATCACTACCGAAATATTTCTTAGCCAACGCAATACTCTTTTTGGTCTCCTAAGTTCCTCTTAATATTTTGCACTGTAGACTCAGGACAGTTCAATTTCCTCACAATATCAATGTTCCGTGCACCACTTTCAGTGAGTTCAACAATCTGTTCTTTATCCTTGACCGAGTAGGCACGCTTCTTGTGGCTTTGTCTCTTAGCTTTGGGGTCTTTTTTTCTCATTCACTTTAAAAGTTTCTGGGCATTCAGGCGGCAAATCACTCCCTTCACCACCTCCCCTAGCCCCCACAGGCAAAAATGCGGAAGCCATTATTGACCACAGACCCTAGCAACCACTGGTTATAGAGGCGAAAATCTCACACTTGGGCGCAGTGCTATATTCCACGGAGCGTGTGTGAGAGTGAGCGGACAACTACGTCATCAACATGGCGGCAAACAAACGCTATCTTTGATGTGCTCGGACGCTTCCCGCGAAATCTCCATTATTTAAGAGAATCCAGACGTTATTATTGAAAATGGGTATCTATTGTAACTTACCGTTATTGTCGAAAATGTGGAAGTCGTTATTGGCGAGAGCCCACTGTACTTTTAAGTACACATGTTTGTAAATACAGTATTTTATAAATACCTTTAGTACAAAATACAGTACAGTTTGTAATTAATTTTAGTAGAATGTTTTAACTGTAAATTTGAATGACCAGCCGACAAATTGGACATCAAACAATGTTGTAAATATCGTATAATTGGACAAACTAGCTTGAGATAATTTTTTTTTTTTTTAGAATTTGTTGATTTAAATTTTAAACAATGATTTAATAAAACAAAAAATAATGCAACATATAATGAGGGCTGCATGCATGAAGACTGATCAGGTAATGTTGAAGCCTCGGCTCTATATTATTGTTCGGTAAATAATTTTCTTTAAAAAAATTTATTGATTTTTCTCCTATTATTTATTACCAAAGTCATGGGATTCTACTTCTGGTGCTTGCTTATTTTCCCCTGCCAGACATTTAGATTAAAATCACCCATTAAAATTGAATATTCACTGAACTTCACAGCTTCTTTTGACTTCTTTAAATCTTCATAAAACGTTCCGACACCTCATGCTTATCATGTATTGATGCATGAACTAAAATTATTGGCAAGTTACCCGTGAGTTCAGCATGAAGCTAACCAGAACTAGCTGATACTGTCCAATAACCCTTTATACAACTATTCAACTTTGGCTTCACAAAATTATTTGCACTTCTCTTGCTGTTTACAACCTAAATACTGTATATAAAGTGGTTTCTTTCTTTAATAATGCCTTTTTAGCTTATCCATTTTCTTGCGTACTTCCCACCTTTATTTGATATCTTAACCCCTTGTGTATGGGGTCACCTCTGAGTTGAATACAATAGTCTGGCATTAGAAAAAAAAAAGTGGTGCCCTATAGTGAAGGGGTTAATGTTCCAAATACCTTTTTTAAGTTTATGCTTGCTTTTTCTTAAGCTTTCTGGTTTGCTTTTTTAATGTCCCAAGGTTTTGTTTCACAAATAGAATTTGCAGTTACTATACCACCTCTCATATTTAAAATTTCAATGATGACTCAATCCACACTTGGTGACTTAACTTTTTTTTATATTACTTACAGCGAGTCTCATCCCTTCCTCCTCTGTGTATTACTAAGTTTTCTCTTGTGTTGACATTCTTGAATCCTAAACAGAATAATCCAACCACACACTCATCTGTTGCTTGTAGCAGTTGTTCAGTATTTTCTCACTTACATCTTTTGTCTACAATATATCTCCTTTCATTTTTAATTGCCATTTCCATTTATTCTCTACTTTTCCTCCCCAATTCAGTTGCCTTCAAATCAGCATTTGTAATAATCTTTCTCCCGATCTTTCACCTACTTTTGTATTCTTTCAGTTTCCTTTACCTCTTTTCTAAATTTTCTATACTGTATTCCATGTCATTATTCTATAATCGTAGCTAGTGCTCATATCTCCTTCTCTTCTCTATAATTAGTACTGCCATCCTCTGATCTCAATTTTTTCTAATTTTTAATATTTTTCATACACACCTTAGTTGCACTTTCAGGACAGCACACTTATATAGCTCTCATTCCTCTTAAAATGTTACATCATTACATCATTCACTTTTTCTTAAGAGTTCTGTATCAGTAATTTTTTTATATTTTTAAACCACATTCTCATTCCTCCACTTGTCAATTTTAGTAACTTTTCTCACTTTAAGCGTCTTTTGCCATGAACCTTCCATACATTATACCTTTTCACATATACGTTGAGACATTGTTATATACATATTTGACAAATTTCATAACCAAATGACAGAACACATATTGAATGACAAACTAAAATAACTGTTGGTGGTATGTCATTCTCCAATTGTTACATTCTCAAACTATATGTAGACTGTCGGTTTATTGTTCACGGCTGTCAATTTCATAACTTATGTCATTCATTTCCGTTAGCATGAACGAACAGTTATTTTAGATTGTCATTCAATATGTGTTATGTCATTTGGTTATGAAATTTGTCAAATAGATATATAACAATGTCTCAACGTATATGTGAAAAGCTGTATTACAGTGCAGTAACTCACCACTTCACTGAACATAAACAGTGTCTCCCAAATGTTTGTTCTCTTATACTTATCAACAAACTGAAGCATATCTTTTGGAATGATTGTTAAAATCAACTTCAAGGTGCATGAAAAACATTCAGAGGGGATTCCTTTCAATACCTGATATCTACAGTACCATATGTGCATGTTCATTGGCATGCATCCTGTATAAGTATTTTTTGTCGAGTATAATTGTCTTGTACTAATAATGTATGTCCAGAATGAATACTTGGATATAAAAGTCTGGTAATAGATTCATCCTGTGCCTTGAATATTTCCTGTTTGTAGTAATTTTCAGGTAACTTGAATCCAGTCTGCTAATTCAGTATCCTTGTCTGGTTATAAAATATTTGTTGATTTTACTTCATAAATTTGCTGTATATAGTCTTTCATATACTTATACTGTACAGTCAGTCCTCGACTTACGACAGGGTTAGGGACCGACGACCAGGTCGTAAGTCGAATTGGTCGTAAGTCGAAAATGCGAAAATAATATAGAAAATCTAAAATGGGGGTCTCTTTTTCTTCTCAGCATCACGAGAACTCTCACTTTTATGCTTGCCAGCCATTTTAAAGGGAATTACAAACAAAAATTTTGTCAGTACACAGCGCGATCACTAACGTCGGTACTTGAAAATACGTAATTTGAAAAATATTTTATACGACTGCGGCGGTCGTACGTCTGGGTGGTCGTAAGTCGAGGAGTACCTGTACAGGTATATCTATTCACTTATTGTATAATAGTACTGTACAAGGTATATTGTAGAATCCATGAGTAAATTCATATTCCCCAATGAAATCCTTAAAGCTCCTAAATCGTTATATTTTCAATCCATAACTTCATCTTGCATGAAACTCATCAATACTGTACTCATTTTCTCTATGCAATAAAGAATGTATACTGATTTTTTTCTGTGCATTGACCCAACTCCACTTCTGCCTAAGATGATAGGTGCACTAATCCTCACAGAAAAAGACAGTACTGTAGTATGTAGGAGCACAAATAGATTGAACGAAAAAAAGGATAGAATTCTACCTTACATATTGATCTCCTTTAGTAACAAATGAATTATGAGAGGAGAGTAAGGCAGTTAATATTTATAATCCACAACAATATATGTATCATGTACAGGTATTTCACTTTTGCTTTTCAATATAGTAGTTCCTCTGCAACTTGGAGTAATAGATGCTCAATCCTTTCTAAATTTGGGAGGATTCCAAATTAGAAGGAATAATGTAAATACTGTATCTTTTAATGTTTTAGTTATAGTCTAGAATAAAAACAAACCAGCTGTCGTTCATCCCATTGCCTTGTCTGGTACTGCATAGGATTCACTGGGATGATAGTCAAAAGAAAGAAAAGATTGAATTGTACCATTTGTGGCAGAAAAGAGTAAGGGGGTGAGGGGAGGTACAGCACACTACTTCACCTGGATCTCCAAGCTTGCTCTTAACACTCCTCATTTAACCATGTTTTTTTTTAGGTTTTTCTCTCAAATCCTGCTATATGGCATTATTGGTGCTTTTACCGTGTGTAATGTATGGCAGGAATGGATGAGTTGACTGTCGGAATTTTTTCGTAAGATGGCAGGTCAGTGGGTAAAGAAAACCCTTAAATTCACTTTGGTAATGATATTTTTAAATAAATTGGACCAAAAAGTGTCAAAAATAACGGTTAAAGTTGCTGAAAAGTCACGTGACTGCGAAAAGCTCTGTGATTGGTTGTGACGTCACTGGTTGGGGGGAGCTTCCCATGCAGCGGGAGGCACCCAGCTGTAGTTGTCCAACCTTCTCGACTGATCGGCTCTGTAAATAAATATTACAGTATTAGATAATTAATTGTGCTTTACTGTGCAACACAGTAATACAGTTTTAAATATATAAATATTACTAAGCACATAAACTAATTCAATGGATATTAGCTGCCCATACAACAAATTTCATAGTACCTGTATAAACATTCCAAACAATATTGGTATTATTTTGGTTTTGGTCATCTGGGGAACCTCCAGTTTCTAACTATGGGATTAAGTACTTTAAACAGTGACACATTATCTCTGCAGGTTTCCTGTCGCAAAACATTTTTCGATCATAGGTTAGGTTAGGGTATGATAAGTTGTAAGGTTAGCTTAACATACATCGGTAAGGGTGGGGTAGTAACTCAAAACTCGTGATTTCCGATAGAAATGAAGGTCTAAATCGTTCATAACACATCGCAAACCACCAGAAAAAAAAAACGTTGTCTGCAAGTCTAAGTACAGGAATGACCAAAATTTAAATTACCCAATATAGCCTATTGAATCTAAACATCAAAATACTTATGGTAGTTAGAGTAAAATTTTACCCATTAATTAATATACAGTAGTACCCCGATTTACGCGGTCAATTGAACCCACAGGGTACCGCGTGAAGTGAACAACAGAACATACGGGATTAATTCCAATAGAGACTGGCCCGACCCCCAAACTCCACTTTTTGACGACACACAACGATGTTGTAGTAAAAATATTATCTTAACTTTATGATGGTATGCACACACAATTAATATAGAAGAGGTTAGGTTAGGAAAAATAAAGGTTAAGTTAGGAAAAATATATGTTAGATTAGGAAAACTAAAGGTTGGGTGTAACACTTACGTTAGTAGAAGAGATGGGTAGGCATACGGGGATGGAGGCTGGTTCCGAGGCAGAGGGCAGATTACTGGCCCTCAGGTGAATCACCATTACTAGATGCATCACTATCAGTTATAGTTGTCAGGGCTTCCCTGACAAATCCCTCAAAGTCACTTTCACTGTCACTGGCTCTGGCTGGCTGTGGTGGGTTGCGGGTGAAGAACTCGGTAATGCTTTTTTGACGGCTAGTGTTGATGTTGTCTTGATACACCTTGATGTACGGCTCCATAGCCTGCAACAGCCGGGTATGGAAGACTTCATAGCGGTCATCGTCAGGGTCGCTGGAAAGGAAGAGCTTTAATTTCTCTGCACACTCGATGGCACCCTTAATATTACTATGCGTTAATTTGTGTTCTTCTGGGATTGACGCACCACCTTCCTCTTCACTGACGTGATCATCTTCCAACATCTCGTCGGCAGTCATTTCAGGATCTCTGATCACCTCCAGGATGTCTTCGTTGGTGGTCTCGGAGAAGCCTTCAGCTGTAATACTGTGCGCAGCTTCTCTTGCAAGGTCCAATGCCACTGTCACAGACTGAACCTCACCAGTCACAGGTTGACTCCGCCTCTCACCTGGTATGCCATGCAACACATGCCTCCATGCGTGACAAATCGTAGCTATAGACAGCTGATCCCATGCCTCCACCAAGAAATCTACAGCTTGTTTGACGTTAAATTTCTTCCAAAACTGTTTGACGAGAACTTCTTGAGTCACCACCTCTTGTTCTTTGTCCTCGTCACTTTTACTCTCGCTGTCAGTGTCACCCAGCGTACGCAACTCATCCTTGGTTGGTACAGTCGTTCAGGAGCTTGAATTTCTTTGCCGAGTATGCAGCTTTAACATTGCAGATCAACTCCTGGTCCATGGGCTGGATTAATGATGTAGTGTTGGGAGGAAGGAAGACCACTTTTACGTTGGGGTGACGATCCATAAGTAGGGGCGAGTGTCCTGGTGCGTTGTCAAGGAGCAACAAAATCTTGAATGGAACATTTTTTTGCTCGCAGAATTTCTTCACGTCGGGAATGAAACCGTCATCAAACCAGGAGAGTGACAGAGCAGAGAACATCCACGCCTTGCGTGCGGTCAGCCAGTGGACATTAATCTTGCTCATGTCCACGTTCTTGTAGGCGTGCGGCTTGCGGGCTGTGTGAATCACCGATAACTTTGGTTTATAGGTACCGGAGGCATTGGTGGTAAAGAGGACGGTGATGCGCTCCTTCTGCAACTTCCAACCCCGAACCTTGCTGGCAGGCTGGACAACAAAGGTCTTGGTAGGCAGCTTTTTTCAAAAAAGGCCGGATTCGTCCATGTTGAACACCTGGTCGTCAGTGAACTGCCCTTCCTCCATAACCTCACGTAAGAACGGAGGAAAATCTCTAGCCGCCACACGGTCAGCACTCGCTTCTTCACCACCAATGTTGATGTTGGTGATATTGTTCCTCCTCTTAAACCTATGCAGCCAACCAGAGGAAGCATTGAAGGGTTTGTGCTCTGCAATTCCCATCTTACGTGACACTGCTGCGTACAGTTCACGTGCGTACTCTTGAACAGATCGCGTGTCCACTGCCATGTTGCGTCGCGCCTGACGAATCAAATAATTCGCCAGCAAATTTTCCACCTTTAGCAGCACCTTGTTCTGGCAATACTTGATCATTGAGGCACCTGCAGACTTTGTGATTCTCATGTGCCCTTTGATCTTGGCTGCATCCTTCTTAATAGTACGAATCGTAGATTCGTTCACTCCATGCTGGCGTGCGAGATCAGCTTGACGTGTCCCATTCTCCAAATCTTGATTTATCTGGTACTTCACTTCGTAGCTTAGGGAACGGCGTATCTTCTTTGGCTTAGGGCGGCTGGGTCCAGGTAAGGAAAGGTTTCTCCCTGGTGGCGGTGGTCCGGCGGAAGCCATTTCACAGAACAATGGATGCACGTATACACGGTGTGTCCTGGAGGGATGAAACTGCCGCGGTTAGGTCAAGCGTCGTCTTTCCTCCCTCCCTCCCGCGGGTGGACACGTCATATTACTTTAAACCAATTACAGCTAGCAGCGGAGGGAGGTAGGGATGCATGGCCAATCACAGTCCAATACGTCATATGACATCACTGATAACACGACAGAGACATGCACTGCGCAACCTTGCCGCGCGGCTTGCACAGGCGGGAGCAGGCGGGAGGGGCGAATCTAAAAATAGCGTCGAGCCAGACACTCTGCGCGTATATGGGTAGATGAACCGCGGAAAGTGAAAGTTCGATTCTGGCGAGGCACCGCGTAAATGAGAAATCGCGGAAAGTGAAACCGCGTAAAGCGGGGTAATACTGTAAATGATATATCCCAGTGGTTCATTAGTGAATCAAAACAATAACAGCACTATTTTGTCGTGTTTAGCTAGCATCAGGCATTATCAAAACAAAGTCCAGACAATTTCACCACTTCTAAATTTACTTGTATTTTCATCTAGTACTGATATACTTTATAAATGCACTGAAAAAAAGAGAGAAAGTCTACCAGGTAAGAGTACATGACAGCTGAGCTGCAGGTGTGAACATAGGAATTTTTTATGTTCAAAAGAACATAAGAAGGGAGGAAACTGCAGCAGGCCTATTGGCCCATACTGGGTACTGGCAGTCCCATTTACACCCAATCCCTATCGTTCATATATCCATCCAACCAATGTTTGAAGCTGCTCTTCACGGCACATTTCTTCACTTACAAAATGTCCATGACTTAGATCATAAAAAAATACCCTTAAAACTTACCTGAATGTGGCATTTGGGGTTTGAAGAGGCCATCCTTTCTACTACCTATGACTGCAGCTATGTGTTTGAAACTAGTGATGTCATTGCAAATGGCGGTCGTGTTTCTACAGAAATAAACTTATCTCGACTATTATTGCAGGACTTTGAACATGGCAGAGTGTATTTCATGTGTTTACCCAGAACCGTCAACTTGTCCATTGGATACAGCTCTTGCCTCCTCTCAAGGGTTGCTGATATGATCCTCCACCTAGCTGTAAATGATCACCTAACTCTAAAGTTGAAGAAGCAAAGGCAGTCGAGTGCAGTGCCAACCATGTTGCCTTCTTGTACAGCAAGGTCCTAGTACAGTACTGTAGTTTAGTTATACAGTGTGTGCTGTATCCACATTATTAAGAATGGCCAGTCATGCTAATGGGACTCAATTTCATTTCATTTATCTTGAGTCCTCATTAGATTAAAACTTTTTAACCTTGTTATATTTTTGTTACACTTTTTTTTACAGTCAGTTACTTAAATTGGGGAATTTTTTTAAGGTAAGCTTAGTATATTGAAGAATAAATGTAATGTTATGCAAAGACCTTTGTAAGGAAAAGGCATGAAAATCCCTGAGGCATCTTGTAATTTGCTAACTTCTACTGACCTCATTTAAAGCTAGTGGTGTTTGTACAGTATATATATGATTACAATTAAATAATTTATGCATTTATTTTAATTATCAGTTGGATCTTAGGTAAATTTTAGTTGTTATGTTGGGAAAGTAGTAAAACCTTTGGATATGCAAATTTTTAGGAAGTGTTTGTACTGTAGAATTACTGTACAGTATAGTCTCGATTTACGCTGATTTTTTATACGCGGCTGGTCATTTACGCGGCACCTGTCCAGACGCGCCAATTATTAGTTACGCGGTACATTCCTGAATTAACGCGGGAAGCGGCGCGGGCAAGCTGTGCGGGCAAGTTGCGCGCTAGGTCGCTCTGTCACCGCTGACGTCAGACTCGTGACGATGACGTTTCGGACTGTGATTGGGCCACGCATCCCCTCCGCCGCGAACTGTGATTGGTCTAATTTAACTTGGCGTGCCCTGCTACCAGAGGGAATAAGTCGCTGATCTTAGAAGCGTCAGTCCCATTGTCCTCCGTCTCCGCGTATACAGTGCTCCCTCGTGCCCGCAAATCTGTTCAACAATGGCTTCCGCTGGACCCCCACCACCCCCGAGAAACCTTGAACTACCTGGCCCAAGCCCAAGAAGGTGCGATTCGTCTTAAGCTATGAAATTAAGTACAAAATCGTCCAGGAGTTAGAGAAAGGCACGAGGCAGGTGGATCTCGCCCGACGATATGGTAAGATCAAAGAACACATGAGCATCACAAAGTCTGCAGGTGCCTCGATGGTGAAATATTGCCACAATAAGGTGCTGCTCAATACTGAAGGTTTATTGGTCAGCTACTTGATTCGTCAGTCAAGAAGGAACATGGTGGTCGACACTCGGGCAGTACTGGACTACGCCTGAGAACTCTACCTATTAGTGGTGTGAAAAATGGGAGTTGCAGAGCCCAAACCCATCACTGCTTCCTCTGGGTGGCTGCAAGGTTTCAAACGTCGTAATAAGATCACGAATGTTGAAATAGTTGGTGAAGGAGCAAGTGCTGGCTGGGCTGCCACCATGAATTTTCCCCCATTCTTACGAGAAATTATGGAGGAAGGGCAGTACACCAACGACCAAGTGTTCAACATGGATGAATCCGGGTTGTTTTGGAAAAAATTGCCATGCAAGACCTTCGTAGTCAAGTCTGCGAGCAAGTGTCGGGGCCGGAAGTTGCAGAAGTAGCGCATCACTGTCCTGTTCACCACTAATGCCTTTTGCACTTGTAAGCTGAAGTTGTTGGTGATCCATAAAGCCCGCAAGCCGCATGCATACAAGAATATGGACATGAACAAGTTAAATGTCCACTGGCTAACCTCAGGGAAGGCGTGGATGTTCACTGGTCTGTCCCTCTCCTGGTTTGACAACTGTTTCGTTCCTGATGTGAAGAAATTCTGCGAGCAACATAATGTTCCATTCAACATTTTGTTGCTCCTTGACAATGCACCAGGACACTCGCTCCTATTGCTGGATCGTCACCCCAACGTAAAAGTGGTATTCCTTCCCGCTAACACTACGTCGTTAATCCAGACCATGGATCAGGAGTTGATATGCAACGTGAAGGCTGCTTTCTCCGCAAAGAAGTTTCGGCTCCTGAACGACTTCACCAACACCAAGGATGAATTGCAGAACCTCCTAAGTGGCACCGATAGCGAGGACGAGGATCTAGAACAAGATTTGGCGGACCATGAAGTGCGAGTCAAGCAGTGCTGGAAACTGTTCAACGTCAAGAAAGCTGTTGATTTCTTGGTGGAGGCATGGGGCCAGCTATCTGTGGCAACGATTCGTCACGCATGGCGGCATGTGTTGGAGGGTATCCCAGGTGGGAGGCAGAGGCAAACGGTGGCTGGCGAGGCTCAGTCTGTTGCTGTGGCATTGGAGAATGCAAGACAGGCTGCACAAAGCCTTAGAGCTGCAGGCTTCTCTGAGGCCACCAACGACAACATCCTGGAGGTAATCAGGCAACCTGAGGTGACTACTGATGAGATGTTGCAAGATGATGTCATTGAGCAGCCAGGTGTTACAATGGAAGAACAAGAGCAGAAACTAACACATGCTGATGTGAAGGTCATCGAGTTTGCTGAGAAAATGAAGCTCATCCTTGCCAAAGACCCAGTCAATCATCACTATGAAGTGTCTAATAACCTTCTGTTGCAATGCATGGAGCCCTATACTCAGATGTATCACGACCACATCAATGCTAGCCGTCAACGAAACATTACTGAGTTCTTCACCTGCAACCCACCACAGCCACAGCCAGCTCAAGTCAGTGATAGTGAGGATATGGACTTTGAAGGGTTTGACAAGGAGGCCCCACTATCCTCTGTGGTGGATAGTGATTCAAGTGATACAGGTGAGGGCCAATAATCTACCCTCTGCCTCGGAACCAACCCCCTCCATCCCCGTGTGCCCAGCCATCTCTCCTACTAACGTAAGTGTTAAAATACCTAATATTATTGATATTTTTCTTAAATATTAATTGTGTGCATACCATCATAAAATTAAGATGTTATTTTTACTACAACGTACGTATTGTCGGAAAAAGGTTAGTCTGGGGGTCGGCCCAGTCTCTATTTCAATTAATCCCATATGTTCTGTTATTTTGTTTACGCGTTTCGCATTATACGAGGACCTCCATGGGTTTAATTGACCGCGTAAACCCAGACTATACTGTACGTACTTGATATTTTCTGTAACCAAGAATTTTTTTTTTTTACCAGTTATCCAATCATGGATATCATAATTCTCTACATTACAGTAGTTTCCAAGTAAAATGATGACAAGTTTGTTTTACTATGCATCTTACTTAAATTTCTATTATCAGAATTGGGGAAAACAAATGGATAAACCAATAAGGGTGCACGGGAAAGCCTCTTTTTTTATGAAGTACAATCAGCCTAGGAAATGTCACTGTTTTTAGTACGATTCATTCAAACAGCAGTATCTCGCAACTTGACGGGAGCCAAGCAAATGACTGACTACTTCCCAATGGGCTGGACACTGTTGTAGTGAGGTTATATATTAATGAACTCCCGAGAAGAATTTCTTGGTGCGTAGTCTTTTTCTGGCACTCCCTCATATATTTGACAGGTAAAAGGCTACCACATGGGAAGTAAAAGTAAAAGAGTTATATCCCATTTCCATGTTTGAAAGACGAAGAAGCCTGCAGAAAAAAAGAGGACAAGCCAGCCTGAGACGATGCAGCAACACAAGCCGATAACAATTCCAGTGTAGAATATTCTGCATATGGCTTGTTTCCTTGTCTCAAAGTTGCTTTATTTTAGAACAATATGAAAGGCATTTGTTGCTCTAAATAATTTTTAATTGAATAAGCATTATTAGAAATTTGGCCACATTTTAATTTTTTCTGTAAATAACAAAGGACCATTAAATGAGATACTTTAAAGTTTTATATTTTATTCTTGGGTGCTAAAAATACAATACCCTTCGAGCATAATTGTCAATTAATTTTTCTTAAACTTGGTAAGGGAAAAACTGAAACATAAAACATTTATTTAAGCTTACAGCCAATCTTAAAGTTCAAAGCTTTGTTTTATGAATTGTTCTTGCCTTATGTCATTGTCCATTGAGGCGGTGAATATGGAAGTTAATGTATTTATTGAATGTGAATATTATTTCAATTTATATTTTTTATTCAATACACATTTCAGCTTAACAATTAATGTACAGGTATTCCTTTTTATTTTGATGTCCAATATTAACTTTTTAAATTATTCCTGAATGTCCCTGACCAATAATTTGGTATGTCATATTTCGTTTAAAGACATATTAAAATTTTAACTACCTGGTACATGATTTATTACTTCAATATTATTATGAAAAACTACCCTAGCATTTATTAATACATTTTTTACTATGTATTTTACAATATTGTGTACAGCCTCGAAATAATAAAAGTAAAAATACAATGTAAAGCGAGTCTGGTAATTGCCAGATAACACTTTCTGATTCAAAGTTTCTGGAAATGGTGACATCATTCATTTGGATGATTGTACATCTGTCCCTATTTTCTTATGACTTAAATTTTCATAACTTATGCAGTAGATTGGACAACTCATGTACTGTTATCAAGTACAAGTTAACATCTCAGGGGTCCTAGGACCCCTAACTTGTGTGACTGGGACAAGTCGGAGAAATCCAAAATGAATATCTCCCCAACTCGACCATAGCCTTTAAAAATGTGGTACTGTACTCAGTGTGTTGTTAGATAGACTGTGAGATAAGTTTCTTCTGCTGCTGCAGTAACACATGTGCATTTGGCAAACCATTATCTTGGTTACAAACTGTGTGCAGGCTGCTGTTATTCTTAGGAGGAGAGTGGCAGTTTTTATTATTGGTAATGAATATACAGTATATACAAGGACAAACTGAACTGTGTAGCAGATTTGTTTTATTCAGGGAAGGAAGAGGTATACGCTAATTTCTTCTGGTTTACCTGAGGCAATGTTGGAAGTGATTTAGAGTGTGCTAGCCCCAGGCCAAGGTGTAGAGTGTGTTTCTCAAAGGGAAGGGTACACTTTGACTTCTTGCCCTGACCTGGGAGATGGGACCTTTTGGATAGCATTGTCAAATTCATTATGGTGATAGTGCCTGAGAATACACATACATACATACACACCTTAACTACTATCACAAATTAGTCAACCTCACACACTGGCATTCACTCCCAAATGCTAGACATTCACCCCCAAACACTAGACATTCACCTCCACGTAACTAGACATTCACCGATATACGCTATACCAGGCTTCTCCAATACTGTAGCCACCTGCCCCATGTGACAAATTTATGAAGGGCTTGTGGTGAATTGAAGGTATTGTATTCAAAGTATAGTTTGCAGATGCGTGCATTCCTCACTTTTGAAATAGTATGACATCATGTCCAATAATTTTTTTAAATTACTGTGCAACTCTCTCCAATTTGAGATTTTCATGCAAGTGGAATGTTATCAACATACAGGTATACCTCGAAAACGACGTTCCATTAATCGCTGATTCGCATAACCGACGATTACATATAGGGGAAGTACCCCACAAATTTCGTTGATACCTCGGAGATCTGATGATCGGGGGAGGAGTGGCAGAGCTGTTTTGAATTTGGTGGGCGGTGGCGTGATGCAAATTATTGCCACAAGAGGGCTCTGTCCACTGCCTCCAACTCATTCCTGCCTCTCTACACTTATTTACACTTATCATATGTCTCTGACTTCATGTTTTTTTTATATTTCCAACTTCGTGTGTTCCACAATCATGCCTAAACGCCCCAGTGATAGTTCCAGCAGCTTGATGTGATGTGATAAGGTGTAATAAGAGTGGTGATGGACCAATAAAAATTGGTAGAGACTTGTTTTTTTTTGTTATTTCCGACTTAGTGTTACTCAATCATGTCTAAGCGCCCCAATGATAGTTCCTCTTTTGTTGCCCTAAGAGGGGTAGCTTGATGTGATTAGGCATAAAAACAGTGGTGATGGACTAGCAAAGATTGGTAGAGACCTGAATTTGCCACCCTAGACTGTCTCTACCATCCTCAACTCGGGTAAATAACATTCAATTTATGCTTTACATTCCTTATTTAATGCTTATTATGCTTGCTTTATATATCTAATTTATTTTCTTGCTTGACAGTGTGCACGACAGAGATACTGCATATGGGACTGCCCAGTATGGGCCAATAGGCCCGCTGCAGTTTGCTCCATTCTTATATCAAGGGTAGATGGGAGTTTTTGGAGGGTGGCCGGTCCCTAACCCACTGACTTTGTCATATTCTTATGGGAGTACAATAATTGCTTCAATCCTTTAATTCATTAACCAATGACTTTTCACAGTCCCTATATGTATTGGTTATAGGGGATGCCTGTATTGTACTTTGGTTGATTGTGAGGCATGGCAGTCTGACTTGCTTTTCTTGGCAGCCATTACTGCTCATTTGAATGAACTTAACCAAAAACTTTAAAGAAATGACACTATTTATGATTAAATACAATACTGTATTTGTGAGAACTTTGGTCTAACCTATCACACAGGAAGAACCAGGATTTCATACACTTTGATCGAAGTTTTGGGCTTTGCTTTTCAGTTCATGGAAGATCCATTTCACTTTTATATCTGTTATTAATCCCCCCCCCCCCAAAGAACTTACCAACCTGCTTGAATGAGAAAATATGGTGAAAAGTGGAAAATGGCCATGTGCTGTCTCTAAGAAACATGTTGGCAGCAACTCAGTTATATGTGCAATGAGTATAGAAACCTTGTAAACAAGAGGTGCTGTAAAAGGCCAATTGTAGGATGCTGCTGACTTTAAGTGTACTGTATATGTAGGTAATCTTGTGGCCTTATAGTTAGGTTGGAGAATCTCGGCATTGTTTATGTCAATGAATTCTGCTACCTGGTTGATATGATCAGAGCTGGAGGGTGGTACAGAAGCTAGTTCAGTTGCAAAGGCCAGAAGTGACTGGAAGTAGTCTAAGGAGCTGTTAACTTTATTGAATGCAAAATCACCATTATTCTGCTTGAAAGTAAAGTTGCTGTATATGGAACCACTGAGAAGTGTGTTGTTGTATGACAGTGAAACAGACATTTAAAAAGGATGGCATTACCAAGGCTTGGGTGAGGCTATTGCCATTTTCCCAAATGAAGTTACAACCCTATTTTACTATTCAATATACCTGTATTACTATTCAATATATTTCAAAATATTATTTCAATATTTATATAATTGTTACATGTATCTTGTGCAATGTAACAAATCTAGGGAGCTAATTCTCATCTGTGGTGTCCTCAAAAAACTATTGTACAAGTTTGCACTAGACATTCACCCCGGCACATTAGACACCCTCCCCCACATAAGACCCATATCACCATTCAGTGTTCCTGAATATGTAACATTATTGTTGTTTTTAAATCTACTTCTGAAGTCTAAAATTCATAAGTGATATCCCCGTTAGTTGGAACATGTGGTGCAGAGCACTTACGGGAATGAGAGATTTCCGGGTAACGAGACGACTCTCAAAGCTGGAAAAAAATCCCTCATCCCCAGAATTTTCCAGGTAACAGAAAAAATGTTCTCGGAAGTTCCAGAAACTGCCCATTACATCATCTCTCGAACCCGGAAAAATATCCCTCATCCCCGGAATTTTCTTGATGGAAAATTTTGCTTAGACTTTTCAGGAAATGCGCCTGATTTTCATCTCTCAAACCCTTAAAAAAATTCCTCCATTCCAGGAATTTTCCAGGTATCGGAAAAACTTTCTTGTAATTTTCCAGAAAATGTGCCTCTCGGAAAATTGTTCCCAAAGCCGGTATTTTCCGGAAAATTCCAGCTTTGGGAGCGATTTTCCTAGAAATTTCAATTCCAGCTATCGGAGAGTTCTGGGTTTGAGGGATTCTGGCTAACAGAGATATTACTGTATTTTGTGATAGGAGAAATGTTCTGAAAATTTACCAGCTAATTGGGTGGGTCTCCAAGAACCTTTATGAAACTATCTGAAGCCCCTTTGGTGTATTGTCTATTAAAATGGATTAATTCCTAGTTACTCTTGTCTGGTTAAGTTTACAATGAGACACTAAGGAGTACTGTAATTGATGGATCTTTCATATCGGCGAGGGATATTTCATGAAGTCAGTGTGATAAGAGTTGGAGGAGAATTGATGTTTATCACTCCTTTTGTGGAACTGGGCTCTCTATTACTGTATTGATATTGTAAGGGTTTAGGTTTAACCTGCTCATAAATGCTGTCATTAGGAATTGATAAATTTCTTTTCCATGTGAACTTTGTTCCATTTTGAAATACCTGAAGCAGGAGTGGTTACCATCCAGTCCTGTGGGAGACACATGATGTAGTGATTTTTGGTTTGGTTGAATGCATCTGAATTGTGTTGGGGATTTTGTTTTCCAAATAAGTTCAAGGGAAATTGCCTCCACTAGTGGGTAATTCTTAGAGATGTGTTTCATATTGATAGTGTAATTTCATTTTTTGTTGTTGCCAAGCATCCTGGGGGGAACTTTAACATTTGTGCTGATATTTTGTCCCTGAATATGGTGTTAACCTCTGAATGGGGATTAGATGAACCCATTTATTTGTCTGGGGAGTGGTTCCTTTGGTGGAATTGATGCTATGGTTGACAGATTCAAATGGCTAGTATTTGTTTTACTTATTGCCCTGTAGAACATCTATGAAATGGATGCTTTCTCCTTAAACTGGTACACTGGGGAACAATTATTTTTATTTCCTCCCATTTCTAAACTATTAGAGTTTGTGGGAGTATCAGACATTCCATTGAATTACAATGCTGATAGCGCCTTTCGGGCATGGAGGCAGGGGTTTCCCCTCTTCTGTGTACACTTTTCCCAAAGCTAACTTAATATGCCTTTTATGTATTTTAAGACTTTTGTAGATGCGGTTCCATTTATGATTTTATTTGTGCTTAACACACCCCTTAGTAGTTTTGAAATCTCGTTAGTTTAGTTGATTTACTGGGTATTTTTTCCCTAAGCATGGAACAGATTGAGGATACAGTATTAACACCATTAATTTAGTTCTGCATTTGTTTACAGAGATGTTTATAGAGTTGGATGCTTTCTGTATATATTTACACTGCAAAATTTCCTTAACCTATTCATTACACACAAGGTCTGTAGTCTAGGTACATGCTTTGTAGCTGTGTAGGATTTGCAGCAGGCCTTAGTCGTAAGTTAAGTATTTGTTGCTGGTCAATTGTATGGGTGGAAAATTTTCATAACCTGTGTTCAGGATCTTGCAATTCTGTAGCGTTAAGAAGTTTAGAGGACTTAACCCAGGACCCAAATATGTGACCAGGATCTGAAAATAGAATAGAGTTAACAAATATGTTATCCACCACTTACATGCTGAGTTTCTGAAGTTTAATGATGGATTAATGAACAGTAGTGTTCAGGTCTTTGTCCAAGGATGGATTAGTGAATGGTGATGTCCGGTTAGAATTTGGGAATAGTAATTTACCATGTTTTACTCAGATACACAAAAGAGACATGAGATCCCAAGGTTGACTTATTAGTAGGAGAGTTCATGATTACAGCTTGGTAATTTGTCCTTCAACCAAGACTTTCTAGGGTAGTTGCTGGTTCTTCAAGTCAGAATTGCATAATTAAGGGGAGCTTAAGTTTGTTGGTTTCTTACTATTAATCTGACCTAAGATTTCTTTAGGATTGTTTCCTTTTCGGTTGCATATAAGCACAGCACCTTCAGCCTTTGTGTACCTCCTCCTCTCTCTAATAGTGCAGATTTTGATAAGCAGAATTGCATGGTCCTGATGCAACTTATAAATGGAGGACTAATCCTGATCCCATTATATAACAGTCAGGATTGAACTAACTTTGTTATCCCTTCCTAACACCTTCCTCCCTCCTTCAGGGTGCTGAGGTGAGCTGGATCTGATGTGATTGAACAGGTTTTAAAGAATTTTTTAATTGATGCAGCAAATTCACCAATTGGGCCCTCTCATACTATGCTCGCAGCAGAACTCACAAGCCTCTTCCATTTTTTGGGGTACAAGTATGTTCTCACCTGGTGGAGGTTCTTTGGTACCCTGATATGAAGGTGAATGATAATCTAATTATCAGATAATTTTGGTTTTTAGATAACTGTCACAAGATGGGGCCCAAGGGTTATGGCCTCTAGAATTGCTGACTGTACAGAATTGCTTGATCCTGGGTTGATAATAAAATGGGATTTTAAGAACAGTCATGTCTTTTTGTAGTCTGAAATTCTCTGTAAATTCAGTCCATGTTTTTAATGATTTGTAGTGTCATCTCTTTATTATATACAGTACTGTACTGTATTATAAATGTATACAGTGATCCCTAGGTTAACGAACGACTCGGTTAACAAAATTTCGGTTAACGAATTACCTTCCATAAGAATCTTCAATTCGGTTAACGAAAAAAATTCGGTCAACGAATTTTTTACGAAATCGTGTCAACATGTTTTCGCTTGCTCACCAGCTGGAATATTAGTCTGCCAATACAGTAATCGGATCTAGGGCTAAAATTCGTTCCCATTTGAGTAAATATCAAGAAGGTTGTACTGTACTATTCAATAATTTTCCAAGTTTTTTATTGAAATTTTTAGTCATTTTAAAACTTATTTAACGTAATTGGAGTACAGGAAACTAGTTTTTGGTGCACCCAACAGCCACTTGACTCGCCCACAAAGGCGTCAGTTTGTATCTCTGGACAGTGGAGGTAACATCTTGCTTGTGGCTCTCCTGAACATAAACTATTTTTACATTTTTACAGTACAATTATTAGTCATTCTGAAATTTATTTTACATATTGACAATATATAGTGCAGTGTTGATGTAAAGAAAAGAATTTTGAATTACACCTAGTGAACTTAAAATTTTATGGGTGAAATGATCGCATGAAGCATGGGGTGATTTCCCTTCCACCCCCACTTCCTTCTCTTCTCCCTTCTCCACCCCCACTTCTAATTCCCATCATCATCATCAACCAGGAGCCTTCTATGTACACACCTCAAAGTAAGTGTACTTTACTGCATTTAGTTTTACTTTGTATGTAATTTTTGGTGAGCTGGAACCAATTACCCAAAATCACATTGAAACAATGGTTTCGGTTAACGAAATTTCGGTTAACGAACGACCTTCTGGAACGAATTGTGTTTGTTAACCGAGGGACCACTGAATTGATTCAATTACTGCAGGATATGTTCAATGTGGTTTTGCTTGTCATATTTTCATTTCCTACATTATCTTCTTTTCTCTCTCTCTTTTAGATATTATATTAACCTTCTCACACATCGTGAAGCGAATCATGTCAAATCATTCGGTAACACTATTTGCATCAGTAACACAAATCCCATCATTAAACTTTAAAAAAAAAATCCCCCCCCCCCCATTTTTTTTCCCCCAAGATAATTGCATCAAATTTTTGTGCATCATCATAGATGATTGCATGATCTTGTGAGGGGAGCTTTCAGAAAGCACTAAAGCTTGGCTAGAGTTCAGCTGTCCATTAGTTTGCTTCCGTCACTCGTGCTGGTAGGTCACATTTGTTCCTTTATCTCTGCTTACATCTTCCCTGCTAGTAGCCATATTAAAATTCCAAAGCCACAGTTGGAAGCTCATAAAATTCTGCTTCTATAACTATGATGCACTTGGTAAGTTCGTGAGAAAATATCAAAGTTATGTTGCTGGGAACAAATATTTTTTTCTTTGTTCAAGTGAAAAAATATACCGTACAGTATTCTTATTCTCGTTTTTTTTCCTGCTTATACTAAAGCCAAAACAATAACAAACCCAAGGGAATTATGTTTTGAGATAATAAAGTTTTTGTTTAACATTTTACTTTACAGTTCCTAATTTAGGTTTTTATGGAATGGGAGATAGATCAAATGAAAACATACTTGTAATATTATCCCTCTGTCTTTTTCAGGATTACCTTTATTGACGTATATCTCTAAGATTTTGGTGTTTCTACAGAAATTGTTACTTTCTAGAACTATGGTGACTGGAGCAAAGCATGTAAAAAATTGTGGCTCATCCCAGATCTGCATTCAGGAATTGACATCAGAAAATTATATCACAGTCACACAGCAAACAGGAAAGGTGAGATGGAATGACATTTTATTAAAGCTCCATTAGCCAGTGGTAGGGTACAGCAACAGTAAGGATACAGCACTTGCCTCCTGTTCTAAGGGCATTTGTATAATGCCTTGGGAACCCAAAGTCCACCCAGCTATGAATGGGCTATTAACTTTACAGCTGGCAAGTAGAAGGTAATCAGAAACAGTGCCAGCTACACTGTCTCCTTGTGTACCAAAGACTTCGTTCAAAGAGCTTTATGCTTTCTGCCCCTAAATGGGCACCAGGCTTGAGGATGGCCCAATTCAGCACCGCCGTTTCAGCGCCGCCGTTTCAGCGCCGCCGTTTCAGCGCCAGCCCATTTCAGCGCCAGACTATTCAGCGCCGAGGCCTTTCAGCGCCTGTGCGTTCCGTTCAACTCAGAAGCTATCTGTCTTTCATTAACGTGGTATAACACTGTATACTACACTTGATTTATATTATGTTGTATTCAACTTATTAATATTTGGTTAGGTTAGGTTAGGTTAGGTTAAATCAACCAATCCAATAAATATGTATGATTCTTTGAAGAAATTATTGATTTGGTGGCGCTGAAACGGTGGCGATGAATAGTCTGGCGCTGAAATGGGCTGGCGCTGAAACGGCGGCGCTGAAACGGCGGCGCTGAATCGTACCCTACCCACCAGGCTTATGGGATCCACCTTCACATGAGGATGACTGAACAATTCTTCTTTCTGTTTACATATGATACACATTCTGTTACTGCTCACTTCTAATTAGCCTTAGATTCATAATATTAACACTATAAGCATTGTAAGACATGTGTACACAGGAGGTAGCTATGACCTGTGATTTCCCTTTGGATTGACAGCTGTTATAGACTGTCATACAAATTCTGCCTTATCAGTTTTAACCCAGTGTCAGTTGCAAGTGACTCCCAAAATGTAGTCAGTTATGTCTTTGGGGTTAGAACACACATTAACCACTTGAAATAGTGAGTAAGGACTTAAGCCCCAGGTTAGGGTGCTGCTGGCAGTAACCCCACCCCCACCCCCTGGATAAATCAAGAAAAAAAATCAACCTTTCCAAAAAAAAAAAAAAAAAAAAAAAAAAATAATAATAATAATAAAAAAAATGGCGGGAATAGGTGGATGTTCTAGAACATCACCCGGGGCTCGCTGGTCGGACTTTCTGGAACGTCACCCGGGGTGTAAGGGTTAATACTGACCTTGGGATATGTCCAAATACCCCTCTCCTATGGCCTCAAAATGTCTCTGAAATTCACAGATACTCACAGATGATCTTCTGGTTGCGTGTGGCGGATATTTGTGCCCTATAATTATATACTTGTTCATGATTTTTCCAGTATTTATCTAATTTTGCTGCAAACTTTCCACCGTCTCCACATTCACTACCCACTCAGGTAACCCATTCCAGTTGTTGACAACCCTACTTGGGAACGAATGTCTTCTGAGATTTAGCCTCGTTCTTGTTTTGTAGATCTTCTTTGTGTTCCCCCGGGTAGTGTCAGCCTCCCTCATCTGGAACATGACTGCTGTACATGCCTGGTCATATATGCCACACACTATCTTGTATGTTTCCACTTGGGCCCCACTAGATCTTCTGTACGCCAGTGTCGGTAACTGTAATTTCCTTAGTCTTTCCTCATAAGATAAATCCTTGGTCAAAATTTGCTTCACTTGTTGGCTGTGGGGGCTGGTCTGGGTGGAAGTCCAGGGCTGCTTTTCGGTCCCAGTCTATCTCTGCATAGGAAAGATTGAAAGACCACAAACATAAATTTTTTAGTGTATGAGCAGATGCGTATTTGGTAATACAGTACTGTACTGTATTAAATATTTGAAGCTGCTTGAAAGTCTTGATGGTGAGATAGTTGGTACACATCACACTGCACAAGGTGTTTATACTTCATTACCTGTATTTGTACTTAGAAAACTTAGACTGCTTATTCAATATTGTTATAAGACTTAAGATTTTAATATTGTAACTGGAAAGCTAGGAAAAAATCAAGCTTTTATTTGTTTAACAACATTTTTCTTCTTTTAAGATGGTTGTAGTATTGCACTACAGTCACAACTGTGCAGCATGTAGTAGTGTTGGACACGTGTTTATGACAGTGGCTCACATGGTTCGCCACATCCCCAACATTACTTTTGCTCGCATAAATGCTCCTATCAATACTCTACCATGGCACCTCTACTTTGAAACCCTACCCACCATTATTGTACACCCACATTATAGGTAAGTCAGGTTATTCTATGCTCTTTATGTAGGTAAATATACTTCACTTTCAGTGGTTTCTTATTGGAAGGTATGACGGTCACAGGTTCATTCTTTCATTATGTCCCGGGTCTTAGTGGAGATTTTCAGACATACTGGTGACTGAAAAATAGCATCTTAATAATCTATGCAATAGATCATGTGACTCATTTACTGTCAACATGTCTATTATGTGACAACCTGAGGTTCCTAGGGTCCTTGACGTGCATGACTTGTGTTGAATTCCAGAAGTTAATTTCTTTCCCCAAACAACAGTAGCCCACAAAAATAGGTACTTGAAAGTGTCAAGTGCTTCTTAGGTGAAAGCCTGCTGAATTAACACACATACAGTACAATCTATTACTCATGTTGGTGGTTACAAATGGAACCACAAGACAAATCCCTGCTCAGTTTCAGCCATCTTGCTGCACTGGCTTGCACCATGTATTTTGGCTGCGAAGTTCTTCGACTAACATATTTTGGACATTTAACTCGGGAAAACAGTTTGCCATGCAGTCCTAGGTGTATTTATGTTGCAAGAGTGTTTACATTTCCTTAATGACCCTGTTGGTAGTTTGCTGGAGGAATGTTAGTGAATTCTGCCCTACTTGGCATTGTACCATCATGTCAAAGCTCATAGCTCAGTCCTGTTTAACTGAAGTGGGGTTCTGCTCTAAATGTTTAAAGCTACCAAGAAGTACTTCAGTTCCTGTGGAGTGTATAGTCTGGAATGGGATTTCAGAAAAGTTTCATTTTGGAAATGCATACTGGTTATCCTACCTTGAGATTAATTAGTTGGATCTGGGCAAACCCCTCTAATTTGCCCCTCACAACTGAATTATTAGTGGATTTTGTGGTAGATAAAAGACAATATCTTGCTATGAAAAGTAATGAATTTCTGCAGTCAAAGACTTCTCTTAAGTTTACCTGTCATTCAAGTCCTAAGACTGTTAATGTGTTTCTTATTGATACAGTTCTGTAGCATTTTCATATTTACATTTTATTTAAAAACTATTAAATATTTCATAAATTTCTATGTTCAATACAATCTCAACAATTAAAATCCTTAATTATAAATCTACACACTTATCATGGTTATGGGTATAATAGTTTGTAATTCTGTGGTCAAAACTATGAGGGAAACCTCATAATTTACTGCAGAATAACATAACCATGATAAAGTGGGGCTTTACTGCATTTAAAAATCTGTAAACATTATTTTTTTTAATGTCTTTTATATGAAAGTGTTTTTTCTTTTCAGGAAAAGTGAGAGTAGAGTGTTTGACTTATCCCACCCTCTAACTCCTGCCAATTTAATGTCTTTCTTAGTGGCAAATCTTGATCCCACTCATCGTCTTGCCTTGGCTCTCTCTGCATGTCAGGATGATTGTCGTGAACAAGTAGTTCAAGCAGCCACAGTTATAACCACTCGGCTTCACCATGAAATTACCACCACTACTGGGAGGTTTCAAAAGATCCTTGATCGACTTGTGAAAATGACTGAGGAAGACAAGATGCTGACTGATAGCACTCATTGGGAAGTCCATTACCATTTATTAATCCACACAAAATTTCGACTTGCAAAAGAAATAAAGAAACAAAGAAGCAGACTTCACCATCTTGGTCAAATACAGAAAGTGTTATCAGAGCCTCCAGAAAAGAAGGGGCTACCAAACCCTAGTGAACTCTTAAAATCTTTACGTTACATATTACAAAGAAGCAGTAATTCCAAGGGGAAACCTGTAGACCCAAGTGCATATCATGATGAGCTATAGTATAGTGGGTATGAGCTATAGTATAGTGGGTCTTTAGAGTTTAATACTGGAGTTCTACTGTGATATTTGTGACATGCACACACACACACACACACACACACACACACACACACACACACACACACACGGAGAGCTAGAATAGTTACTACCAATTTTACACCTCCCAAAACATACTGTATCTGTTAAAAAACATTTTTATTGTTGCCACCTAGTCAGGCATAAGGAATGTTATAGGCTAGGAAAGTGTGATGCATTGTGCATTTTATTGGTTCAAGTATCCATGTTGTCACTTCTATAAGCAGGCTTAACTATTGAAGTAACTTGAATAATTAATTGGTCACACCTAAGGTACTTTTCTCTACATGTGATATATTCAGTATGTTGTTGAAGGTGATCTGTTCACTTGTTACAACTTTAAAGAGAGTATTAGTTTAGATTTCATATTGAATATGATATTTGTTGGAAAACTCTGTGCAAGATTTTTTAATGGAAATGATGTTCTTCCACAAACTATCCTGCATTGATACAGTGGTCCCTCGGTTAACGAGCACAATTCGTTCCAGAAGGTTGCTCGTCAATCGAAAAATTTGTTAACCGAAACCATTGTTTCAATGGGTTTTTGGGTAATTGGTTCCAGCTCACCAAAAATTGCATAAAGTAAACAAAAAAGGTATTAAAGTACACTTACTTTAAGGTGTGTATGTAGAAGGCTCCTGGATGATGTTGCTGATGTGAATTTGAAGTGGGAGGTGGAGGAGAAGGGAGAAGAGAAGGAAGTGGGGGTGGAGGAGAAGCATTTTACTGCTTCTTGGAAGGTGAGTCCCCTTCCATGAAAATGTCAGGAACCTCTGGACTGACAGATTCTCCAGCAGGAACATCCTCTCTCCTTCTTGAAGTGGAAGGCCGAGTGCTAGCATCTTTTTCCCGCTGCCTTTTAGTGAAGAAACTGTCAATTTTTGTTTGTGGAGCATCTCTCCTCTTCATCATAAATTGTTGTTTGAAGGAGACCACTGTGTCCTCAACATTACACAAAGCAAGTTCTGCTTTTTCCACATAAGGGTGCCTTGAAGCCAGTTTCCTGAACTTCTCCCAGTAGTGAACAACATCTTTCAAATTTGAAGTAGACATATGGTCATCACTTTCCTTTTCCTCCTCACCACTGTCAGCCTCTAACATTTCATTCAGTTGCTGCAAGTCTTCAGGAGTAAGTTCCTGCTCATGAGACATCACAAGCTCTTCTACATCATCCTCCTCCACTTTAAGGCCCAATGACTGACCAATGGACACAATCTCCTGGTCCAACTCTGCTTCTTCCTCAAATCCCTCAAAATCACGGACTACTGATGGTCACAGTGCTTTCCATGCAGAATTGAGGGATCTAGCGGAGACTTCTTGCCATGAGGACACAATCCGGGATGTTAAATTGTCTTCCAGAACTGTGCCAGTGTTAGTTCAAGATCAGTGGAAGTTGCCTGATGACACCTCCTGAACATTTTCTTCATGTACAGCTTCTTAAAGTTGCTGATCACATTCTGGTCCATTGGCTGTATGATTGATATAGTGTTGGGAGGCAAAAACACTTTGACCAAGTCAAATTGAGACTCCAAAGTGCTGGCAAGTTGAGGGTCATGACCAGGGGCATTACCCATAAGGAGAAGAGCCTTTAAAGGAAGTTTATTGGTGGTTAGGTAGCTCTTCACAGAAGGGCAAAACACCTCAACTGCCCATTCATTAAAGAGCTGTCTTGTCACCCATGCCTTACGGTGGGACTTCCAATAAACTCCAAGCCGTCCTCTTACCACTTTTTGTTGCTTGAACACCCTGGTGTTCTCAGAGTGGTAGACAAGCATAGGCTTCAGTCGGAAATCCCCTGAAGCATTGGCACCAAGCAAGAGTGAGACGGTCTTTCATGGGTTTATGCCCAGGTAAAGAGGCTTCATCTCTGGTGATGAATGTCCTTTTGGGCATTTTTTCCAGAACAGCCCAGTTTCGTCCACATTGAACACTTGCTTTGGAAGATAATTTTCTTCGTCCACCAGTTCTTTAAAGTCCACTAAAATTTTTGCTGCTCCTTCCTTATCAGCACTGGCAGCCTCGCCATGCCTAACAACACTAAAAATGTCACTTCTTTTCTTAACTTTTTCGAACCAGCCCTTGCTGGCCCAAAACTCTTCAAACTCTGTGCCTGAAGAACCAGGTTGATCTGCCTTTAAATGTTCATAAATCTCCCTGGCTCTTTCACAAATAAATTCGGTCGAAACTGAATCACCTTTCATTTGTTTTCCCTAATCCAAATGAGAAGTATCCTCTCTGTTTCTGCCATTAGGGATCTACCTTTAAACACTCTGGTAGATTTGTCTCTCACTTTCACTTCCTTGAATTTGTCTTTCTGTGAACGAATTGTTGACACAGTTGATGTCGACATGCCATATTCTTTGCTAAGCACATTTGTTCTAATGCCTTCTTCATGTTTCTTAATAATTTCCTGTTTCACCTGGATTGAAATTGCTTTTCTGGATTTCTTGGGACCCATGCTGGATTCAAAAACAATTTCAACACTAAAATTTTAAGTTTAATTGCTGTAAATAAAGAATATTTTCTTTAAATCAACACTGCACTATATATCATCAATATGTAAAATAAATTTCAAAATGATCAATAATTTCACTGTAAAAATGGAAAAAATAGTTTATGTTGAAGTGAGTCTGAAGCAAGATGTTACCTCCACTGAAAAGAGACAGAGACTGACGCCTGTTTGGTGTGTTGAGTGGTTGTTTGGCGTGCTAAAAACTAGTTTCCCTCTACTTCAATTATGTTAAATAATTGTTAAAATGACTCAAAATTTTAATATAAGACTTAAAATTATTGAATAGTACAAACTTCTTGATATTTACTAAAATAGTAAGGAATTTAAGCCCTAGAACCGATTACTGTATTGGCGGACTAATACGACTGCTAGTGAGCAAGCGAAAACATGTTGAGGGGCGCTCGTAAGGAATTCGTTAATCGAGGGATTGCTCGTTAACCGAGGCGCTCGTTAACCGAGGGATCACTGTACTGTATATGCCAAAACCTTAGTCTACCAGATGTATACAGTTATAGTATTTAAATAATGATGTTGATGTTTCAAAGAAATTTAATGATGGAAACCTTGGTTGAGAAAGTTTTTAGAACTGATTTGATAATCTTTAAAGGTTGTCTTTGAAAATCAGGATGTATTTATGTTTGATGGATAATTGTCTACATTTAAATATTTATATTTTTTTCTGGTTTACTTGATAGTATTGCCAGGGTCTGTATCCTTCAAGTTGAGAGAGAAGGATGGAGATGTTGGAACTGGGGAAGATATTAATATTTATAGCATAGCAAGATGTTGGGATCTAAATTATTTAAGGTATGGTAAATAAAGAAATATTGCTCATTATAATTTAATTACCATATACTGTAAACTAATGGTAAGAGGCTTCATTGTACGAAGGATGGTGTGCATTATCAATTTTTAGCACAGGTACAGGGGATATTACATTGCTGATGAATTTGGGATTGTGCATGTTTAGCATCGTTTTTTTTTATGACATCATTGACTGTCCTCTGCCAGTGTAACCACTTTGTGAGTGAGTGTGGGATCGTGTGGTGGACCTCGGTTAGTGTGGTTTATATCTGATTACATGTGTGCTTTAAGGTAAAATACTAGAATTTGTGTTTTAGTTCATATATGGGATTATTTACCCTAATATCATGCCTCAAATACTAGCATTGAAAGTTCTTGTAATGCTTAATATAAAGAAAACTATTTATTTTGGGTACGAAACTGGAAGTCCGGTAATTTGATACTGGTGAAAATTTTACTCCAGAAACAAACCCTCCTCAGTTTATATTTCTCACCCCTAAAATTGATCCACTTCTTGTTGCTTCATTTAAAATAACCATATCTATGATGATAACTGGGGAACCCTTGTACTACAGGTACTTGTATTCTTTTAAAGGCATAATTTAAACTGCCAGTGCCATGCAGAGCTCTTGAGAGTTAAATGCAGTAATGACCTGACCAATCTGTTTGGATTATTTTTATCCTCTTCACCACTGATCAGCTCGTTAGCCACTTGGGCGATCGGTTACATATGTTAAGCACTGTTGGCAAGTACTGGCTCTTGAATGTATCTGAACCTGCTCCAGTGCTTATCCAGTCTGGTCTTGAAAGAGCTCGCACACGGTGCCGTCTCAATACTCTCTGGCAGGTTGTTCCACGAGTTCACGACTCACTCCAAAAAGTTACCCCTCACAGTTTTCTGAGCTTGTGGCTTCTTTAACCTTGAGCTGTGTCCCCTTGTGGGGCAAGCATCAGCCAGCTCCAGGTAGGGGCACTCGACTTAGTAGTGCCCTTTGAGATGCTCGTACACCTCAATTAGATCTCCCCTTGCCCGTCTGTAGTATAAGCTAGGCAAGTTCAGGCGCTCCAACCTCTCAGGGTAGCTGAGGTGCTACAGTGCAGGCACCAGTCTGGTGGCCCTCCTTTGGACATTTTCAATCAACTGACAGTCCCAAGCATATCTCGGGGACCAGACGGGGTGACAGTACTCCAGGTGGGTAAGCACTTCACTCTTGAAGATCGTTATGAGGGACGCACCGTCTAGATATCTGAACAACCTTCAAAGTGGAGTGAAACTGTTAAAGAGATTAAGAGTTTAAATGTGGAGAGGAGAGAGTCAGGAGTTGACAAAGAATGACATGGGTAGAGGTTGTAAGAAATAACATCAGAGTTATGAGCCTGACAAGAGAAACTGAAAGGGACTGTGCAGCATGGAGAGCTGTCATCAAGTAACTGCGGCTAACCCATGCAAGCGTGGAAAGTGGCTGTAAAATGATGATGATGATGAAACTGTTTTTAATATTTACATATTTTTATAGTTATACTTTTGAACTTGAGGGTTGGCACAGTAAAAAGGGAAATTAGGTCCTATAGGTCTGTGTGGCTACAGCACACTGAATACTTGGCATCTGGTAAACATGGAGGCAGTGTGTGACTGACTCGACTTCCTTCATTTTCCTAGGCCTAGTTAGATAGCTATTCATGGCTGGGGGTGCTCTTGATATGAACCAGCGACCCTTAAGACAGGAAGCAAAAGTTGTGTACTATACTTAGATGCTTCACCCCATTGGAGAAATGAAGGTAGTCAAAACTTCCAACTAAATCATCCAAGTATGTGGTGTGTTGGGCGCTCTGTAGTATGGATACATCATGTAAATGCTGACTAACAGAGGAACATATATTTTTCTGCTGTGCATGAGCAACCACATACAGTACTACATTTTTACAAAAAGATTTTTCTTGAAATTTAAAAATAATAAACTATTTTTTGTCTAGTACAGATACCAAATATTGAGAAATAAATGGAAAACTGGGTGTTCATAATTAATATGATATTTCAGGAAGGATTGAAGCAGTTTAGACTAATATTACAAATGATCCCGAAATGAAGAAAGATGGGGTGAATTACGGTCATTATCCACACAAGCCTTGCATGGGTTTGGGTAACTGTGATGGCATGGTGTCCCAGTTGCCATCAGGTAAATTTGAAACCGGTTTTACAGCTGGAAGCCCTTCCTATCACCAACCCACTCACAGAGTGGAACTAGGCATTAGTATAAAATTACCCACCTACCTACTGAAATGTTAAATTATTACCTGTACCTTGCAAAATATCACTGGCATTAAAATATTAATTAATGTACTGTACTGATACAGTAAAAACTCTTGAGTACTGGACTGAACTAGTATATGCAGAACCTTTACTCTGTTGGGATATTTTTTATTTATTTATTTATTTATTTATTTATTTATTTTTATACAGTGGGGTATGCTATAACGAATCTAATTGGTTCTAGAACCTTGTTCGTTATAGCATTCGTTCGTTATAGGATTAATCCGTTCCAGGCCCCCAAATACAACCACTTAACACTGAAAAATATAATATAAAATTGAAAAAATTTGTAAAAAAGTGCATAAATATGCATCTAAACCCCTGAAATAAAGAATATAATTAATACTTGTAATAAAAAAACAATAAATTATTAAAAAAACAAAAGAAAAAAAAATTTTGTTGTAGGAGTTTCGTTCGTTATAGCATTCTCAATTTTATAGGTAAAACCATTCGTTATAGGAATATTCGTAATAGAATCCATTCGTTATAGCATACCCCACTGTATACTAAATGCTGTAGTTAGTTTCTTGGACCCCCAAAAATACTTCCTACAAGTGGAAAATTGAGCTGAAGATAAGAGTATAAATTTTTTTTTCTTAAAATTGGAATAATAAAAGGATCACCAAATATATTTATTTTATATTATTAAATTATGAAGTATAGGAATGTAACTGCATACTGTATGTAAAAATGCACAGCTCGTACAATACAGAATTACAAAATTTTAATGTGAGCACTTATCACAATAAAGTGGTGAGAAAGTGGCAAAATATTCCATGATAAGAAGATGGTAATACAAATGAGATGACCTGGTAAACTGAGGGCATTGCCAATAAGTACAGACAGTATGTGTCCACTTTTGACTAAATGTAGCATAGCTTTACACTGTCAATCAGTGTTTGGCTTCTTTCCCATGCTCTTGATACCATGTCACCACGTATTGGGGCAGAAGCTGGAACAATACCAAACAAAAGTGCTCTCTGTTGGACTAGTCACATAAAATTGAGCTTAATAAATACTGGACAAGAAGTACCAGTAGTCCATTCTTTTGGAATATTCAGTACAGTATACAGTAATATTCAGAGGTCTGGTAAGTAAGAGTCCTAAGTTGAATGTGTAGTTATCAGAGTTTTTACTGTACATTATTATATCTTAGCAACTACTGTAAAAAAGGTAGATGGGAGGTATGGAAGGAAAATATACAATAGGTAATCGGAGAACAGGAAGAAAGTGAGAAAAGCCAAGCCTTCCCAATTGCTATTCCTCTGTTAAGTTACAGTAAATTGTTTATATTACAAACAATGACAGTATTGTCCTTAAAGTAACCATAATAGATATAGAAAGATTGGGATATAATGTACTAAGTTTTATTCTTTATGGAAATATCCCAACATTATCACTTTGTACTTTCTTGCAGTTTTAACAGATTCAAGTAAGGTAAAAGACCAAAATGACCATATTCAGTGCTGTATTGAAAAGCCAAGTAAGCTAATTAAACTATTTGATACTTTTTATTTATAATTTTAAAAAAATGGAAGGAAACAGAACATTCTAGAATTTTTGAGTTCATGTGCTGCAATGAATTTTAAGAATTATTTGTAACAAACATAGACTTATTCCACTGCCCAGGGCTTTGGAAACCCATACTTTTGAATTAATGCTTTAGTCCTATGAAGGAAACATTTTAAGGTATTACCAGTTTGTTTATATATTCATTACTATGTTGTGCTGCTCAGTCTTTCAGAGGAAACTTAGAATTTGTGTGTGTATTGTGTACACTTCCAATATAAAGTAGGTTACATATATAGTGAACCCTCGGTTTCACTTTACTGTACTCACTTTACGGTTTCACTTTACTCACTTTACGCGTTTCTGGCAAAGCGGTACCCTGCCAGAACCGGAATTACCAGGAATTCCCACTTTACTCGGTGCATCTACTCATATACGCGGGTGAAGTATAATTTTTTTATTTGGCTCATAAAATTCATACAAATTACCCGGCCAGAATATAATTTACATTGCTGGAATTCTTACAATTTGATGATCATTTTGAATATAAACATCATAGATTTTGCATTAGACATACAAATTTTAGATCTACTGCAAGTATTTTGTTTACTCTGAGCAAATATGTTATCTTTTTTGCAAAATATATGATGTGTATATTCAAAATATTCCTGGTCTTGCAAGGAATCCAGCAATGTGAACTATATTATCCTAACTTTAGTCTGAGGTATTATTTATTACTAAAAAGGTAAATATTCTGGTTTCTCCCAAACATTTCTCTGGTAGGGAGGGAGGGACCGGCCGATCCAGCTGGCATGGTGGGAAGAGGGGGGAAGGCAAGGTGGGGTATTTTGATTGACAAATAGTGTCGTGAAGAATATTTTTTTTTTTTTTTTAACTGAAGATATTTGTTTTAGCTCATAAAATTCAAACAAATTACCCGGCCAGAATATAATTTACATGCTGGAATTCTTACAATTTGAAGATCATTTTGAATATAAACATCATAGATTTTGCATTAGACATACAAATTTTAGATCTATGTTAAGTATTTTGTTTACTCTGAGTAAATATGTTATCTTTTGTGCAAAATATATGACAGTTATATTCAAAATATTCCTGGTCTTACAAGGAATCCAGCAATGTCAATTATATTATCCTAACTTTAGTTTGAGGTATTATTTATTACTATACCTTAAAATCTAGTGTTTTCCCCCAAACATTTCTCAGAGAGGGAAGAGCCAGCGAGTGTGAGAAGAAGGGGAGGGAGTTGAGTCCATTATTTGAATGGACATTAACTTGGCGACTGTATTTCTCTATTTCTCTTAAATATTAATTGTGTGCGTGTACCATCATAAAACTAAAATGTTATTTTTACTAGAACATAGGTATTGTGTCGGAAGAAGTGGAGTTTGGGGGTCGGCCCGGTCTCTATTTCAATTAATCCCATATGTTATGTTGTTCACTTTACGCATTTCTCACTTTAGCGGGCTTCCATGGGTTCAATTGACCATGTAAAGTGAGGGTTCACTGTATTCCTTGACTGGATCATCTGGAAAAAACAAATTATGATACTTAATTACATTTAGTTAATAGTTAACAAAATACTGTATCAACAGATTTTATCTATAAAACACTTCAAATGCCGGTACATGCTTAGAAATTGTCTAAAATCACTGTACGTATTGTAATAGAATCTTTAGATATCCAGATTTTTTTTTCTGAAAATGCAGCGGTAGATTTTATTTCTTGATGCGTCTTGTATTTAATTTTTTAGAGACACTCATGAGTTATTGTGATAAGTTGGAGGAGGAAGTAAAATAATGGGACTGAAAGAGGCAAAGGTTGTACAGGTAGTAGATAACAATTCCTCTAAAACTGTTTTGAAGATTTTATGAGATTTACAGAGATAAAGATTCATGTAACTTGACCACTAATTCCAATTGCTTGTGATTTTTTTATCTTAATCTTTTTATGAAAGTAGATGAAAGCTGCATATGAAGTACAGTGTTAAAAAACTTCTGGAGATGTACCTGGTTTCTTGTCAGTGTACTGCATGTGGATAAAGGCTTTTGGATCAGAGTTATCAAATGAATAGTTTGCTGGAGTCATATTTTATATGGGTACACTTTTAAATTATGAAAAAATTAGTAAACATCAGTTTCTCAAAACTTTCCTAAAATTTTGTGCAACAATATGCCATGAAAAGTTTTTGTACCTTTGTGATGTACTGCAAGTAAATAGTTTTTAAAGTTCAGATCATAAAACTAATAATTAGTTTGTTTTCTTCATATTGTAAACCAAATTACCATACCAAGAATAAGTAAAATGTACATACAATATTAAGTTTTAAGTAATATTTTTTTATTCACGATTTATATTGTACTTGTACTGACCTGTACTCTTGGTACTGTATGTGTGTGACTGGGACTATATTCTAGAAATTAATCTAAAGCCCCTCTTCTTCAAGAGGGGTCTAATAGACATCAATTACACTTAGGCTGAAAGCTGAGAGCCTTCGATACTGTGCTAATGTAATGTGCATGTGCTCTCTGATCTACGTTTGTCTTCAGTTGCAAAACACATGATTAACCCCTTCAGTTCCAGTTGACTCGAGCTTGCCAATCTGACTCCCTCCTCATTTGATCTGTTTATTTCAACAGCCAAGTGCTTTCTCTGACAATTCTCAGGGTTAACTGTTTCCCATGCAGGTGTAGGTATATTGCAAGCGTTTTTGTTGTGTTGTAAGTGTTTATTTATTTTTAATCCCATGGGTATGAGGGATCTTTCTTTGCTGAATAAATTATCTGGTGTCGTCAATATAAAACATTAAAAGTGGCTTCCTGTAGTGAAGGGGTTAATGACCCAGTCTTTAGTTTGCTAATAAGCTGTTACTGCACAACCCTAACTTCATAGCAGATTTGGGGTCTTGGAAATTCTTGAAAATGTCATTTTGGAAGTTCATCCTAGTTATACCACTTTAGCGATCATCAGGTTTGCACCACATTATATTCATTTTTGAGGAATTATTATGCACTCCTTTGAGCTTGTCCATAGGGTATACTGCACCATTGGGTTGTATCATGCCTTTTTCTAGAGTTTTATTACTTCTGTCATTACTGGCTTTACTTACATATTTGTGGATCACAAAGGGCATGTGAACTAACATGTCAACAAAAGCTCTCAGCACTCAGCCTGGATGACAACTGATGCCTTCCAAACTGTTTTTTAAGTGATAGGGTTGTGAAGGCTTTTTTTTTTTTTTTATCTGGGATTTGTTCTCAGTCATACATATTAAGGGTCAATGCAGTCCTTAGCTTTCAAATCATATACTTATTAACCATGTATGATTCACACAATTTGTGCTTGGGTATAGAATGAGATTTTTTGATCAATCCTTCCTCTCAGTTAGTTTTACATGGCAAGTTAAAGTCAATTACCGTAATTATGTGAGTGGGTAACATTAATTTAGTAATTATTATTATTATTATTATTATTATTTTTTTTTTACTGGGATTAACCCACCCGAGCACAGGTCACTGACCCACACAAGGGCCTGGAGGGGTGCAAATATAATAATATTTAATAATAATTACTGTACTAAAAATAGATAAAAAAAACTAAAAATATACTAATAATAATAACCGTAAATAAATACACAAACGGAAAAATAAATCAAGAGCGAGAAACGATATACAGCATGTTGTGTTGTCAATAAGAGAAACAATTGAAACCCTGCAATTGAGGCAGTCGGATCAGCAACCTGGGACTTGGTCACAATTTTGGTGATGCCATGTGGCAGCTGGGTCTACCATAGACAACACATTATGCTTCTAATATCTTCCCAGGCGGTAGTACCTCCCTGTTTGATAGCTGCCTACTACCTCCATCAAGAGTGCCAAGTGACTCCTTGTTTGTTTGCTTTACCATGTTTTAATGGTACGGCTTTGTCTATCTGTCTGATAATAATGTATTTTGGCATCTGCATAATACCTGTGCTATGTATAGTCCCCCAAGAAATTATTGTTTGATTTTCCGTCGTTACACTATGAATCACTAGATGAAATGCTTTGATATGATCCCCAGAGCATCATCATAAGTTGGTATGCTTGCTCACCATGTCAGCAATAGCTGGAGATAGGGGTAGGATTTGGGGGAGGGAGTTATTCTTGTATAGCATACTACAGTACATACAGTACTTCAATATAACAAGAAATTCTTTTAAGATATATTAATGTACTGTGTGTCATTCGAAAACGTATATACTCAGTCATGCTGAAAGGTCACAAATATAGAACTATAAACTGTTCAGAAACAGATCAAGTAACATTGCTCGAAAAGCCTTGAATCACATCAACACTATGGCTAACAATTCTTTTTTTTTGGGGGGGGAGGGGGCTGTAGATCATAACCTCACCAAACTATCTTGGGAGTTCTCTAGGAAAACAAAAACTTATTAACATGGGGGTCAAGAGGTTAAAAGACAATATCTGCAGGTGTATTATGTGCCTTGTGTGGTACTCTTCTGCTAAGAAATCCTCTGTTAGTTATGGTTCTAAAATAACTTTGTTTTATTATGGAGTATGGTATTTTGCTTTCAAGTAATCAGATTTTGTAATAATCTTTACTGATGTGGAATTAAAGAAAGGTAATAAAAATTGTATCATGTTAAGAAATTTATGTACCGGTTTATGCCCTTTTCTTTATTACTGGTGTGAGAAATTTTGACCGAGATGAAAGGTCCAGGCATTATACCTGTTAACATGGTGCCTTCCCATACCTAAAGGTTTGGTCATCAAGAAATCTTGGTTTATTAGTTACTCTGATAGTTGGCAGTGAACAATACTTTATGTACTGTACATAAATTTATATCACTTTCTAAAGAGCCTTGATCATGTAACTACAAATAGGTGGAGAATATATCTCCCATCTTATGTGGATAGTTTTGGTCTTATGACTGATATTGGCTCCAACTGGATCCCAAATTGATAGTGAATTTTCAACGAATATTTTAATCTGGAAGTGATGGATTGTCTGTTTAGTAGTACCATACTATACGGTATATGTATAATTTTTTACTTAATACATTATTTATAGTATATGAATTATTATTGGGTTATAAATTAAGCATTAAGGTCTTATATATGTGTGTTAAGATTTATTTTAGAGCATTAGAAGGAATTTAATTGTAAACATTTATGATTTATGCAGAACAGGAGTGAAATTTTTTCAGAAAATTGTTCCCAATGTTGGAATTTTCCTGAAAATTAGGGTTTGGGTTCAGTTTTCTGAGGGGCACATTTTCTGGAAAATTATGAGAAAATTCTTCCGGTACCTGGGAAATTCAGGAAAATTCCAGGGATGGGGGATTTTCTCCTGCCTTGAGAGATTTGCATCATTCTGGAAAATTACAAGAAAATTACGGTACCCAGAAAAATTACGGGGATGGGGGATTTCTTTCTGTGTTCAAGAGATGATGTAATGCGCACTTTCTGAACCTTCCAAGAAAATTTTCCTAGTGCTGTACCCGGAAAATTCCTAGGATGAGGGATTTTTTTTCTGGCTTTGAAAGAGTTGTCTCTTTTACCCGGAAATTTCTCATTCCCAGAAGTGCTCTAAACCAATTATTCCGGCTAACAGAGATATCTCTGCACAAGTAGACTCGAAATTTATGCGGATTTTTCTTACGAGGTTTCAACTATACGCGGATTACCCCGGGGGTTAGGTTACAGTTTCCAATTTCAAGCTCAAAACTTTCAAAATGGGTCGCAAGCCTGCCAAACGATAGCCCACCAAACGCACCACGCTGCCATCCCACCTGGCCACCTCTGTCTCTCAGTTGCCGAGCGTGTATCGTCGGAGTAATAGCCGTCTCTCGTCTGTGTTAATTTAGTGTGCTTAAAACTTCTCTCATACTCATTCATAATGCCCAAACACAAGCCAACCTCTGCCTCTGGTCCTCCAGCGAAGAAACAACACACTGTGATGATCCTGGAAGAAAAAGTTGCCATGTTAAAGTTAATAAAAGGCGGCCTGTCGGTCGCTGCTGTGGCACGGAGGTACGGGCAGAATGAATCAAGCGTGAGATCCATTAAGATTTGGGAGAAGGAAATTCGTGAAATCGTGTGTACAAGTGCCTCATTTACTGCTAAGGTGACTAGCCAGGTTATAGACATAACTCTAATGAAGGTGGAGAAGGCATTAAACATCTGGGTGGAGGATATGAACCAGAAATGTGTCCCCATTGACGGCAATGTGCTCAGGGAGAAGGTACGGTGTCTTTATGACCAGTTTAAATCTGAGGTTCCTGAGGAAGAAGCATCCACCAGTTCTGAGAAGAAAAAACAACAAAGACAGCTTCCCATCACCATGTTCTTTAAGAAAACCTCAGCATCAACATCGTCAGCAGATCAGCCAATGGCCTCAACTTCTTGCAGTGACCTTGAGCTGCCCACATTCTCCCCTGCATTGTTATCTGAGCTTGACAAACCCCCACGGTGACGTGTGAAGGGGATGAATAATCTCCAAACAACAACAACATATCTGCGTACTGAATGTCTGTGTTCTATTAATGCTGTTATGCACTTGTTACAGATGTTGATATTACATTACAGAAGTGATTTATAAGTTCTAGTGTATATGTACATATATACAGTACAGTACAGTATAGTGATTTAAGGGCGATTTACGGGATTTTAAGGAGTGTTTCTGACTTTACGCGGGGTCCCAGGAACGTAACCCCCGTGTAAGTTGCGAGTCTACTTTTCTGTACATACAGTACTAGTGTACAGTATAGTACTTGGGTATCTTTGTTATTCACGCAGGATAAGTTCCTAAAACACCCCAAATAATAAATTTTATGAATATTGTACTGTATCGTAAAAGTACCCTTTGAATGACTTGCCATAATTTCAATAAATGCCTACTGTAAATAAACATTGTAATATACAGTACTTGTACATGATAATCTTCATCATAATACAGTACTGTATATGAATGACTCGCATAAACAAGGGAAATTATAGAAAACACGTCTACTGTATACAGTACTTTAATGAATAAATGTTTACAATGTAAATTTATTTAGAATTAAAATTGTGATGATCATGAAAAGTGGAGGATAAAATATCATCATTATCATTTTCAACGCTTGCGTGGGTTATGTTAGTTACAGGTATGGTACCTGATGGCAAACTGTCTAAAATTTCTTTATACTGTACTGCATACTGTATCATGGTTGTATTTATTGAAATTTTTAAGTTTGTCTAAAGAAATTTAAATGTTTTTCATATAAGATATGCAAGAAGAAAAACCACGTAATTGTATGCCATAATTTCTTTAGATCTCGCTCCAAATTCTCTGGTTGAGTGCAAAAAGGGCCAATGAAACCTGGGTTTTATGGGCCAAAGTCTAAATTGGTATTTTTTGCATTCAGTCAGAGAATTGTGCATAATGAGTACAAAAAAGATTTGCCACTGTTTTGCCAGGCACATCTTTCACAGTATCAAGAAATGGTGGAAGATTCTAATTTTAAAGGTGAAATTAGACATTGCTGTATTAAACGACATAGGTGTGAAAGAACAGGTGTTGATAATAGGCCGTGAGGGAGAATGCAACACACACATTTCAATAAGTCATTCATTACCGTAATTTATATTCAGGTATGTAATAATTTTGCGCAGTCTTACAGTTATCACATGGTTATTGCTTAATTATCATATGATTGATAAAAATGGGTGTAGATGGATGTGCTGGTGGTGGTAAGTTGTGGGTAGTCAGTTGACAAACAGCAGTGACATTTTCTGTTTTATGTACTGTACAGTATTTCTTGTATACTGTATTTTTTGTATTGTATGTTATTTTCATAAAATTTAAGTGTTTCTATACATACAAATTTCTTTTGGGAGGCAAGACAGCAAGAATAATTCAAAATTGTTGGAGGACAATTGTATCAACATAAAATATCGAATTAGTGATGCTAAGTACAGTATATCTCATTCTCTGCATCATATTTACCCACACATTGTTTTGAAACACACTGTACTGTATACAGTAATTTGTTGCTTCTGATTTAATTTTTCTTTTCATATTTGCAGTTTACAGCTTAAAAAACTCTAGCTTGCATCTTTATTTCATAGACTTGTTCTCAATTGAATAGGTAAATATTACTTGCAGCAACTGAATACTGTACCTGTACTGGCACAAGTATAATTATGAAGCATTGTTCTTCTTTAAGGGCTTAGTTAAGAATATTTACTCTTAAACAGTGACCCACTGTCAACATCAAACCAAGCCATTGCCAAGTACATACTGTACTGTACAGTACAGTACAGTACAGTACAACTCTTCCCCAAACATTGATAGTGCTGCTAGTGTTTTGATTCTCAGGACCTGATGGCTCACAATAGAAATGACCAAGTACCTTTACATTCCTGTTTCAGTATACAGTATCTTTACACCCCACCTTGAGTTATTCAAAATACAGTATAGGTGACTTCTATTATCTATATACAGTAGTATCTCAATGTACCAGACCTCTGCACTGGACTTGAGTCACCAGTACTGTAGTTACATTCTGGATATATTAATGTTAGAACAACAACAATGAAGCTACTGTATTTAGTTAAATCTTATAAAAAAATCATATACTGCTTGAATGATAAAGAAGAGTGAGAACTAGAAAATACTGACTGTGTAATTTTGATTTGGAAATTAAACTAATAGCCATGCATCACTACACTAAACATCTACAAATCTTCAAACACATTGCTCTGACCACATAGTAACATGACTGACTGCCTTGCTGAGGGCGGCCTTTGTCCCAGCCTCAAGTTTAATGAGAAGGCTGACCTCTTGGTGTACCTACAACAGTAGTTTTTCTTTTGAAGTACCTGATCATTTTATTATTTATTTTGCTCAACAATTATTTGGACTTTATACAGTACTCGAATTTTATTAACATTTTGGGCTTGTAAAATTTGACCAGAAGCAATAACAGACAAGTTAATACATAATGTGGTTGGCACACAGAGGTTAACACACAATTATATTTTAGAACAAGCATGTGTTTGTACAGGTAAAAGTAATTTGAATTATGAAAATAAGATGGACAGATATTTTATATTTTAACAATTTCTTGAGTTTAGACATTGTATTCATAGGAATAATTTAAATTTTTCATTTTGCATGAGCTGTTCTTATGATTTCAAACAAACCATGAGCAGTAGGTGAGTAATAAATGATTCTTGTGTTTGATAATTCCCCTTTTACTGTTGAAGATCTATATGATAGGGAAATTTTATATCCTGGGTGGAGGGCTGGACTTTGAAAGAGTAAGATACTGTACAGTACTGTACTACAGAATTAACTTTTTATTGTCTTAAGCAAAAAATTTTTACTGATTTCACTGTACATTACATTATATTACTGTACAGTCCATTTATTAATACAGTATACAAACACATTGATATCTGTATTACTAACTTAGGCATTTAGATTAAAAATACAGTATCCAATTTTCTGTTAAGCAATACTGTACTGTAGCATTTTTTTTTAACTTTCTTATACAGTACTGTACTGTAAATACATCTTCCTTATACTGTAGTTAGATTGTTATTGTGTACTGGGTGGGAGCGATTGTATTACTATTGCAAATTCTTTCTTGTACTGTACAGTACTTTGCTTTACTGTATTGGAATTTCTGCTGCTCTGGACCATCCTATGCAACAATTAGTCTGGTTAAAGTGAGGTATACAGTGCTACTGTATACAGATGAATGTACCGGTACATAAGATTATATGGGTATGCTATTGTTATTCTTCAGTATCTTTGTCTCTGCTCTTCTTCTCCCGTTGTGAACTTTATGTAAACTTGTCACTCCTATTGGGTGGGAGTAAAAATGGTTATAACCTACTTTGTTGACGTCCATTTTGTAAAATGTACTCAGGGAGGTCTTGAGTATGAATAAATAGATTTTCTGGATAAAGAATTTTAATTATTTTATGTCATCTTAGCATCCCTGTGATTATCAGTTTCATATTATCAATTATGCAGACTGATAAAAAATGTAGAAAGTGGGTTGAGAAATGTTGAGTGGGGGAACTTGAACAAAAGATGAGGAAAATTGTCTGAGGCAAAATAATTAAATTTGACGAGCAGAGACAACAATACAGTAGGAAAAAACACAAAGTGTCGTGTTGTGTCTCTAACAAAGCGTGTTGGTATTCGGGG
>NW_024736650.1:6084152-6115747 GCF_018991925.1 Homarus americanus
CACACTCTAGTATCACCAGTACTCCCTCCATTACACTAGCATCACCAACAATCTCTCCATCACACTCCAGCATCACCAGTACTCCCTCCATCACACTCTAGCATCAGGGGTGCTTGAGGACATTCTTGCTGTTTATCCCAAATTTGCTAGCCCACACTGATTTGTCTTCAATTAGAATATGACGTCCAATGTATGTGAATCACTGACCTATATATACTGCAAATGAATATGATGTATTTCTTTCTTTCTTTGTGTACGAACCTCTGTCCTGCATGGCAGTGAACAGTGACATTACCCACACGAATCTGACCTCTATATACAGTATATATAGCTGTTAATGAATATGTTGTATTTCTTTGTGTATGAACCTCTGTCCTGCGTGGCAGTGAGAAGTGAGACCACCCTTAGTGTCAAGACCTGACTGAATTACTCAGAATAGGCAAACTGTACTAAAAGCTTTGCCAATAAATTTGTTAAACTAAAAACTAACGTGGTAGATATAGTAATTATTTCACATGCAATATATTTATCATATATGATACGGTACTCTTTCATAATAATTATAAGTATAATGCTAGGATTTGCTTGACTTAAATCATCCTGAATACATACTGCACAAGTGGGGATATTAGAAGAAGATTGTTTTCTTTACATTTATTGTACAATTTGACAGATATTCAGATGCATTCAGTATATGACTTTGATTACATAGGAATATTATTTCTGACACATTAATATTTAGTCCAGCCACCTTCATTCTCGATTACTTGCTGCAGCCTGTTGGGAACGGAGGCGACGTGATTGTGTATCAGTTGCGATGTCCGCCTCAGGACCTCCCACTCACGGTGTGTATGCTCCTGTAGCTGCACCCTGGTTCTCTCTTCAGCTGGCTCCCACACGTTCACAATATTGCCTCAAACGTTCTCTATAGGGTTCATGTCATGTCCTTTACTTGGCCAGTCTAAAACCTGCACATTTCTTTGTTCTGCAAACCACCGCGTTACAATCTGTGCGGTATGGATAGGACACCTATCGTGCATGAAAATGATGTTTTCGGGAAACGGGAAAGCATATGCACGCACCGAGGGAAGCATAACTTCTTCGAGTATTTCTAAATACTGTTCAGCTGTGAATCTTCCTTCTATGTCAGTCAGCTCTCCAACTCCGTGCAAATATATCCATCCCCAAACATTGCAAGTCACATGCCCACTCCTTGTTGTCTAGTATATCGGGTGTTGTTCCTCCTCCAGCAATGCAACCTTCCGTGAGAGGTAGATGCGAAAGTTTTTTCGTCGGTGAATATTACTCTTCCCCAAAAATCTAAGCCTTCTTCAGCATACCGTTGAGCAAACTGCAACCTGCCCTCGCGATGTCGCTCATTTAACTTCTCCTTAGTGGCGGGAGTTCTATGGTGAATGCCTCCTTCGTGAAGTCTTCGCCTGATTGTTAAAGGGGAAATATTTAATTGTAGATCATCTCTTATTGAAAACAAAGTCTTGAAGGGGTTGGCCTCAGCGAAATTCCGGATGGCTTCAACTTGTGCAAGTGTTGTTCTGCGCGGCATTCCCGTCCTGTGGTGGCCCTTTAAACTTCCCTCCTCTTCCCATCGCTTAATCCAATAATATACAGTTGACCGAGAAAAACCCAATTCTCGTGCAATTTCAGTGAGTGAAAACCCAGCCTCTTTCATGCCGATTATTCGTCCACGTTCAGTGATTTTCTGCGTGTGGTATTCCATGTTGGCAGGGTCCTTCTACAATTGAGGGAGTGGAAGGGTAGTCAGCACTGACAACACCTCTGTCTCCCCCACCTTCCCGCCAATAACGTCAGCGTTATATTTATATTTAATAGGCATTTATAAATAATAAACGAATAAATAAATAAATAGGATACAAATTTATAATACATCATGCACATTTTTGGAAAAATTTTAATATTTTTTTTAAAGACACCAGACTAAACGTGACGTAATCGACACAATTCAGAAACAAGGATTTAGGGGGGAGGGGGGCACAAAGAGTCACTCAACGAAAGAAATGCCATTTACTGCTGACAATATTCATAGTCTTGTAATGACAATGATATTGCTAGATAATGGCTTGTAAAAGTATTAGGCATATGCTACAGTACTAATTCACACCATCAGACGGAAGATTAATTACCATCACCTTCAATTGAACAACGTCATTATTAAATACAGACACAGACTCACACACACACACACACACACACTCCACATGAGCACACACACACACACACACACATACACTCCACATGCGCACGCGCACACACAGGTAAGTAAAACACCAGTTTGTGTTGCAAGAAATCAGCGTCTTTAGAAAGAAGTTTTGTTTAGCATCGGTGTAGTACAACTGGATTAATTACCCGAAAGGGATTAAACGTTTGAAGACAATATTAGTATAAATTAATGATAAACAGCCAACCTCATAAACAGCCTACACACAGCTGTGCCCGATGCATGATGTTCTTTAACATACTTACCGATTTTTACTTATGTTTATTTATCTAAATATAAATTCATATAGGTTGGCTCATTGCTCTATCCATTTTAAAATCAAATTAACAGTATATACTAGCAGAAAGGCATAATATAATGTGAAACAACAAAGCCCAACCATTAATTAATCAATGGGGAACTAAGTAACCAATCACCGATCACTTTTACATTCATTCATAATTTTTACTACGTAGTATAGTAAACAAACGACCTTGAGTTGCCAGCTGTCTCCAGCAGTGTTCGACGAATCTTGAACGTGACTGTACATTGATTTAGTATGGGTGCCAGCGATTAACAAAAAATGCCGCTCAAAGTAAATTTTTTAGTTGTGGTTGGTCCACTATTAAGGACAGTGTGGATATAGTGGCTGCAACCTTATGGACTTATCCATACTTGGGATAAGGGGTTCTGGAAGTCATCGTCGTCACTAATGACCACGACCTACGCCTGGAATCATGTTGAACGAAGGAATATCACTTTTAAGCACGTGCCATGTTCCTATTCCTGTGGGGTTCCCAGAGTTTACTAGAACATCGTCTGCTGGTAACCATAGAGGTAAAAACGCCAAGTCATGTATAGTAAGAGTTGTAGGCGGGCTAGATAACTTGGCCACCACACCCAAGCACACTTAACGTAATCTAATCTCCCATGTGACCGTCATTCGTCAATATCCGAACTCACCACCCCCTCCCTCCCCTAAAATCATGGATCCGCCTCTGCATGAGGAGCCGTACATGCTCTGACTACCGACATACATACCCTGACTACCAAGTGTACCTACGTCCCTTCGCCGGCAAGCACAACTCGTCATTGACCTCGTAACATAGTCGTCGCCACCGTCAGCCGCTTGAAGCTGTGGTCGATATCATAAGTAACCGCAGCAGTCAAAACCGAAGCAAAGAGAGGAGGTGCTGCCTCTCGGACGTGTGGTACACCGTGCTGAACTATGATACCTTGGTAAGGAAAGTAGAGTAAAGAAGCTAAACTCCCTGTACTTTACGTGTATTTTTCAGTGCCGCCGTTCGCTACTCCATCTAGCGCTGACCGACGTAAATAAGGCTGTATTCGCAGAAAACGAAAGATGCCGTATAGCGGGTTAACTACAGTATATTAACCTTAACGTATTTACTGTATAACCTTATATATATATATATATATATATATATATATATATATATATATATATATATATATATATATATATATATATATATATATATATATATATATATATATATATATATATATATATATATATATATATATATATATATATATATATATATATATGAAAAACCTAACCTCATTAGCATTTGTAAAAAGTCATTCATTCCAAAATGACTGAAATTACGGTCCCGGGTATTTTTCATGGTTAAACACATTTTTTACAAGATCACTATTGTCGGATTGTAGAGGTATAAAGGTAAACAAGAATGTTATAATGTACTCTATTATATAAAGTAACAATAACTACAGCAAGGGCTGATTCACCATAACATGTATCAGAGCAATTTTTTTTATATGTATAAGGATGTTTATTAAATCAAATTCTTTATCCTTTTCATTACCCAATATTTTCTCAAAACGCATCATGTATTGTTTACATATTAGTGTTAACAATGTAAATAACGAATATACTGCAGTGGTATTAAATTTTACTATCAGTATCATGACTACCATGACCTCTTCTTGCACTGAGGTTTTAGTTTAACAAATTTATTGGCAGAGCTTGTAGTACAGTTTGCCTATTCTGAGTAATTCAGTCAGGTCTTGACACTGAGGGTGGTATCACGTCTCACTGCCACGCAGGACAGAGGTTCATACACAAAGAAATACATCATATTCATTAACAACTATAAATGTATAGAGGTCAGATTCATATGGGTAATGTCACTGTTCACTGCCATGCAGGACAGAGGTTCGTACACAAAGAGATGCATCATATTCATTGACAGTACATATACATATATGTAAACACACACACATACATATATATATATACATACGCATACACATGTACATGTACATATACATACACACACGCACACATACATACATATACGTCGGTCAGATTCATGTGGGTAATGCCACTGTTCACTGCCATGCAGGACAGAGGTTCGTACACAAAGAAGGAAATACATCACATTCACCAGCAGCACATATAGGTCAGTGGATCACATACATTGGAGTCATATTCTAATTGAAGACTAATCAGTGTGGGCTAGCAAATTTGGGATAAACAGCAAGAATGTCCTCAAGCACACCTGATTCAATGAAGTAATTACATAGTTCAAGATACAATAAGTCAGGTGGCCTGAAGTCTTTGACAGTGTCACATTCAATAATATAGTGTTCAAGTGTATGCTTTAAAGGTTTATCACAAAGTTTACATGCTGAGTGTTCCGGTATGGGTACAGCGTTACTAACTTGCCAGATGTGTCTGTATCCTAGCCTAATTCTGGCCACGACTACATCACATTGTCTGGTTCTGTCCTTATGCTGGCCATACCGGTACCTCTTGTTACAAAATTTGTCATATTTACTAATGCTACAACTGTCAGGTCTCTCTGCATTTCTCACTTCTTCTAGATCAGAGTTCATGATTCTGATTTGAATGTTTTTAATTACAGCATTGGACAGACCAAGGTCACGGTCAACATTTTCTTTCTTACATGCCTCATTGGCCAGTCTATCAGCACGGTCATGATACCTGATTCCAACATGGGACGGAATCCACACAAATTCGATACGAAAGTTGTTCTCATTGGCAGTTATCACATTCCTTTTAATATCACATGCAATTTTAAACATAGAGCCTGACGGGCTGTTCATTGATTTCAAAGCACTTTGAGAGTCACAGAATATCACCCCACCTCCATTTTCTTTGAGGTAGTCTGTGGCTAAGTAGATTCCAGTTAGTTCAGTTTGTGTTGTGCTGGCCCAGTTGTTCAGCCTTTGTTTGTTTGACACTATCATCTCTTTTTCTTTATATATTACAATTGCACAGCCTGTTCTACCTGTGTTTGTCTGCACAGAACCATCAGTAAAAGCATAACATTCACTTGATTTAATACTCTCTATGTGTCTGTTAATAGTTTCTAGTGTGACACATCTCACCACATCGGTGTTTAACATTTGCTATGAGGGATATTGTATACTCATAATTAATAAATACTATCACTGTCAGTAATTGCGTTTCCAATACATATTCTTGTCTTGACCAAACGAAAAATGTTTAGATTAGCATATTATAGGTTTGGCATGAAGTTTCAGATTAAGCTTAATGAAGATCTAAACTTAATTTTCTGTCAATTACTAATATTCAGTGACACCACTGTCAGTGACCAATGCCATGGTAACTTAAACTAGTAACTACACTTGAACTCCTTTATCTCCATGACATATTATAATCTTACCGGTCTTTATCCTTAGGAAAGCGATGGAAATTTAAATGTCTGTGGCTTTTCTTGTCCTTCCTACAAACAACACAACCATGACAACCACGTGGAGCCATTTCTTGTAACCTTGTTATTGTCACACTGAACGAATCTTGAATGTCCAGCCAGATGACGTCATATAACAAAACAATCTTTGTTGCAGACGACACTCACGCGATGGTGACGCTATCTATCGGTGACCGACCCAACTACTCAGTGCCCAGCTAGTGATTTGATGCTACTTTTTGGCGGCACGCAGCTGTATGGGCTGTCGAGGTTCCTTACTCTACCTTCCTTGGATCTTGGTCCTTGTGGCCTGTGTCAATGAAACGGTCGCAAACTACTGGGAGTGTTGTTGGCGTTTCACACATAGTACTTGGATGGTTAGCGTTGGGTAGGCGATAATGTTAATTTAATTAAAACTAAAGAAAAACACTATGGAGCCAATGAATGTGTGTAAACATATCATCAGAGTCATTTATAAAATAAGTACTGTAAATAGTTTATAGGTTAATATTGCCATGACCTTTTTGGGGGGATACATTGGCAGCCTGTGGTGCCGGGTGACCTATTTGGTGGTGGATGACGTGTATGATGCTGGGTGACGTATATGGTAGTGGATGACGAGTATGATGCTAGGTGACCTATTTGGTGGTGGATGACGTGTATGATGCTGGGTGACGTATTTGGTAGTGGATGACGAGTATGATGCTGGGTGACGTGTATGGTGCTGGGTGGCGTGTACGATGCTGGGTGACGTGTATGGTGCTGGGTGGCGTGTATGATGCTGGGTGACGTGTATAGTGTTGGGTGACGTGTATAGTGCTGAATAATGCATTTGGTGCTGGATATCGCATAAGTCTTGATCCTGTGGGGAGTAAGTAGGCATTGACCTACTCTGTGTTATGAGAGCTGCTAGAATAGATGATGGTATTCCTATAGGACACTCGGAATAAAACAAAAACAAAAGAATAACAAGTCCTCTATAAAAAATGTGCTTGGAGTAAGGATCTGGTGCTGATGGGTGAATTAAGGAACTTCTGATTGACTTAACCTGGATCGTGACTAAAGTAAGGAACTGGCCGAGGTAAGTATCTGCAATGGAAGTAAAGGAACTATGGCTGAATCAAGTAACTATGAATTAAGAAACTGTTACAGATAATGTACTGAACTGCTATTGCCGAGGGTTTAAGCATTAAAAAAAATGTTCAAGACGAGTAGGTGAGGTGTAAGGAACTAGTTTTAGTGTCAGGAACAAACAGTGGCACTTAATACTATTGTGAGTGTCAGAGAGCAGCATTGACACAACACACAGACCCTGAGTGGCAGATGTGATCATATCGCTGACACGACCACATACCTGTCCTACCACACCTGCAGTGACAGTCTTGTGTACAGTGATGGAAGGTGCCAGGTTTGTGTGAAGGTGTGCCTCATTTCACACTCTCACCTTCATAGTATCACCTGTTGAAGTATACGGATATATTCTTCACCCGGTGTAGTGTGAGTGCGTTTGTGTGTGGCCCTTCCTCCTCTCTCACGTCTCCACAGTGTGTAACCTGGTATGGTCTAAGGGTGTAGACCGCCTACTACACTTTTACCTCCACAGTGTAACCTACCTGGAGCGGTGTAACGGGAGCCTTGAGGTTAAACATATCAGATGAAACTCTCGGATACCAGAAAAGTTTACCGACGTCAATCAAAAATCAAGGTGAATCATTGCATCAAATTCACCTTTTGAGATACGTAGATCCTGCACGTTATAACACATAATCAATTAAAAATGATATATGTATGAACTAAATAAAATCCCGTTTCCATGGTTTTGCATAATGACAAATGGGAAGAAAACAAATGTAGTACAGCCTTATTGTGGTCTCCGGTCATCTGCAGCTTAACGAGGGTGACATAGGAAGCCTGAAAGAACAGAAAATGCCTCAGCAGTATCCTATAAAGGTTTAGACGTAGTGGATACCTATACGAGTAGAGCAATTTTTTACGTTCTCAAGACCATTCTGACGTCCCAGGGTTGTCAGGGTAGCGAGGGAGTTGTGCCCACTTTCATTAATTGTTCAGGTGCCGTTGGTGCCAGAGTTCATGATATATTGTAGTTGTGATTTGGAAAAGTTGCCTCCTTAATAATGAGGTGTATTATAATCTTTAGTTTTCTGATGTTTATTCTTAGGGGAAGAATTCGAATTATTGTTTCTTTAAGTAAATAACACTGATAATGAAATGTTTTCCAAAATCTGCGTTGCGCTTTTATTTTTGGTAATTATCTCTGCTATAGTCTGCATCATGTGTACTGTGTCACGTCTGCGTCATGTGTAATGTGTTACATCTGCGTCATGTGTACTGTGTCATGTCTGCGTCATGTGTACTGTACTATTGTGTCACGTCTGCGTCATGTGTGCTGTGCCACGTCTGCGTCATGTGTACTGTGTCACGTCTGCGTCATGTATACTATGTCATGTCTGCGTCATGTGCGCACTATTGTGTCACGTCTGCGTCATGTGTGCTGTGCCACGTCTGCGTCATGTGTACTGTGTCACGTCTGCGTCATGTATACTGCTATGTCACGTCTGCGTCATGTATGCTATGTCGTCTGCGTTTGTGTACTGTGTCACGTCTGCGTTTTGTACTGTGTCACGTCTGCGTTTGTGTACTGTATCACGTCTGCGTTTGTGTACTGTGTCACGTCTGCGTCATGTTATGCTATGTCACGTCTGCGTTTTTGTGTACTGTGTCACGTCTGCGTTTTGTGTACTGTGTCGTCTGCGTTTTGTGTACTGTGTCACACATCTGCATCATGTATCTATGTCATCTGCGTTTTGTGTACTGTGTCACGTCTGCATCATGTATACTATGTCACGTCTGCGTCATGTATACTATGTCACGTCTGCGTTTTTATTGTACTATGTCACGTCTGCGTCATATTCTATGTCACGTCTGCGTTTTATTGTACTGTGTCACGTCTGCGTCATGTATACTATGTCACGTCTGCGTTTTGTGTACTATGTCTCGTCTGCGTCATGTATACTATGTCACGTCTGCGTTTTGTGTACTATGTCACGTCTGCGTCATGTATACTATGTCACGTCTGCGTTTTGTGTACTATGTCACGTCTGCGTCATGTATACTATGTCACGTCTGCGTTTAGTGTACTGTGTCACGTCTGCGTTTTTGTACTGTGTCACGTCTGCGTCATGTATTCTATGTCACGTCTGCGTTTTGTGTACTGTGTCACGTCTGCTTCATATACTATAACTCACGTCTGCGTTTTGTGTACTGTGTCACGTCTGCGTTTTTGTGTACTGTGTCACGTCACCGTCATGTATACTATGTCACGTCTGCGTTTTGTGTACTGTGTCACGTCTGCGTCGTGGCATACTATGTCACGTCTGCGTTTTGTGTACTATGTCGTCTGCGTTTTGTGTACTGTGTCACGTCTGCATCATGTGTACTGTGTCACGTCTGCGTCATGTGTAATGTGTTACATCTGCGTCATGTGTACTGTGTCATGTCTGCGTCATGTGTACTGTACTATTGTGTCACGTCTGCGTCATGTGTGCTGTGCCACGTCTGCGTCATGTGTACTGTGTCACGTCTGCGTCATGTATACTATGTCACGTTTGCGTTTTGTGTACTGTGTCACGTCTGCGTTCTGTGTACTGTGTCACGTCTGCGTCATGTATACTATGTCACGTCTGCGTTTTGTGTACTGTGTCACGTCTGCGTTTTGTGTACTGTGCTGTGTCTTGCCGTCACTGTACCACCACTCGTACCAACAACACCTACAAACCCCAATTTACGTAAATAAGTAACATCTACCCCTCGTCAGCAGGTGTCAACAGCCTTGTGGCATTCTTGGCCGTCCAATAGAAACTCAAGTAAACCACACGGATGTAAATGAACGCGTAGCTCGCTATATTTGGAGGAATTCCCGCGAAGTCGATGTCATATTCCCAAACCCTGACCTTGGCAGTGTTGTTTATTTATAAGACTTGGGTATTTTTCACCTGCCCGCGCCAAGCTTGGTGGGGAAGACACATTACCTGGTGTATTGCTTAATGATATGAGAACTGCTGCGAGTGATGATGCGAGAGTAACATAATAAGGATGATAATTGTATGGTTAATGAAATACAAGAATATATGGCTTTTAAATGTATGAATTATATACAACTGATGGGAAAGGTATTTGTATATACCTGAGTAATTAGGCGGAATAAATAATCTTATATATATATTTGTGTATCCGTACAATTATTAACACAAACACAACACAAACATACATAACCCACACACACACACACACACACACACACACACCCTCACACACACACACACACACACACACACACAAGATATATTCACCACTTGCTTAACGTATGGTAATGGTCTCGTGGGATATAAAAAATACTTGTAAATATAACTTAAAGGATAGACGTAGCTCAGTAGTGTGGTGTTGGTGAGGGGTGGAACTGTGTGGTGGTGGTGAGGGTGGAAACTGGGGTGGTGGTGAGGTGGGAAATGTCGTGGTGGTGAGGGTGGGAACTGTGGTGTTGGTGAGGGTGGGAACTGGGGTGGTGGTGAGGGATGGGAACTGGGGTGGTGGTGAGGGTGGGAACTGTGGTGGTGGTGAGGTGGGAAATGTGGTGGTGGTGAGGGGTGGGAACTGGGGTGGTAGTGAGGGGTGGGAACTGGGGTGGTGGTGGGGATGGGAACTGTGGTGGTGGTGAGGGGTGGGAACTGTGGTGGTGGTGGGGGGGAGGGTGGGAACGGGTGGTGGTGGTGGGAGGGGGTGGAACTGGTGGTGAGGGGTGTGGTGGTGGTGAGGGGAACTGTGGTGGTGGTGAGGGTGGGAACTGTGGTGGTGGTGAGGGTGGGAACTGGTGGTGGTGAGGGGAACTGTGGTGGTGGTGAGGGGAACTGGGTGGTGGTGAGGTGGGAACTGGGGTGGTGGTGAGGTGGGAAATGTGGTGGTGGTGAGGGGTGGAACTGTGGTGGTGGTGGTGGTGGTGGTGGGGTGGGAACTGGGGTGGTGGTGTGGGAACTGTGGTGAGGGGTGGGAACTGTGGTGGTGGTGGGGGTGTGGTGGTGGTGAACTGGGGTGGTGGTGAGGGGTGGGAAATGTGGTGGTGGTGAGGGGGAACTGTGGTGGTGGTGAGGGTGGGAAATGTGGTGGTGGTGAGGATGGGAACTGGGGTGGTGGTGAGGGTGGGAACTAGGGTGGTGGTGAGGGGTGGGAACTGTGGTGGTGGGTGAGGGGTGGGAACTGTGGTGGTGGTGAGGATGGGAACTGTGGTGGTGTTGGTGAGGTGGGAACTGTGGTGGTGGTGAGGGATGGGAACTGTGGTGGTGGTGGTGGGTGGGAACTGTGGTTGTGGATGAGGTTGACTGACCATGGTTGTGTTGTATCAGGTAGAGGGATGGTGATCAGGTGAGGTAGTTGTCACCCATTCTAAATATTAATACATTCCTCTCCGGGTTTATATTTTTGGGGCGCTGTTTCGTGTTGACTGCTGTTTCGTTTACTAAATCATAGTCCAGTAATCGGAAATCTCCCATGAGTCTGACCTGTAATGTCTTGTTTAAAATTGGGTCTCTTCAATTTTAATTTTCTATTGTCTTCGTGTTTCAGATTCCCAGTCTGTTTTGTTTTCGTGTTTCAGATTATTCTTCTGTTGTTTTCGTGTTTCAGATGCCCCTTCCGTTGTTTTCGTGTTTCAGATGCCCCTTCTGTTGTTTTCGTGTTTTAGACTCTCCTTCTGTTGTTTTCATATATCAGATTCCGTTTCTGTTCCGCATATAATTCCGTTTAATACGTCGGTGGTGTCACTTTCTTTAAAACACTATTACATTATAGTTTAGTTCATTCAAGTTACATTCATTAATTATATCTCCAGTTCCATTTAATTTATTCATCAGGTATATTAAAACATTACGTTGAAACCCTAAAAATCAAATGAGAATTTTCGTTGCTTCGTGAACTTTAATTGATCAACTTTATTATTGAATTTAACTTAAACCTGCACTAACGTATGTCCACTACGGTGGTATATCCTGCTCAGTACTGTGGTTTTTAATGGATACAATAAACTAAATCACTTTAATATTTTACCTGGGACCTGGCTCATAGGTGTACGTGATAGAGCTAGTGTTTCCTAATTCTGGCGTTGGAATCATGTATGTGTGTGGTCGCCTGCCGTCCTGGTACAATCTATACCTGTTTTAACACCTGTCCTAGTACCTATCCTAATTTACATGACACCAGACCTCCTTCATGAAGACGCAGAGTAGACAGGTGTAGTGTCTTACAGATGTCCCGGGGGTGTCAGAGCGGATGTCCTAGGAAGCGGTAGGAAAGTTATAGTGCCAAATACTTGACATAGCTGGGAGGCCTGACCCATACACCTGACACGCCGCCACATATTACCACAGCCGCTACCACCCTGCCCTCTACCTAGGAATGTCCAAGTGGCTGCCTCAAAACCTCCTAGTAGAAACAAAATAGTGAAGTTGATGTTAATATGAGAGAGACTTCTATCTGTTTGTGGTGGTGAAGGAGAGCCACTTTGACTCGCTTGATTCTTCTTACATTACTCGAGAGAGAGAGAGAGAGAGAGAGAGAGAGAGAGAGAGAGAGAGAGAGAGAGAGAGACCTAATCAAAGTTGCTCCCCCAAAGAGCTCCAGAGTGCGGTGGTTAAGTAATGGCATAATATTCAAAATTTATCACTCAGCAGACACTAATAATAAAGAACCTGTACAAAGGAACAAGACACGTGTGAAAACTATAAATATTTAAGACAAAAATAAATAAACTTGTGATTAGACAACGAAATGCTATTATACTCTTCAGTGGTAATTATTAGATGCACAAATTGCGTTTCATGTATACTAAAAAAATATAAATACTTGAATTTAAAGAAAACGTTTGTCTTTTGTTTCTAAACGTCTTCAACGTGTTATATAAGGATCTACATTCCTCTATCTATGAATAGCACGATAAAAAAAACACAAAACACAGAAAAATGAGGAGAATCCCACCCCCTACCCAACCCCCATCATTACCGGCACGTTACCCTCCTCCTCCTCCTCCCCCCACACACAAACAATGGCATACAGCACAACACTCGGCAAGACATACTGTATATTGTATAACACAAAACACCCAGGAAACGCACCTTCTCTATTCTCGTCTCCACATATTTCGGATTCCTCAGTACTGATAACCGTGTCTGTGAGAGAGTGACTCCTTTATCACCTAACACTCACTAAAGTAAACATATCACTTTTTTTTTTAGGAGTAATCGTTAGTAGTGAGTGCCAATAACCACGACTCCCACGCTCTTTGTATTCCTCTGCCAGTGTCATAGCCAGGTGAGGAGAGGAGGGACGAGGTTTATATATTAGTTAAACCTTGACATACCCCAGTCATGTGCTGTACACCTTGAGGTCTTAGGATAAAGATGAGAATAATGAGGTGACACATAAAAGATTCGTTTGTGTTCTTGATCCTACCTGAGTCTATGTTTAGTGAAGGGTTATTGTGTGTGTGTGTGTGTGTGTGTTTTGATGGTGGTGATAGGTGGTTGTTGCGGTGGTGGTAATGATGGCTGTGATGATGTGATTGTTGTTGTTGTGGTGGTAGTAGTAGTAGTAGTAGTAGTACTGTGTCCATGATATTAATAGTAGCGATCCCCGGGCAGGGTGAAACAATGGGCTCTTTACGCCATTTGCCCCTGTCTACCCGGCAATAATTGGGAACCTGGATGTTAATCGATTTGCGGATCGTGTTCCGGGGTAATGGTTAGCCAGTGCAGTTGGCGAGTTGTCCGGTCTTCTCGGACTATTCCTTGACACTGGGTCATGCAGCTCGTTAACTCAGGGTGTGGTTGTTGTGTTAGCGACAGCTTCTACACCTTCAACAAATTCACGCCTTGGTGGCCCTTGGGCCGGCCATCCTCGAACACAAGGGGCAACCATTATTATAGTATATTAATGGTGGTGACGATAATTGTGGTGTTGGTGATGGTAGTAGAGTGATGATGTTAGCAGAAGTGGTGGTGATGATGGGAGTAGGAGTAGTAGTAGTAGTAGGGGTGATGATATTAGTTATGGCAGTGATGGTAGCAGCGGTGGTGATAGTAGTAACTGAACCTCTTACCCTTCCCCGCACTCCACATTGGACCATGAAAGGTGTCAACTGGATTTAAATAATAAAAAAGAAAAAAGATAAATGAAAAACAACTACAGGTTTTCTTTTCTTAAAAGGTCACATGATTACCATTCCTCGTGTAGGTGAAGACGTCACAATACATCTAACTTGTCATCTTCAACTAAAACATTAAACTAACGTAACAAAAACAACAAAATTACTCTAAGATTATTGTTTAAGAAGCTACGTTGACTTAGCACCAGTTAAGAGACAAAATTAATTTAAGAAAGAGATCCCGGCGCTAATATTATTTTACGAGAACACAGACCAGAGGAGCCAAATAACTTAAAGAACACTAATTAAAGTTTTTATTATATTAACCCAAAACGCTTTGATGTTGTGGGACCTGTGGAGTTTTTTATTATTATTTTATTTACTTATCTTTTTATTATTTTAAGGGGTAACCTCGTCTTACATAGCCTGCCTGACAGCCACTCCCAGTAATGAGAATTTGGGTGACTTTAGCAAACTTGATATTCTTGTTTCAGATCCTTGAGTTACCTGCCGTGGCCTAACACGACCTGCTGGAGCTGTCAACCGTGGGAGACAGATACCCTCCCAACACACATACACCAACACACGTAACTAATAATGGTTGCCCGTGTTCGAGGAGGGCCGGACCTAGGGTCACCTAGGCATGAATTTGTTCAAGGTGTAGAAGCTGTCGCCAACACAACAACCACACCTTAAGTTAACGAGCTGCATAACCCAGTGTCAAGGAATAATCCGAGAAGACTGGTTAACTTGCCAACTGCACTGGCTAACCATTACCCCGGAAAACGATCCGCAAATCGATTAACAGCCAGGTTCCCAATTACTGCTGGGTAGAGAGAAGCAAATGACGTAAAGAAACTTGCCCATAGTTTCACCCTGCCCGGGGATCGAATCCGGAACAACAAATTTGCGAGGCGAGCATGTTGACTATTACACAAACACACACACACACACACACTAAGACCATGACCTACTATCCGAGAGACCAATAGTAATTTAGCACTTAATTTATGTCTGTTGGTAAGACTAGTTTTTAGGATCATATGTTCATTAAACTATTAGTGTCTAGGTTCATACCTATTACATCAGGTTCGTTGATAATATCCAGATACTTTATTTTTCTATTTATTTAAAACATTAGAGGTGATCCTGACATTTGTTGACGTTCGGTATCTGTGGGGCCTCATTATCCGCCCCCAAGTCTAAATACACACTCAGCCGGAGCACTAGAATCAGGCACAGTCATAATGGTCAGTGCCAGATCGACCAGTGATAGAAACTTGGCCTTGTACAGCTGCCAGAACTAAAGTGGAGTTACAACTGACGTGTGGATCACCTTGCCTATGAAAAAGACCACAACCAAAGAACTCCCAAACTCTGGTCAATGTTCCCCAGACCCAGGTAGTGGATTAGTGTCTAGGTCTTGAGGTAACTTCCCTACCTGAACCCAAACTTAACACACCTGAAAATTAATAAATAAATTTGTGGTCTTGAAAGGTCTCAGGCAAAAGACCGAGATCGAGAATATCTGAGACCGAGACCCAGTATAGACTTGTCACACACACACACACACATACAGCAGGCAACATACACGGCGATTATGCGGTACGGCAGACAGCAGACACAGTAGGTAGGTGGTACAGCAAGCAGTAGACACAGAAGGTAGGTGGTACAGCAGGCAGCAGACACAGTAGGTAGGTGGTACAGCAGGCAGCAGACACAGTAGGTAGGTGGTACAGCAGGCAGCAGACACAGTAGGTAGGTGGTACAGCAGGCAGCAGACACAGCAGGTGGTGTGGTACAGCAGGCAGACACAGCAGGTAGCTGGTACAGAAGCTACAGACACAGAAGGCTGTAGGTGGTGGCTGAGTGCTATGAACTCAGTAGGTAGGTGGCACAAGGCATTGGCCAGTAGGTAGGGGTGGCACACTGTATGAGACACAGTAGGTAGGTGGTACAGCAAGCAGCAGACACAGGTAGATGTTACAGGCAGCAGACACACTATGTAGGGCACAGCAGGCAGCAGACACAGTAGGTAGGTGTGGCATCAGGCAGCAGACACAGTAGCTGGCACAGAAGCCAGCAGACACAGAAGGTAGGGTGGTACACAAGCAGCAGACTCAGTAGGTAGGTGGTACAGCAGACACAGCAGGTAGGTGGCACACGTAGCAGACACAGAGGGTAGGTGGTACAGCAAGCAGCAGACAAGGTGCAGGGTGGAGGTAGTATAGCAGGCAGCAGACACAGCAGGCAGGTAAAAGTGGCTGTTATAGCAGCAGACACAGTAGGTAGGTAGTATAGCAGGCAGCAGACACAGTAGGTAGGTAGTACAGCAAGCAGCAGACACAGTAGGATGCTGGCAGCAGACACAGTTTGTAGGTGTTGCTGTTATAAGCAGCAGACACACAGTAGAGTTAGCTGGGTACAGCAACACACAGACACAGCAGGTAGGTGGGACAGCAGGCAGACACACAGTAGGTAGGTGCACAAGGCAGCAGACACAGTAAGTGGGGTACATCAGGCAGCAGACGCAGTAGCAGGTGGCAAGGTTATAGCAGCAGACACACAGTTTGTAGGGGTGCTAAGGTTAAGCAGCAGACGCAGTAGCAGGTGGCAGCAGGCAGCAGACACAGTTTGTAGGTGTTGCAGCAGGCAGACACAGTAGGTAGCTGGCACAGCAGGCAACAGACACAGGGTAGCTGGTGCAGCAGGCAAGCAGACACAGAAGGTAGATAGTACAGCAGGCAACAGACACAGTAGGTAGGTAGTGTAGCAGACACAGTAGGTAGGTAGTGTAGCAGGCAGCAGACACAGTAGGTAAGTAGGTAGCTGGTACAGCAGGCAGCAGACACAGTAGGTAGGTAGTGTAGCAGGCAGCAGACACAGAAGGTAGCTGGTACAGCAGGCAGCGAGAACGGACCATCATACAGTTGGTACAGTTGGTGGTAATTGTGGTTGATTGTGGTTACGGTACGAGGTAAGAATGGTAGTGATGGTGGTTGTAGTGGTGAAAATAGTACTGGTAGTTGTGGTAGTATCTTTGGTAACGAGAAGTTTTGCACTGGTAGTTGTTGTGGTAATAGTGGTAGGTGAGGATTGTTATAGCGGTAATTGTGGTAGTTTTAGTGGCAGTGAGAATTGTTATAGTCTCTATTCTTATAGCGTGATGGTAGTGATGATCGTTGTACTAGTAGTTGTGGTAATACTGGGGGTGTATATCAAGGTTGTGATGGCAGGATTGTGGTAGTTCTTTGAGGAATGTTTATGATGGTAGTAGTTTTATGGACGTAAGTGTTGTAAAAATTGTGGTTATTATGTCAGGATTGGTTTAAGTTGTGTGGTTAGGAATTGTGGTTCCTTACTTGTGGTGGTAGTGGTGGGCGTGGAATTAGGTAGCCATTGTGGTAGTTGTGGTTGATGGTAATTTTGGTGGTATTCTTAGATGTTATGGTAGCTGATGGGAAGTTACTGTACAGTGTTGGTATGGAAGTATGATGGTATGTATGGTAGTGTGATGGTATGTATGGTAGTGATGATGGTATGTATGGCAGTTTGATGGTAAGTATGGTAGTTTGAGGGTATGTATGGTAGTTTGAGGGTATGTATGGTAGTGTGATGGTATGTATGGTAGTTTGATGGTATGTATGGTAGTTTGAGGGTATGTATGGTAGTTTGATGGTATGTATGGTAGTTTGAGGGTATGTATGGTAGTTTGAGGGTATGTATGGTAGTTTGAGGGTATGTATGGTAGTGTTTCAATAATGGTGGTCGTTTTATTAGTGGTAGTGGTATCAATCGTGGTTGTTGTAAAGTAAGGCTGGTGAGAGAGGGTTGTGATGGTGACAAAGTGTGTAGTGGTTGTGACAGCTGGCAAGAATAGTTACAAGAATGTTCAGAAAAAAACCCTCATTTTAAGCTAAGTGTGAATACTGGAGAAGAATTTTTAAGTGCGCGCACACGCACACACACACACACACACACACACACACACACACACACAACTACTACTACAACTACTTTGCTGTCACTCGGAATCGAGTATGACGATCATCCACCTATGATACAATGATATGAGTTATTAAGGATGTCACGTTCGTTGGTGAGCTCTGAGGTAAATAAAGAGGCTGATACAGGACCGGCAGTGCCGTTCACAGATGTTGCACATATGGAGGGCTACATCTAGTGCGGGAGGGGGCGGTGGTAGAGGTTCTCCTGCTTTATACACCCCGGCTGGGATGCCTTCAAACCCTGAGGTTCTGTTATTTTTCATGTTTGATGGCAGTAGCTACCTCATCCAGAGATGGAGGATAGCTGAGGTGGGACAGTTCTGGATGCTGAGGGACCTGCTGAGCAGTGAATGGCAGTGCTCTTTCCAGCGCTGAAGGATGCCTTCTTCATCATTAATTAGGGAGTTGCCGTCGGATGAGCGGAAGGGACCTGCGCCATGAGTGATTGGCCCATAAAATGTTTTAGTGGAATTGAAACATTCGCGCACCTTGTGCTGATCTGCAAGTTTTTGTGCTTCACATGCTTTATTTTTTAACTAATCATTTTTTAGAATGCAAAGTTCACGCTGGGCAGCCGCTATTAGCTTTGGTCCGAGACCTAGGGTTGTTCTGCCAGTCAGTTAAAGCAGCACGTTTATCAACGATGAGGACATTGATTTCCGGGTCGTTTTCATCACACCAGTCATGGTGTATTCTTAGGATATGGCTGAGGGTCTCTGCAGGTTTTTGCCATGACAGTGTCGAGAATACCTCATTCGGCACTGGGATTTGGGTTGTTTGTTGTCGGGTTGTTTATCAGTCCATGTTCAAGCTGCTCTCTGAAAGCATGTACTACTGCTGGATCCTCCAGACGCTTAGTGTTAAAACCTCTTCTGGAGGCTTGCTGCCTTCGCCGTTTTGGGGCGATGTGAAGTGAGAGCTTGGCTCTGACGAGCCAATGATCAATGTCGCAGTGGTCTGACCCACGTATGGCTCGGGTGATCAGGACATCTCGGCGATCTCTTTCTCTGACAATGATGTAGTCAATGAGATGCCAGTGTTTGGATCGTGGGCGTTGCCACGAACCCTTGAACTGGTCGGCCTGCCTAAATATGGTATTGGTGAGAGTGAGGTGTGCAGCACACTTGCTGAGGAGGAGTATGTCATTGGGATTACACTTGCCTAGTACATTTCTTCCTATGGTTCCCTGCCAAATCTCTGCCAACTCTGGCATTGAAGTTACCAAGGAGCACATCCTTATCTTTTCTGGGGATAGAGGGTACCACTCTGTCCACGTCAGCATAAGAGGCCTCCTTGATGTCATCCTCTGCATCCAGTGTTGGGGCGTATGCACTGATGAAAAAGGCATGACAAGGGTGATTCAGTGGGACTTGGAGCGTCATGAGGCGCTCGTTGATCCCGACATGCATTTCAGTTAGCCTGTGTAGGATGCGTTGGCGGATGGCAAAGCCAACTCTATAAATGCGGTTTCTCTCCGCAACAGGCTTACCCTTCCAGAAGGTGTAGCCAGACCCCTGTTCTGTGAGTTGGCCCTCATCTGGGAGCCGGGACTCATTGATGGCTGCTATGTCGATGTTATGCCTAGCCAGCTCTTTTGCCACAAGGGCAGTTCTTCTTTCAGGATGCACATTTGTGCCAGTATCCAGAAGGGTCCTGACATTCCATGCAGCGACCATAAGAGGTTATATGGTTTGTCTTTGTTTGAATCTGTGATTTTGATTGTGTTTTCGACCACATAAGGATGACCCTACTGGGTGCGGTTGCCCAGTCAGGTTGGGTTTTTAGGCAGGCTATGTTTAGAGCACCTTTTCTAGCCCCCTCCTCAAGTGGGGTGAGCAGAGTGGTTCCTCGAAAGGGCTGCTCAGTCGCACAGACAGGACTGGATTGCACTGCTGCCTAGATCCCAGTACATAAACGACCATCTTATATGTACCGCCCATCTGCAGCGTTGTGACTAGAGACTCTCGGCAGTCATCTCTGCCACTCGTCCGTCGCCATTGGAGTTTTGGGGGTATAAGGGTTTGATGATGATGAGAAGTATGATGAGCTGGATAATGGCTGTGCGTGAGTTGATTTATGTAGTGAGGCAGGAGCACAGGCTGCAACCACACATCTTGACTCTCCCGTTACCTGATCCAGTGGTGCAAGTGTTGCAATGGGCTACCTATAGCCCAGTTTGTTGGGTTTCGCCTTAGTAACCTGTCCATCAGGCATTGCTTTCATTTGCTGGTGTAGTCGTTGGGTTTCCATGGTGGTCACCTCTTCCGCCTACACCGCCGTTGGGGTTTTGTTGGAGCTCTGTAAGCATGTCTGCCAGATGAGGGGTTCCACCACAGATTTTTCGTTTGGGGTTTACTCCCGTAGCCTTATACCTACCAAGGTTAATCCGCACAGCAGCGGGGCGGTGGTTGGTAGGCGCCAGAATGTGTCCACATGCCAGTGGGCCCATGCGCCGTCCCTCTGGGGCCCACTGCTACTCTGAGAAGCCCTGTTGGTCTAGCCTGGGCCCACGAAGCACCCAGTTACCGTGTGCTGCCACGAGGAGACACAGCAGGAGTCTTGATGGTGAAGAGGCTGTGTACTGGCAGGGGAAGACTTATGCAAGTTGCTTGCCTAATCCCCACGAGGGCTAGCCAGCGGCGGTAGCTGAAAGCGAGAGGAAGCAAGCAGTGCTTGCACCTTAACACTAACATAATGCTACCACACTACACGCATTAACCACCCTGTGCACACACACACACACACACATGCTTACCTTGAGCCCGCGTACACTCAAACACGCTCCTCCCCCCCACCACCCTCCACCCCCCCGACATTGCATGGGGTGTGTATATTTAGGAGAAGCAAAGTTGTGTGTGTGTGGGGGGGGAGGGTGAGGAGTGAGTCACAGTGTTGTTGTTAGTATGACCTTGTCTTGATGTTCCTCCTTGTTGATGTTGTTGTTGTTGATGAGGTTGATAATGTTGTTGTTGCCAGTATTGTTCTTGTGTTTTTGTTGTTGTTTTGTTGATGATGACGTTGCAGTTGTTATTGTTATAATATTATTGCTGTTTTTATTGATGATAATGATATTATTACTGTTGTTGTTTCTCCCGGGACAGGAGGCACGGGGCCGTTTGTTACACCTGTGGAAGGGGAGGAAGAGGGTGTGGAATGGGAGGAAGAGGGTGTGGAAGGGGAGCAAATATGTTACCCTCGTGTGTTCACTCTCACTGTACTGCACTTACTGTTGTTGATGGTCAGCTTCACCCATTCGGTATTTGGGTGTGTGTGTGTGAGTGTGTGTGTGTGTGTGTGTGTGTGTGTGTGCGTGTTTGAACCGGGAAAAATTAATACAAATCTATCAGACAAAAAAATGTTGCCGAATATCGAAATCTTGCCAAATATATCTTTTCGTTAATTTGTTTTCACGTTATGCAAGCTATAGAAGTTGTGGAGTTTGTTTATATGTTGAATACCGAACAGCAACATTTATTATAATATCACATGGCTTTCCATTACCTAACGTGTGTACATCCCAACGCAGGTCTAGTTTATACCTCTGTTGTAAGTCTACGTTCTTAACTTACAACAACAACAACAACAAAAATGACAAAATTACATGGGCTATATTAAGGTAATTTGGAATTTTTATATCTACAACATCCTAAAGGAGACTAACCTAACCTAACCTAACCTAACCTAACCTAACCTAACCTAACCCAAAGGATGTAGGACATAAACTTCTCACCTCTTAACACCCCTCTACCGGATGCGAGAGTCAGGCGGAACATTGCTTTCATCATAACCAAGTTTAACTCCTCAGCGGTGGTCCCTTTAGAACCCGAGAACTAAACTTAAGGTTGAAGAGACCAATGAGCCGCCATAATACGAAAAAGACTAAAAATTACCCCACAGTTGATATTTGTTTTTATCTAGCCCAAACTATTTTATTAAATCTATTTTTAGCTTTGAATTCCATCTACCACATAAATTCTATCTAATTTCACTCTGGAATGTGAAATGTTCTTAATAGTTGTTGGTATTGTAACTGAAATTGTTGACGTGATCACAGCGCCATTTTTTTTCATTCCATCATGCGGGAATGGCCGGAACTACTGTATCAACAATAATAAAGCTTTTAATAGCACTACGTGATATCATGCTGCTACATCTCGACAGTTTGTAAACACTTTTTCTCTGTAAAATACTCTTATCATTAGGGTACACCAAAAACTACAGAAGCAAGCAAGATTATAATCAGGCCAAAAACAGAACAAATATTTACCTAATCTAGGCTCGAGAGTGGAAATTCGGGGCGAGTCCATAAGTTTTTATTTTTTCACCTGAACTAAGACCCTGGCGCCGCAGAGCTTCTACCTGGGGCTGTCTTACAATTCTGAAATAAATTGAGAAATTTTGAACATTATAGGTTGACTTGAAAGTGATGAATGCATGTCTAGCCTGTGGATATGGTCAGGAATTTCACTGGTTGAAGTTTCATTAGGTGAGGGGGGGGCGGCCCCCTGCCTTTCCTCCTTCCCACCATCAACACCAACATCCGCCTCAAGGATCATGCCGTGTGCCCTCCCCTCTTGCCAGAGCCCCACACCTGACCCGGCAGCACCACGCTGACACCCAAGACGCTGTGTGGTGCACAGTCACACCATCAATTGCCACAATATGTCTGGAAAGAGGTCACAGTAATTCTTGGTAACTACGTCTTGGGTTTTTACTAAAACATTGCTATGTATGTTACGAGGACAAGGTAGTTCTTGGTAACTGCATCTTGGTTGTTCACAAGAATATCTCCCACGACGTATACTACGAAGCCTCATTGTTCTTGCTAAGTGCGTGTAAATACTTCTCATCATCGTTTGGCACAATGTGTGCCAACGTGTCACGGAATCTCTTGGAAAACTAGCATTTTACGTAGTCACTATAGTCACTACGGCCCCTCAGACCTGAGGGGGGGGGCCGTTGGATCACTGTCACTGGTAACACTAGTATAGTGATTCTGATCAAAGAGGTCACAGTCGGGACAGGTGGAACGTAACGTCCCAGAAGCGTTAATCTTGGGTGATCCAGGTAATAGGATGACTGGCACCCAATGGAGAGTACCAAGTAGGAAGCTTGAGCAGGGTAGCTCATGTGTAACTGATCATTGGTGACGCGCCCCTAGGCTTCAATACCTTCCACATGCTTATCTCATTCCAATAATGAGGCAGCTGGTCTAAATCTGTGACTGGGTGAACTATTCTGGGCCTGAGGCAGGAGAGGAATCCCCGCGTATGTCAGAGGTGATCGCCTCCACACCACAACAATGACTCCGACCTTGAGGCAACAGCCGGAGAGCCTTCCCTCGCTCGGCGCATCTTCACATAATTTTTTTTATTTCAAAGAATCCGTGGAAATATTTGTGGAGGCGTGACAGTAGTGCCGGAGGTGGTGAGCGGCTGTGGTGGCGGTGAAGTGCCTCACTCTCACTTGTTGGCACCCGACCCCACCCTTCCTGCAGTGCTGTAGTGTCACCCTGCCCCATGTACTGTCCTGTGTTGTAGTGTCACCCTGTCTCATGTACTGTCCTGTGCTGTAGAGTCAACCTGCCCCATGTACTGTCCTGTGCTGTAGTGTCACCCTGCCCCATGTACTGTCCTGTGCTGTAGTGTCACCCTGTCTCATGTACTGTCCTGTGCTGCAGTGTCACCCTGTCTCATGTACTGTCCTGTGCTATAGAATCACCCTACCCCATGTACTGTCCTGTGCTGTGGTGTCACCCTGCCCCATGTACTGTCCTGTGCTGTAGTGTCACCCTGCCTCATGTACTGTCCTGTGCTGTAAAGTCAACCTGCCCCATGTACTGTCCCGTGCTGTAGTGTCACCCTGTCTCATGTACTGTCCTGTGCTGTAGTGTCACCCTGTCTCATGTACTGTCCTGTGCTATAGAATCACCCTGCCCCATGTACTGTCCTGTGCTGTAGTGTCACCTGTCCCATGTACTGTCCTGTGTTGTAGTGTCATGTCTCATGTGTGCTGTAGTGTCACCCTGTCTCATGTACTGTCACTGTGCTGTGTAGTGTCACCTGTCTCATGTACTGTCACTGTGTCACCCTGTCTCATGTACTGTCAGTCATGCTGTCCTGCATGTCTGTAGTCTGTCTGTGCCACTGCCTCACCCTGTCATGTACTGTCCTGTGCTGTAGTGTCACCCTGTCTCATGTACTGTCCTGTGCTGTAGTGTCACCCCTGCCTCATGTACTGTCCTGTGTAGTGTCACCCTGTCTCATGTACTGTCCTGTGCTGTAGTATCACCCTGCCTCATGTCTGTCCTGTGCTGTAGTGTCACCTGTCTCATGTACTGTCCTGTGCTGTGTGTCCCCCTGCCTCATGTACTGTCCTGTGCTGTCACCCTGTCATGTACTGTCCTGTGCTTGTAGTGTCACCCCTGTCATGTACTGTCCTGTGCTGTAGTGTCACCCTGCCTCATGTACTGTCCTGTGCTGTAGTGTCACCCTGCCTCATGTCTGTCCCCTGCTGTAGTGTCACCCTGTCTCATGTACTGTCCTGTGCTGTAGTGTCACCCTGTCTCATGTACTGTCCTGTGCTGTGTGTCACCCTGCCTCATGTACTGTCCTGTGTGGTGTCACCCTGTCTCATGTGTCTGTCCTGTGCTGTAGTGTCACCCCTGTCTCATGTGCTGTCCCTGTTGTAGAGTCACCCTGTCTCATGTCTGTCCTGTGCTGTAGTGTCACCCTGTCTCATGTGCTGTCACTGCTGTGGTGTCACCCCTGTCTCATGTACTGTCCTGTGCTGTAGTGTCACCCTGTCTCATGTACTGTCTCATGTACTGTCCCTGTAGTGTCACCCTGTCTCATGTACTGTCCTGCTGTGAGTCACCCTGCCCCATGTACTGTCCTGTGCTATAGTGTCAACTGCTGTCCTGTAGTGTCACCCTGTCTCATGTACTGTCCTGTACTGTCCTGTGCTGTAGTGTCAGTCTCACCCTGTCTGTCATGTACTGTCCTGTGCTGTAGTGTCACCCTGTCTCATGTACTGTCCCCTGCTGTGTCACCCTGCCTCATGTACTGTCCTGTGTTGTAGTGTCACCCCTGTCTCATGTATGTCTGTGCTGTAGTATCACCCTGCTCATGTACTGTCCTGTGTTGTAGTGTCACCCTGTCTCATGTACTGTCCTGTGCTGTGTGTCACCCTGTCTCATGTACTGTCCTGTGTGTGTCACCCTGCCTCATGTACTGTAGTGTCACCCTGTCTCATGTACTGTCCTGTGCTGTAGTATCACCCTGCCTCATGTACTGTCCCGTGCTGTAGAGTCAACCCTACATGTACTGTCCTGTGCTGTAGTGTCACCCTGTCTCATGTGCTGTCCTGTGTTGTAGAGTCAACCTGCCATGTGCTGTCCTGTGCTGTAGTGTCGCCCTGTCTCATGTACTGTCCCTGTTCAACCTGCTGTGCTGTCCCGTGCTGTAGTGTCACCCTGTCTCATGTACTGTTCCCTGCTGTACCCTGTCTCATGTACTGTCCCCTACTGTAGAGTCACCCTGTCTCATACTGTCCCCTGTTTGTGGTGTCACCGTCTCATGTACTGTCCCCTGCTGTAGAGTCACCCTGTCATCTGTCATGCTACCCTGTCTCATGCCTGTCCCTGCTGTAGAGTCACCCTGTCTCATGTACACCCTGTCTCCTGCCCCTGCTGTAGAGTCACCCTGTCTCATGTAGTCACCCCTGTCTCATGTACTGTCTCCTGCTGTAGTGTCTCATGTACTGTCCTGCTGTACCCTGTCTCATGTACTGTCACCTGCTGTAGAGTCACCCTGTCTCTCATGCTGTCCCTGCTGTAGAGTCACCCTGTCTCATGTACTGTCACCTGCTGTAGAGTCACCCTGTCTCATGTGCTGTCTCCTGCTGTAGAGTCACCCTGTCTCATGTACTGTCACCTGCTGTGTGCCACCCTGTCTCATGTACCCCCTGTACTGTTGTGTCACCCTGTCTCATGTGCCTGTCCCCAGTGTGTCTCATGGTACTGTCCCCTGCTGTTGTGCCACCCTGTCTCATGTACTGTCCCCTGCTGCAGTGTCACCTTGTCTCATGTACTGTCCCTTGCTGTAGCGTCACCCTGTCTCATGTACTGTCCCCTGCTGTTGTGCCACCCTGTTTCATGTACTGTCCCCTGCTGCAGTGTCACCCTGTCTCATGTACTGTCCCCTGCTGTTGTGCCACCCTGTTTCATGTACTGTCCCCTGCTGACAGTATTAATATAATCACACTCAAGTTCTCACACTATTAGTACTCACAATCAAGTACTCATGGTCAGGAAATACTCGCAAAACCGCCTGACCTTCATCTTTGATTCAGTAGGTTCAGTATATGGGGGTGTAAGGGAGGAAGTGGGCGTGGTGCAGGGGAGGGCGTGGGCGTGATGCAGGGGATGGTGTGGGCGTGGTGTAGGGGAGTGTCTGGGTGTGATGCAGGGGAGGGCATGGGCGTGGTTTACGGGTAGGGCATGGGTGTGGTGTACGGGAGGGTGTGATGTAGGGGAATGTGGGCGTAACCTGTCACCACTCCCTCCTACCACCACCCTCACCAGCAAACACACGACTTTAATCTCACCACCAGAGTGACAGTTGTCCTCCGCCAACCATTTCAAAAACATAAAGTATGAACCAGGTAAAATGATATGTGCTTTTGACCTTACTATAGACCTTCAAGGTGTGGTGAGGCGGCAGTAGCTCCATCAGTTGGTGGTTGTGGTGCATAATGAAGCACCAACACCACAAAATGGGTGGTGGTGATAGTGGGGGTGTATAGAGAAGCACCAACACCACACATTGGGTGGTGGCGATGTATAGTGAAGCGCCAACACCACACGTCTAGGTGGTGGCGATGGTGGGGTGTATTGTGAGTCACCAACACCACACATTGGGTGGTGGCGATGGTTGGGATGTATAGTGAAGCACCAACACCACACGTCTAGGTGGTGGCGATGGTGGGGTGTATAGTGAAGCACCAACACCACACATTGGGTGGTGGCGATGGTGAGGGTGTATAGTGAAGCACCAACACTACACATTGGGTGGTGGCGATGGTGGGGTGTATAGTGAAGCACTCAACACCACACATTGGGTGGTGGTGATGGTGAGGGTGTGTAGTGAAGCACCAACACTACACAGTGGGTGGTGCGCGTGGTGGGGGTGTATAGTGAAGCACCAACACCACACGTCAGGTGGTGGCGATGGTGGGGTGTATAGTGAAGCACCAACACTACACAGTGGGTGGTGGCGATGGTGGGGGTGTGGTGACACCAACACCACAAACTGGGTGGTGGCGATGGTGGGGGTGTATAGTGAAGCACCAACACCACACATTGGGTAATTGGCGATGGTGGGGGGTGTATAGTGAAGCACCAACACCACACATTGGTGGTGGCGATGTATAGTGAAGCACCAAAACCACGTCTGGGTGGTGGCGATGGTGGGGTGTATAGTGAAGCACCAACCACTACACAGTGGTGGTGGCGATGGTGGGGGTGTATGTGAAGCACCAACACCACAAACTGGGTGTGGTAGCGATGGTGGGGGTGTATAGTGAAGCACCAACACATTGGGTGGTAGCGATGGTGGGGGTGTATAGTGAAGCACCAACACCACACACTGAGTGGTGGCGATGGTTGGGATGTAGTAGTGAAGCACCAAAACCACACGTCTAGGTGGTGGCGATGGTGGGGTGTATGGTGAAGCACCAACATGGGACGCTACAGTATAACAACATCAGTGTTACGTGTACACTGTACAATTAACACCTGTAGGCTCACACTCGACTGATTATATGACCACGTTAATAATGCCCGGCGGGACACTGCTGGCATATAGAACACTACCTTACCATACAATCTCGGTGGGCCGCCTCGCCCGCCTGGCACCAGCCACACACAAAATACATATAAATCTAGCGGCGCTACACTGTTTACCAACACACATGATGTTTTCTCCACCCTCAGGACCATTTCCTGACACAGTGTGGGAGCACCGCCACCATCACTCACCTCCACTACACTCACTGCCTCAGTTAGCTGGTCCATAGTCTTATTAATACACTCATAAATGTTTTCTGAATTACTTTATAATGCTCTTCAGGCAGAAGGATTTCATATTTAACTAAAAGATTAACGAGAAGACACGAACACTATGGTGGAGGGAGAAGTGTGGAGGTGTTCACTGCCACCACCACCTTGACAAACCCTGCCACCCACCACACAACCCCTGCCACCCATCACACCATGACAACCCTGTCATCCACCACACTATGACAACCCTGCCACCCAACACACCATGACAACTCTGCCACCCACCACAGCATGACAACCCTGCACCCACCACACCATGACAACCCTGCCACCCACACACCTTGACATCCCTGCAACCCACCACACTTCACCAACCCTGCCAGCTAACACACCATGACAACCCTGCCTCCCACCACAGTATGACAACCCGCCACCCACCACACCACACAACCAACCCTGCCACCCACCCACTATGACAACCTGCCAGCCAACACACCATGAGAACCCTACCTCCCACAGTATGACAACCCTGCCACCCACCATACCACAGCAACTCTGCCACCCCACCACAGTATAACAACCCTGCCAGCCAACACACCATGACAACCCTGCCTCCCACCACAGTATGACAACCCTGCCACCCACCATACCATGACAACTCTGCCACCCACCACAGTATGACAACCCTGCCAGCCAACACACCATGGCAACCCTGCCAGCCACCACACCATGACAACCCTGCCACCCACCACACCATGACAACCCTCCACCCACCACACCATGACAACCCTGCCACCCCACACCATGACAACCCTACCACCCACCACACCATGACAACCCCACACCCACCACACCATGACAACCCTGTCATCAACCACACTATGGCAACCCTGCCACCCAATACACGATGACAACCCTACCACTCACCACACCACTGAACCCTGCCCTCACCACACCACTGACACCCTGTCATCCACCACTATAACGCACCCTGCCACTCACCACACCATGACAACTCTGCCACCCACACCATGACAACCCGCCACCCACCACACCATGACATCCCTGCCACCCACCACACTATGACAACCCTGCCAACCAACACACCATGACAGCCTGCCACCCACACCACCCAGCAGCCCTGACACCCCAGCACACCATGACAACCCCTGCCACCCACACCACACTATGTAATCTTGCCACCCACCCAACCATGACAACTCTGCCACCCACCCAACCATGACCAACCATGCAACCCCCAACCATGACAACCATGCACCCACCCAACCATGACAACTTTGCCACCCACCCAACCATGACAACCATACAGCCACCCAACCATGACAACCATGCAGCCCACCCAACCATGACAGCTCTGCCACCCACCCAACCATGACAACCATCCAACCCCCCAACCATGACAACCTGCACCCACCACCATGACAACCATGCAACCCACCCAGCCATGACAACCCTTACCCACCCAACCATGACAACCATGCAACCCACCAACCATGACAATTCCTGCCACACCCCAACCATGACAACCTTGCCACTCACCCAGCCATGACAACTCTGCCACCCACCCAACCATGCAACCCACCCAACCATGACAACCATGCAACCCACCCAACCACGACAACTCTGCCCACCCACCCAACCATGACAACCTTGCCACCCGCAACCATGACAATCATGCAACCCTCCCAACCATGACAATCTGCCACCCCCAACCATGACAACCATGCAACCCACCCACGACAACCTTGCCCACAACCATGACCAACCATGCAACCCACCCAACCATGACAACCATACAACCCACCCAACCATGACAACTCTGCCACCCACCCAACCATGACAACTCTGACCCACCCAACCATGACAACCATGCAACCCACCAACCATGACAACCGCCCTTACCCACCCATGACCATTGCGACACCCACCATGACAACTCTGCCACCCACCCAACCCTGACAACCTTGCCACCCACCCAGCATGACAACCATGCCCAACCCACCCAGCCATGACAACTCTGCCCACCCACCCAACCACGACAACCATGCACCCCACCCAACCACGACACAACCATGCAACCCACCCCAACCATGACAACTCTGCCACCCAACCATGACAATCTGCACACCCAACCACCGACAACCAAAATAGCAACCCACCCAACCATGACAGCTCTGCCACCCCCAGCCGACAACCATGCAACCCACAACCATGACAACTCTGCCACCCACCCAGCCATGAACACTTTGCCACCCATTACAGAACGACATGTTTACCATACACCTAACCAACACAAATTTTCCCACCCACCACAACACTACCACCCACCACAACACTCCACACAACACCGCCACCCCACCACAACACTACTATACCACAAAGCACCAAAATACCTTTAGTGGAGCAAGTAATGGCGCCTAGTGGCGGCTTCCTCAGGTGTCCGATGGCTTCTGATTCATTTAATTGAGTTACCTGAACAACAACAGGGTGGGGAGGTGTTATGACGTCAACTGATCATGCCGGAGCTACCTAGTGTGTGTGTGTGTGTTTGTATTAATCAAAGGTAAGCATTACGTAAAGTATGTTAAATGCGTTATATAGTGACCAATGGTACAGTTAATAACCCGTGTCTTGGGCACTGAGCACCTAAAACAAATATACACACGTACCACACACACACAGGTACGGTCACAACTGCGTACCTGTGAATACCTGACACAATCTCCTCCCTCTCTCTGCCGCAACATTGTCCTCACACCACATGACACATGTTGCCAGCTATCACTCATACATACATACATACATACATACATACAGACTGTACATACATTTAGGACTGTGTGTGTTTTATATTTACAATTCACGTTAAAGCATCAGTGAAGAGTCAGTTAGGTTCAGGAGCAGAAATCATATTATAGATTTATTTTCCGATATTATATGTCTTGAAATGTTTATATGATTAAGCACTACATATCTATCTAGGTAAGGTGCTCTTTGTGAGTGTGTGTGTGTGTGTGTGTGTAATAATAATAATAATAATAATAATAATAATAATAATAATAATAATAATAATAATAATAATAATAATAAACGGTTTATTGAAAAAGTTTGCAGCCTGAAGGCTGAAAATTTACATGGACATAAATGACTTATTACATACATTGGTGGTTTAACAAAGCCTTCATTAGAAAAGTGAAGGAACATATACAGTGAAATACAGATTAATGTTTACATGGATCATGTAAGCTGGTGTTGAACAGCAGACACGTAGTGTAGTAACTCCCTCACAGATGGCGTTATGAGGGCTTGACGTGGTGGAGTACACTTGCCTCGTGAG